>NC_138510.1:76282258-76593490 GCF_964252035.2 Podarcis erhardii
GCAAGATGTTACGTTTACAAAGCTCTAAGACTTGTTTTCGATCCAGCTTTTTATTGGGTGGAGAATGAGAGCATCTCTGTGGCCTTTCCGGACAATCTTTTAACTAGCTGACAGCTGCTTGGAAGCCCTGATGAAATACCTCTGCTTTGACTCTCCTGTGGCACCGCACACTTTGATCAGGAAACTGACAAGGAATGTTTTGCCTCAGGCTTCCTCACTAGCATCCCTCATGTTCTGCTGTAAAGCTATTATTGTTTGTAATACCTGTTAAATATGGTGATAGTGAAGCACTTGGCAGTGGCCGCTTCAGGAAACAAACAGTAACTGGAAATCAGAAGCTCGGCCAGTCTCTTTCTCTCCTTTCCTTCTCTCTCTCGCTTTCTCTCTCTCTCTCACACACACACACACCATGCCCCCTCAAAAATCTGCACCCAGGGCCACAGTCCTTCTGGCATACCCAATGCTACGCCCCTGTTCTGATGGAGGTTTGAAAGGATACAAAAAGGGAGAGAGCCTTCTCCCCACTGATGGGGTGCTTTCCCTAGTAAGGTCCACCAGGTATCACCATCCACATCCTTTTGGCACCAAGTAAAAACGTATCTCTTCTCTTAGGCTTTTGATGGTTGAGGATGTTTTTGCTGTTTGCTGATGGGGTCTTTTTGCTGCTGGATTTGTTTTATAGCTTTTATTGGATAGTTTTTATAAGCCAAAATTAGATTAATATATGTCTAACTAACATCAAGGGACGTGGGTGGTGCTGTGGGTTAAACCACAGAGCCTAGGACTTGCTGATCAGAAGGTCGTGGTTCAAATCCCCGTGATGGGGTGAGCTCCCGTTGCTCGGTCTCTGCTCCTGCCAAACTTGCAGTTCGAAAGCATGTCAAAGTGCAAGTAGATCAGTAGGTACCGCTCCAGCAAGAAGGTAAATGGTATTTCCGTGTGCTGCTCTGGTTCATCAGAAGCAGCCTAGTCATGCTGGCCACATGACCCGGAAGCTGTACGCCGGCTCCCTTGGCCAATAAAGTGAGATGAGCACCACAACCCCAGAGTCGGTCACGACTGGACCTAACGGTCAGGGGTCCCTTTACCTTTACCTTTACCTTTAACATCAAATAAGTGGAAATGATAGTAGCCTCCAATAGCCATAATCCTCCATGAATGTGTCTAAGTTGGTGGCCCGTCGCTACATCCTGTGGCAGGAAATCCTGTTGTTCCCTTCTAAGAACCTGGTGCTCACCTATCACCACATCATACAATAATAACAATTCCACGACCCAGCTAGGAAGCCATTCCTGTCCGCATCATTCTTTCACTTGACCTTAGGCCTGAAGTGCATCATATCCCCTTCGGTTCGATGGGTAGCACTGACTCAGTGCTGACCAAAGTCAAGGTTGCTGATGAGGTCAGAGAAGCGAAAGCACGGAAGGGTGAATCGGCTCATTACAGCGCTCCATTCTGCCTGACCTATCCTGGCAAAGGCACAGCTATTCGATAAAGGCATGAGCCGAGGGCCGTGGTATATGAATGCCAGTCCTTACGTTTAGATTTCAAGTTTCTGAGCAGGTCAGTTTCAACCAAATTGCCTCTGTAAATATAAAAGTGCCCTGAGTGTAGCAAACTCCGAGACGTTCCGGCCTTGCTATTAAAGGGGCAGAGCCGCCTCCTCCGTGGCTTTCCGTGTTACAGAGGAAATCATCTGTGAGATGTATTGAAGCTTTGCCGAGTCGCTTCCCTGACGATGACCTGACTGTGGTGGTTATTCTCGGGAAGGCCCTACTTGAAGGCTTTATTGTGCTGTAGTATTTCAGCCCAGGAAACAGAGCAAATATTGGCATGAAATACCGTTTGCTGTTGCTGCCGGTACTTCGGAACACACCAGCCAAGAGCATAAAGTCGTAAAATAAAGATGTATGCTTTAATTTCCAACCGGTATCTTGGTAGTCTATAAAACTGAAATACTGTACCATTATTAGCCCTTTCTTTACATCATTATTGTATCGAGCATTCCCTGCATGCTAGATTTTTCAAAATGGGCAGGGGAGTGAAAACGGCAACAACTCTATTCCTATTAGAAAGGTCAGAATAAGAGAGATTTTCATGCAGCCACACTAGCTTAGGACTAGGCCCTTATCCATTTTTTAAAAAATACAAATAATTCACTTTGTTTTGCAGTTCTTTGGGGAATCGGTTAAACCAGGATGCGGAACCAATGGTCATCCAGACGTGTTGTTAAATTGGTCATCCTTGACCACTGGCCATGGTACCTAGGGCTGATAGGAATTGGAATCCAACAACATCTAGAAGGTCACAGGTTCCCATCCCTGATTTAAACGCACACACAGAGAGTTATTAGTTATCCACTGAGTTGCATGAGACTGTGTCGTACTATGTGTACAATATGAATGCATAGTTTTCTTTTGGGATTCTTGCCCAATCAAGCCTTGGACCTATCTATCTATCTATCTATCTGGTGCTTTCTTTTCAAAAAAAATCTTTAGGGGTACTCTCATTTTCCTACTCATATTTAAATACTGTCTCTCAATGAGGCTAAACTTAGATTCACACAAAATACTTAGGGGTATGTGTACCCCCCAGAAAAAAGCAGTCTGTCTATCTATCTATCTATCTATCTATCTATCTATCTATCTATCTATCTATCTATCATTATCTATCTATCTATCTAAATATCTATCTATTCATGCTATAAATGATTGATCACAGCACAGCCAACTTGTCGAAGGAAGTAATGGTGTAGAATTCAGTTGGAATGGGGTGAACAAAAATGGGTGGTGGAACCCTTGTGTATCTGCATGGTAGGGAATATGACCCTCTAGTACATTTGAGTAAGACTATATTTTGGTCTGAAACAAGGAAGAAAAAAAGTAGATGCAAGGGTACATCAGCATCAGCATGATGAAAACAGATAGTAAAGGTGTGCATGCACACATATGCACAGCCCCACCTGAGCCTTATTCTAACGGGTAATTTATCATCTAAATGCATTCATTCAGGGAAAGGGGAATTACACTCAGTTATCAGCAAAATAAATGGAGTCGGCTGAGATTACTTATTCATGCAATTGGAGTGTTCCAGACTATGGGAATGAAGCAGATGAGAGATCTTCAAGGAATACTCACCATGTTCTTGATGCTCATGTTTATCATATTTCTTAGGGGTAGCAGTCTTAGCAGACCAAAGAAAATCATATAAATACTGTCCAGGCAAACAGTGCTGTGTTTGTATCTGCCACTGCAGGCTAATTATATAGTGAGGAATTAATAAGATGGAAAGTGGTCGTGTTTACTCTCTGTCAATGTTATCAAATGCACATCCTTAAGCTAGAAAGGTCAGTGCATTCAGCTAATGAAATGCCGAGTATTAGACCAAGGCGTATTTCTGTACCTCTCTGGGTAAAGACACCTGGGCCTGAACTCGCTCACTTACTGATAGAGGGACTGAAATTGCTAGAGACAAAGCTGGATGTGGGTACTGCAATCTGTGCTGGCATCTGTCTGTCTCAGGAGACAATGGAGGAGTGAGCCTTTGGGGATGAGGTCGAGCTGTTGGAAGGTTGCAGTGCCTGCTGTGGCTGTAGAGACCGATGCGGGAGAGACATGTTTTGTTGCAGCTGAGGCAGATGAAGGCATCCAGTTGTGCTGCTGCAGATGCACCCGGGCATTTCTTCTCTCTGAGCTTCTCCCAGCAGTCATTTCTCCTCTGGCTATGGATACATGACCTGACAGTCTCCAGGACTGCGGTCATCTGCAATGGATTCTCAGACAGTGGGGTTAATGTTGCCAGTCTTCATCTCATGCTTGCAAAGATCTTTCTAACACAGAGTTGGCCTGACAATGTGCCTGGTACCTGGTCACCACAGAGCACATCCTTGGGGATCCTACCATCTTCCATTCTGTGGACATGACCAAGCCAGCGTAGATGTCGCTGAAACAGGAGTGAGAGTCTGCTAGGAAGGTGGGCTTGGAAGAGCACATCTCTGTTTGAAATTCTGTCCTGCCATTTGATACCCAAAATCCTCCTGGTTCAGTGGCTGTGGAAGGTGTTGAAGCTTCACTCCTGATGGTTGTAGGTTGCCCACAACTCAATTCCATAAAGCATCGTGCTCAACTTGCAAGCCTGGTATACCTTATCTTGGAATTGGATGTTAGCATCGCATTCTCCCATACTCTTGGAGAGGCGAGTCATTGCTGTAGCCAATACAGTGGTACCTCAGGTTAAGTACTTAATTCGTTCCGGAGGTCCATTCTTAACCTGAAACTGTTCTTAACTTGAAGCACCACTTTAGCTAATAGGGCCTCCTGCTGCTGCCGTGCCGCCGGAGCACGGTTTCTGTTCTCATCCTGAAGCTAAGTTCTTAACCCGAGGTACTATTTCTGGGTTAGCAGAGTCTGTAACCTGAAGCGTATGTACCCTGAAGTGTCTGTAACCTGAGGTACCACTGTACATTTGTCCAGCTTAGCATCGCTGGAGAGATTGCTGGCTATGGTGGAACCCAGGTAGACAAAATTGTCTACCACCTCAAGTGTGTGGTCACCAATGTTGATGCATGAAGTTGATGCATGAAGTGCTGGTGACGTCCTGACCCAATATGTTGGTCTTTGTCAGACGAAAAGGAACAAAAACAGCAAATAGTGATAATATCCACTGGTTTGTTTACCCATTCTGGACAAGGCAATTTCTGCTCTCATTTCTGTTTTCTCCAGAATTCTCCAACATCCCTAACTCAGGCATTAGATTCCTATCTACCATGTGATGTAGAGCTCATCTGAAATACAGATCTGAGAACTGGACTTTTTAGCTTTCACATAGGAATCCTGAGCAGGTCTGCTAAGAAGTATGGAATTCAATGTGACTTACTCTTAGTAAATTGGGAAGAACTTTGCAACCTGTCTATCGTTCATTTTCCATAACAGATCACCATATTTGAGGGTGAGAAGGAAATTGTATCCATGTCAGAATGGTTTGTGGTCCTTGTTGAACTTTTTACATGAATTTCTTTGTTTCCCTTTGTCTTCCATTAACTGGTTGCTGACTTATTTCAGTCATCTGGAGCGATTTGGTCTACTGGCATTGTTACATTGTGTTGCTCTACTACATTTTCTTAGAAACAGGATCAATTGACTCCGCTGAATACATTGGTGCCAATTAGGGTGGAAAAAGCTGCTCATTTTTGTTCTCAGGGTTTGCTATTTTTTCCAAACTTAAATTTAGTTCTTCAGATTTCTGCTGCAATTTGTGTGTGTGTGTTTTAAAAAATACTCACGAAAATTCAACAGCATTTTGCTGAGAATTTCTCTTCATGAACACATTTTTATAGGCAGTTGTCACTAACATACACATTTTTGCAAACAATTTCTCCTAATATAATGCATTTTGTATGTTATTTTCACTAATATGTTCACATTGATGCACATGTTTACCTAGTATATTCTTTTCTGAGAACTCTGTATGTTTGGAGAACTGCATCACAAAATTCAGATAAATGCAAATTTTTAAGGAGACTGCATTTTGGTTCTCACATTGCTTAAGGAAGTATGAATCGGAAAAATTTGCCATTAAATGTGAACTGAATCAGATTTCTCCCCCATCTCTAGCATCAATTGAAACCACTCTCAACTGAAGGCTGGCATTTGGGATTTCATTTTGAAGCTGCTTAAATTCAAGTAGGCTATTTTATTTGGTTGTAAGTCAGATCTGTATATAAGGGAATTAATAAAACCAACATTCTCCTTCCACAGATACCTCCTTGCACAAGCTGCTGTGAGTGTCTCATAATCAGGCTTTGTACAATGTTGCTTTGTACCTCGTTATTGATTAAATAAATAGATCAGGGATCATCCAAGCACACAACTTTAAATGAATCCAAACATCTGCCCTTGAAAATATTTGAATGTTAGACTTTTGTTTGGAAGATTGTCATGAGCAGTAACAAATGCAAAGCAGGGCTTTCAAAATGACTTTTGTTAGAGGCATATTCTTGAACTATTCATCTGTGCTAAATGCATTTTGCTCGAATTGTATGTCATGTTGCCAGAAAAGAGTTGTTTCCATGCCAACTCATTTGCAGCATGGGAAAGAGGAGCGGGGGGTGGGGGGGAGAGGGAGAGGAAAGTGGGGTGGACGGAATCAAAGCCACTAACATCTGGAAGATGTCAGTACTGATAGAAGCCACTTGCCATGAAAGGCAAAAGAGTGCAGGAGGCTTTGCCAAATAAATGTTATGTAGAGGGTAGCACACTGTAAACTCACTGCTCAACAGTGAATCATTATTCCATTTTTGGCAATATGTTGGATCTAACCCTTGCGCCAAAGATAGGTTTGCTATTAAAGGAACATAAATACCATCCATAATTCTCATGTGCATGTTCTCTCTCTCCCTCTCTGACAAAGATCTAAGTGGCATATTTTTACACTATTATTCTTACCATATCCACCCCATGTAGAGCAAAGTGAACTAGTGAAAGAACTGCACTCCGCTTCCTAGACTATTTCTTTCCATTCTCAGTACTGCTGGGTCTCCCTTTTATAAAGACCCAATTTATCAGTAAGATTTGTGAGTGCTGAGTGTCTGAAACTATGGATTTGGTCTTTGTGTCCACTCCATTCTCTCCTGCACCCACCCACAGAAATTCTTTCCTCCTCCTCCTCCTCCTCCTCTCTCCCTTTTCCTTTCCTTGTTTTGCCCTGAGATAGAAATGAGATTGTTTGGTTATTACCTAAGCATTATGAAATGCCCATGGCCAGAGCTGTGGTACTTGAAAACTTCACATACCTAGATATATTTAATTCTGAGACTGTCTGGGAGCTGCTGTTAGGCCAACAGCAAGCGGAAGAAGCAGCAATTTTTGCTTCATGGTGCTGGGACATTTCTAATTTTCTTAACTACGGGCTTACAGCTTCATTTAATTTATATTTGTAGAGGCACAGTTATTGCTAACTGAAATGTTCTGCAGTAGAAGCGGTGGATGCAATACTCCTGTCGTCAGTGGAGGGAAAAAATCCCATTGGTTTTAATGGATTATGCTGTTTCTGTGGTTCTTTTTCTCTCTTATTATACACTAGTAGCAAACACTCAATTTATGTGGAGGCTTGGTTCAGGTTTCAAAGCATCTTGCATTACAGGCCCATGTTTCCTCATGTTTTAAACCCTTCCCAAACAGCCACCTCTTGGCCTCAATAAACCAGAAGGGTTCAACTGTTTTCCAGGGAAGCGGGGTTTCCTTAGAGCCCTCTCAGGGGTTCCTCGGTAAAGACAGGCAAGTTTCACTAAAGGGAATTTGATTACTTTTCTAATGGGTAGCAGAAGATCAGGCGAGGCAGAATAAGGCTTTTCAATCACACCTGGCTTTAGTGCTGCATAACACACCTGGATAAAGCTTCACCCATCAGCTGCAGAAACAAGACAAATACAGTGGTACCTCGCGTTAAGAACTTAATTCGTTCTGGAGGTCCGTTCTTAACCTGAAACTGTTCTTAACCTGAGGTACCACTTTAGCTAATGGGGCCTCCCGCTGCCACGTGATTTCTGTTCTCATCCTGAAGCAAATTCTTAACCCAAGGTACTATTTCTGGGTTAGCAGAGTATGTAACCTGAAGTGTCTGTAACCCAAGGTACCACTGTACAGGAGTCCTAAAGATGAAAAAAACCACACAACAACATTAGCACACCATGTGAGCCTACCTACAAAACATTGTCCAGTGTTAAGGGAGCATAGCACAGTTCGTTTGCAGATCAGAGAGAGTTAGCTGTTTTATTAAGGAACCAAAAAAGGAAAACATTCACAGACTCCTGAAATATACTCCACTATAGCAAGGCTGTTGATCATACTGTCTTGTACCTCCCACACCACTCCGTTCCCTCGGTGTCAGGCCCCTTGGTGAGCCCCAAGGGACCCTCTCTGTTTCTGCCTGGTTCTCTGCTCTGTTATGTGCTTTAAACACTGTTTTCGGGGACTGGGAAGAGCTGGCAGGTTGTCAGCAGAAACAGGCTGTCTCAGGGCTCTATGGTGAAGCTGCTGACTCCTGTTTGTTTGCCCCTTTTCCTCATTCTCCAAGCTCTGAGTCTCTCATACCTCCCAGCTCTTCCCCTCCTCCGGGGTGTGTCCGGTTTCCCACCACCAGGAGCCCAGATCCACGTCCTCTTCCTCTGCACTTTCCCAGCATGGTGTAGTGGTTAAGAGCGCTAGACTCGTAATCTGGTGAACTGGGTTCGCTTCCCCACTCCTCCACATGCAGCCCCACTCACCTCACAGTGTGTTTGTTGTGGAGGAAGAAGGGAAAGGACATTGTTAGCCGCTTTTAGACTCCTTAGGGCAGTGATAAAGCGGGAAGAATTGATGCTTTTGAATTATGGTGTTGGACGAGACTCTTGAGAGTCCCATGGACTGCAAGAAGATCAAACCTATCCATTCTGAAGGAAATCAGCCCTGAGTGCTCACTGGAAGGTCAGATCCTGAAGCTGAGGCTCCAATACTTTGGCCACCTCATGAGAAGAGAAGACTCCCTGGAAAGGACCCTGATGTTGGGAAAGATGGAGGGCACAAGGAGAAGGGGACAAGATGGTTGGACAGTGTTCTCGAAGCTACCAGCATGAGTTTGACCAAACTGCGGGAGGCAGTGGAAGACAGAAGTGCCTGGCGTGTTCTGGTCCATGGGGTCACGAAGAGTCGGACATGACTAAACGACTAAACAACAACAAAGCAGGATATCAAACTCTTCTTCTTCTTCTTGGTCAGGCGGTTTCCACTGCTCCTCATCACCTAGCCAGTCCCTGACATCCAGTAATGCACAGCCACAGGGGGCTACTAACTCAGCATTCTAAGGCAGGGGTGGGGATTTTTTTTCCACTCAAGGGCCACATTCCCTTCTGGGCAATGGTCTGAGGGCCACATGCCAGGGGCTGGGGGTGGTGGAGCCAGAGACAGAAGGGTGTGAAGAGTGAATTGCAAATGTCACCTTTGGACAATAGGCTAGTTTCCACACACACACACACACACACACACACACACACACACACACACACACCCCATATCTATCCTCAAGGACGCATTCCAGCCAGGCAAAACCCCAAAACCCTAGGATGTGAAGGAGGGCTAATGAGGGGTGTGTGCTGGGGAGAGTTTCAAGGGCCTGTTTGAGTGGCCACATTTGGCCCTCACACCTGAGGTCCCCCACCCCACCCTTGTGTGCGTTTGGGGCAGCGGCAATAGGGAAGGCAGTGTATCACTTCTTCTCCTTTACATGACTTTGTCTCCTTTACATCTGCAGGTGTGGTTGTTGTCTTGCCTTGGTCATAGATTAGATGGGAGCCAGCAAATGTCTTTACAGTAGTTTTTTTTAGTTTTTTTAGCTCCTTTCCTTCCTTCCTTCCTTCCTTCCTTCCTTCCTTCCTTCCTTCCTTCCTTCTTTTACCATCATTCTGAGGGGGGATAGGTAATGTAAGAGCTATTGTTCTCACCTCCTACACATTTAATATTTTCAATCTGTCGGTGCACCAATTTGGGAGATTCTTGTTAAAAAGCTGGGGACCCCCCACCCCACACACATAGGGATTATCAGAGGCCAGCGGATTTCAAATTTCCCACTTTCAGGGAACCCTCGCTTTCTTGCTGAAGGTTCTGGATACAAAGCATTCTCTACCTTATTTATTTATTTATTATTTTATTAAATCCTATACTGTACCGCCCTTCATCTGAGGACCACAGGGCCATTTACAGTATTAAAAGATCACAGCAATACATAACATAACGACAGACAAAACAATGCCCCTCCACACATACCCACATTTTAAAAGGCCATAGATTGTTTAAGGGGTGCAACTCTATCAAAGAAACACACACACACATACATGCAGGCACACAGTTATTCAGGACTGCTAAAATTAGTATATTAAGTTTTCAATACCTTTGATTTCAAGGGGGAAAGAAAACATCTCAATCATGCAAGCGGAGTCTTGAAATATTTTTAAGTGTTCCGATAAAAAACCATTTCCAAGTCAACATTTGAAGCCATTTGAATGTAATTTTAAACCACACTGTGGTTGTAATTTTATATACACTTACCTGGGAACACGCTTCAATGGAAACAATGAGACACACTTGTATAGGAGTATGCTGTAACTGCACTGCATTGATTTTTGCCTTTCTCCTAATCAAATATTTCAGTTCAATTAATTTTGGCTATTTGGTGGGTCAGGGGAGGAATTTCAACCGTCTAGAGGGGCAGGGAGCTGGGGGCACTGTTATACAGTGGTTTCGCTCCTTCCTCCTGGGCCGTGTTCAGAAAGTGGTGGTGGGGGATGAGTGTTCAGACCCCTGGGCCCTCACTTGTGGGGTGCCTCAGGGTTCCGTCCTCTCCCCCATGCTTTTTAACATCTATATGAAGCCGCTGGGAGAGATCATCAGGGGGTTTGGACTGGGTGTCCATCAATATGCAGATGATACCCAGCTCTACCTCTCTTTCAAATCAGAACCAGTGAAGGTGGTGAAGGTCCTGTGTGAGTGCCTGGAGGCGGTTGGAGGATGGATGGCGGCTAATGGATTGAGGTTGAATCCTGACAAGACAGAAGTACTGTTTTGGGGGGACAGGGGGCGGGCTGGTGTGGAGGACTCCCTGGTCCTGAATGGGGTAACTGTGCCCCTGAAGGACCAGGTGCGCAGCCTGGGAGTCATTTTGGACTCACAGCTGTCCATGGAGGCGCAGGTCAATTCTGTATCCAGGGCAGCTGTCTACCAACTCCACCTGGTACGCAGGCTGAGACCCTACCTGCCCGCGGACTGTCTCGCCAGAGTGGTGCATGCTCTAGTTATCTCCCGCTTGGACTACTGCAATGCGCTCTACGTGGGGCTACCTTTGAAGGTGACTCGGAAACTACAACTAATCCAGAATGCGGCAGCTAGACTGGTGACTGGGGGCAGCCGCCGAGACCACATAACACCGGTCTTGAAAGACCTACATTGGCTCCCAGTACGTTTCCGAGCACAATTCAAAGTGCTGGTGTTGACCTTTAAAGCCCTAAACGGCCTCGGCCCAGTATACCTGAAGGAGCGTCTCCACCCCCATCGTTCTGCCCGGACGCTGAGGTCCAGCGCCGAGGGCCTTCTGGCGGTTCCCTCATTACGAGAAGCAAAGCTACAGGGAACCAGGCAGAGGGCCTTCTCGGTAGTGGCACCCGCCTTGTGGAACGCCCTCCCATCAGATGTCAAAGCGATAAATAACTACCTGACATTCAGAAGACATCTTAAGGCAGCCCTGTTCAGGGAAGTTTTTAATCTGTGATATTTTAGTGTATTTCTGGTTTTTATGGAAGCCGCCCAGAGTGGCTGGGGAAACCCAGCCAGATGGGCGGGGTACAAATAATAAATTATTATTATTATTATTATTATTATTATTATTATTGCCTTTCTCCTAATCAAATATTTCAGTTCAATTAATTTTGGCTATTTGGTGGGGCAGGGGAGGAATTTCAACCAAGTTTCCTCACTATATTTTTTCCTGTCTCTTTTGCACATCTGTCCTAGAGAAGTGGGGAACTTCTAAGCCCTCCAGATGATGTTGGATTTGCGAATCACACCCTCTCTGGCCATTGGCCAAGGCTGATGGGAGTTTGGATTCATCAACATCTGGGGCGCCAAAGGTTCCCACCGCTAATCTATCCTTTCCTCCATTTCCCCAGACCCCTTTGGTTCTTTATTATTATTATTATTATTTTGCCAGTTATTTTTATTGATTTTCCATCATTTTTAACAAATTGTCACCAAATTTATACAAATTAATACAAATTTAAAAGATTCCTTCCCACCCACCCCAGATGCTCCCTCTATTTTCCTCCCTCCTTTGCTGTTACCAGTACAATAACTTTTCCAGAAGAACCCCGACCAGACCTAAGAGGAGGCGTGTAGTGGTGATAGGGGATTCCCTACTGAGGGGAACAGAAGCAGTGATCTGTGGGCCTGACAAGATGTCTCGGGAAGTGTGCTGTCTCCCCGGGGCTAAGATCCAAGATGTAACTGAACGACTGCAAGGAATCATAAAACCCACTGAAAATACCCCTTCCTCTTGGTTCATATGGGAACCAATGACACTGCAAGCAATAGCCTCCAGAAGATCAAAAGAGACTACGAGGCTCTGGGCAGGAAATTGAAGCAATTAAATGCACAAATTGTCATCTCATCTTCCCTCCCAGTTGAACGCCGTGGACCAGGGAGAGAGGGAAAAATAGTGGAAGTGAACAGCTGGCTTCGCAAATGGTGTAAACAGGAACGGTTTGGATTCTTAGATCACGGACTGCAGTTTCTTGAAGATGGACTTCTGGCAAGCGATGGGCTGCACCTCACAATGGTTGGGAGGAATGTTTTTGCCAAAAATCTCAGAAACCTCATCAGGAGGGCTTTAAACTGACTAATGTGGGGGAGGGAGACAGTGCTCCTGAAGGTAGGAGTCTATCAATTGATGAAGATGATCATCCAAATGTCATAGACCAAATGGAGCAAACAGCACGCAGACCTAGTGGTGGGAGGAAAAAATCCTTAAATAAGAGACACGGGGGAATGATTAATGGACTTCAATGTCTGTACACTAATGTGCAAAGCATGGGAAATAAACAAGATGAGCTTGAGCTCTTGGTACAGCAAACTAAATATGACATAATAGGCATCACTGAAACCTGGTGGGATAAGTCCCACGATTGGAATGTAATAATGGAGGGATACAATCTATTTCAGAGAAACAGACCAGGCAAGAAAGGAGGAGGAGTGGCGTTATATGTCAGGGATGTGTATACCTGTGAAGAGATCCAAGATTTAGAACCTCAAAGCCAAAGTGAGAGCATTTGGGTCAAAATTAAGGGAGAGAAGAATAACAGTGACCTCACTGTGGGAGTTTACTATAGATCCCCAAGCCAAACGGAGGACATAGATGATGCCTTCCTGGAACAGATGGCCAAGCATGCAAAAGGAAGGGAGATAGTAGTAATGGGGGACTTCAATTACCCAGATATTTGTTGGATGTCAAACTCAGCCAAGAGCATAAGGTCAAACAGATTCCTCACTGGCCTTGCAGACAACTTCATTGTCCAGAAAGTGGGAGAAGCAACAAGAGGAACAGCCATTTTAGATCTGGTCCTAACCAATGTTGATGACCTGGTTAGTGGGGTAGAAGTGGAAGGATCATTAGGCGCGAGTGATCATGCTCTTCTGAAGTTTACTATACAGCGGAAAGGAGCAGCCAAGCATACTAGGACTCAATTTATTGACTTTAAGAAAGCCGACTTCATAAAACTTAGGGAACATAGGGAAGTGCTGAGTGAGATCCCATGGACAGTAATAATAAAAGGAAAGGGAGTTCATGATGGCTGGGAGTTTGTTAAGAGGGAGATAGTAAAAGCACAACTTCAGGCAATACCAATGAGACGGAAACATGGAAGGTGCCTAAAGAAGCCAGGGTGGCTATCTAAAGAACTTTTAACTGAGTTTAGATTTAAAAAGGATGTGTACAAAAAATGGAAAAGGGGGGAAACCACTAAAGAGGAATTCAAACAAATAGCCAGCACGTGTAGACACAAAGTCAGAAAAGCTAAAGCACAGAATGAACTCAGGCTTGCTAGAGAGGTTAAAAGCAACAAAAAAGGCTTTTATGGGTATGTTTGTAGCAAAAGGAAGAACAAAGAAACAGTGGGGTCACTCAGAGGAGAAGATGGTGAAATGCAAACAGGGGACACAGAAAGGGCTGAACTCCTCAATGCCTTCTTTGCCTCAGTCTTCTCCAATAAAGAAAACAATGCCCGACCTGAAGAATTTGGAGCAAATGATTCAGCAGAGGAAACACAGCCCAGAATAACTAAGGAGATAGTACAAGAATACTTGGCTAGTCTAGATGTATTCAGGTCTCCAGGGCCAGATGAACTGCATCCAAGAGTATTAAAAGAACTGGCAGATGTGATCTCAGAACCACTGGCAGTCATCTTTGAGAATTCCTGGAGAACAGGCGAAGTCCCGGCAGACTGGAGGAGGGCAAATGTTGTCCCTATTTTCAAAAGGGGGAAAAGAGAGGACCCAAATAATTACCGCCCAGTCAGTCTGACATCAATACCAGGGAAGATTCTGGAGCAGATCATTAAGGAAACAGTCTGTGAGCACCTAGAAAGGAATGCTGTGATCACCAATAGTCAGCATGGATTTCTGAAAAATAAGTCATGTCAGACTAACCTGATCTCGTTTTTTGACAGAATTACAAGCCTGGTAGATGAAGGGAACGCAGTGGATGTAGCCTACCTTGATTTCAGCAAGGCATTTGACAAGGTGCCCCATGATATTCTTGTAAAGAAGCTGGTAAAATGCAGTCTTGACTATGCTACCACTCAGTGGATTTGTAACTCGCTGACTGACCGAACCCAAAGGGTCTCATCAATGGTTCCTCTTCATCCTGGAGAAGAGTGACTAGTGGGGTGCCACAGGGTTCTGTCTTGGGCCCGGTCTTATTCAACATCTTTATCAACGACTTGGATGATGGACTCAAGGGCATCCTGATCAAATTTGCAGATGACACCAAACTGGGAGGGGTGGCTAACACCTCAGAGGACAGGATCACACTTCAAAATGACCTTGACAGATTAGAGAACTGGGCCAAAACAAACAAGATGAATTTTAACAGGGAGAATTGTAAAGTATTGCACTTGGGCAAAAAAGATGAGAGGCACAAATACAAGATGGGTGACACCTGGCTTGAGAGCAGTACATGTGAAAAGGATCTAGCAGTCTTGGTTGACCACAAACTTGACATGAGCCAACAGTGTGACGCGGCAGCTAAAAAAGCCAATGCAATTCTGGGCTGCATCAATAGGAGTATAGCATCTAGATCAAGGGAAGTAATAGTGCCACTGCATTCTGCTCTGGTCAGACCTCACCTGGAGTACTGTGTCCAGTTCTGGGCACCACAGTTCAAGAAGGACACTGACAAACTGGAACATGTCCAGAGGAGGGCAACCAAAATGGTCAAAAGCCTGGAAATGATGCCTTATGAGGAACGGCTAAGGGAGCTGGGCATGTTTAGCCTGGAGAAGAGGAGGTTAAGGGGTGATATGATAGCCATGTTCAAATATATAAAAGGATGTCACATAGAGGAGGGAGAAAGGTTGTTTTCTGCTGCTCCAGAGAAGCGGACACAGAGCAATGGTTCCAAACTACAAGAAAGAAGATTTCACCTAAACATTAGGAAGAACTTCCTGACAGTAAGAGCTGTTCGACAGTGGAATTTGCTGCCAAGGAGTGTGGTGGAGTCTCCTTCTTTGGAGGTCTTTAAGCAGAGGCTTGAGAACCATATGTCAGGAGTGTTCTGATGGTGTTTCCTGCTTGGCAGGGGGTTGGACTCGATGGCCCTTGTGGTCTCTTCCAACTCTATGATTCTTTATTCTATGATTCCTCTTATCCAGGCTAAGCATAGCCAGCTCCCTCAACCTCATAAAACTTGGTTTCCAGACCCTTGATCATCTTGGTCGCCATCCTCTGCACACATTCCAGCTTGTCAATATCCTTCTTAATTCTGTAAATAGTCAGAAGAGACAATTGCCAATAGAAGTTGCTTTAAAGCCTAATTGCCATGTTGAGGGGGGCAGGTTTTGGTAGTAAGGGGAGCTGGTGGAGAGAGAATAACTGAAAATCTGCCATCTTGCATGACAAATAGACATTAATAATAATTCTCATTAGCACGTGGACTACCTTTGAAGGTGACTCAGAAACTAATCCCGAACATGGCTGCCAGACTGGTGACACCTGTCTTAAAGGATCTACAAAGTGTCATTGCTGACCTTTAAAGCCCTAAATGCCCTCATCCCAGTGTACCTGAAGAAGCATCTCCACCGCCATCATTCACCCTGGCATTGAGGTCCATTTCTGAGGGCCTTCTGGCTGTTCCCTCACTACAAGAAGTGAGGTTACAGGGAACCAAGCAGAGGGCCTTCTCGGTAGTGGTACTGCACTCTGTGGAATACCCTCCCATGAGATGTCAAGGAGATAAGTAAGTATACAAGAAGGCAGCTCTGTATAGGGTATTTTTTAATGTTTGATGTCGTATTTTGTTTTGACTTGTTGGAAGTCGCCCAGGGTAGGTTGGGTAACCCAGCCCGATGGGCGGAATAAATAAATAAATAAATAAATAAATAAATAAATAAATAAATATTACTGATACAAATTAGAACTGAGAGAGCGATCACAGATGTTGCAACAGAAGATTTGCAGGTTTGTGACTGAACTAGGGCTACCATACGTCTGGAATCCAACTACTTTTGTGTCCGGATTTTCACTTTTGAAATATGGCAGCCCTACACTGAACCAAATAGGTAACGTCACTTCAGCAAGCATTCGTGTTACAAGTTCACTGCTATCAAGGCAGGTGTGAGTGGGGTTGGCGTGCTTCACCCCTGAGATCTATGTTGCACCTGTGTAAATATCCCAGTGTCTCAGGAGAGCAGGCAGCCCCACCTGCCCTCAAACTTATATAAATGACAGGTCTGTGGCAGTGCCCAGACTGACAGTTCACCTATCTTAGGTCACTAGCTCAAGATTCATTGCAGGTTTGAGTTCGGCTGGATTTCAGAATCACCCATGCCTTTGATGAACCAGCTTATGAGTCTTTTAAGTGTGCAAACGAGCATGAACAAAATTGGATGGCAGAAGAGTCAGGATAAGGAAAAGAAAGCACACAGTATTTGTTTACAGATATCACTGCTACAAGGTGTGATGGCATGTAGCTGAAACTAGAGAAATTAATGGAGTCTCTCAATAGCATTGAGCCACAATTCCTCTACAGAACCTTTGTCTCTGAATAACAGAAGGAGAGCTCTGTTGACTTCAAGACCGGCTTGTAGTCTTTCCAGAAGAATCTGGTGGGCTTCTGTCGGAAACAGAAGGCAGGACTATATAGAACCTTTGGTCTGTTGCAACAGGGCTTTTCTTATGCTCTTTTCTTCCATATGGGGGCAATAATATCAGCTTACCTTCCACAGCATATTGCCAAGAGAACATGTGGAACACTTTGAAGACTCAAAAGTGCTATATAAACATCAAGCAGCATTAGTACACAGGGCCCTCAACTTTGCCTGAGGGGATGGCATAAATGTAGGGGAAGAATTTTGACCTTTCAGATCCTACATGCTCCTGAGGAAGGGGAAATATCTCTAATTTAACTGGTGCATTTTCATAAGACTATTGCCCCCCCAAAAAAAAACATTCATGAAAAAGGGACTGACACACCTCACACAAACCTTAAAATCAATGCACTTTAACAGAGTCCAGAGACACCTTTTCATCTTTTGAACTCTGATTGATTAGTCAAAGAAATCCACACAGGGTACCATCTAATCTTGTTAATTAGTTGCACAGAAGCAGCTCCTGTGCCAGAAAAGATACTCTGCAGAGAACAAGAGCAGGTCTCTTCAAGGCTCAGAGCAGCAACTCAGCCTGACCCAGAAACTTTTAAGGGATCCTGAGTTGTCCCATTACCAGGAATGGACAAATCTGTCAATTTCTGTTCTCCACATTTCTGCTTCAATTTGCAATTTTAATTTTAGAAATATCCTCATGGAAATTGTTGTTGTTGTTTTTTAGTCATTTAATCATGTCCAACTCTTTGTGACCCCATGGACCAGAGCATGCCAGGCACTCCTGTCTTCCACTGCCTCCCGCAGTTTGGTCAAACTCATGCTGGTAGCTTCAAGAACAGTATCTCGTCCTCTGTCGTCCCCTTCTCCTTGTGCCCTCAATCTTTCCCAACAGCAGGGTCTTTTCCAGGGAGTCTTCTCTTCTCATGAGGTGGCCAAAGTATTGGAGCCTCAGCTTCACGATCTGTCCTTCCAGTGAGCACTCAGGGCTGATTTCCTTCAGAATTGAGAGGTTTGATCTTCTTGCAGTCCATGGGACTCTCAAGAGTCTCATCCAGCACCATAATTCAAAAGCATCATGGAAATTAGTCAGCATTTAAGTCCTAATAAACACAATTTTATAATACACATTTTTTGCGAGGAATTTCCTTTCTCTGATGCATTTTCTATGTTATTCTCACTAATATTTGGGCTTTTGTGCATATTTCCCCGTAATATATGCATTTTTGTACATATGTTTTAGCTGGAGAAGTGTGATTGTATTTTGGTTCACATAATTCAGCTAAAGTACGGCTGCCATACGTCCAGTATTCGGCCCTTGTAAACAGTGTCCGGGTGGAAACCACTGAAAAGCTCAACAACTTTTGAGCCTGGATTATCACTTTTTGAAATATGGCAACCCTAAGTTGAAGCCCCTGGGATGCGGGTGGCGCTGTGGGTTAAACCAAAGAGCCCAGGGCTTGCCGATCAGAAGGTCAGCAGTTCGAATCCCCACGACGGGGTGAGCTCCCGTTGTTCGGTCCCTGCTCCTGCCCACCTAGCAGTTCGAAAGCATGTCAAAGTTCAAGTAGATAAATAGGTACCGCTCCAGTGGGAAGGTAAACGGCGTTTCCGTGCACTGTTCTGGTTCGCCAGAAGCGGCTTAGTCATGCTGGCCACATGATCCAGAAGCTGTACACCGGCTCCCTCGGCCAATAAAGCGAGATGAGCGCCGCAACCCCAGAGTCAGTCACGACTGGACCAAATGGTCAGGGGACCCTTTACCTTTTTAAGTTGAATCCCACCCTCCCTAACTACAGGGCTGTAATATTCTGCATATTTATCTGAGGAGTAGCTGACATTGAATACAGTGATACTTACCGCCAGATAAAAATACATAAACTTCTACTGCACAATGGAAATTGTTTCTTACCCTCTGGAACATAAGCATGGAGGCAAAAGCTGCAATTAAAAAGGACCAAATTTTGCTTCTCTAGTGCAATGTGCAATTTCAAGCCCAAACCTTTAGAGGTTTTGGAGTTCCCAACCTGAAATGGCTTGATTATTTTTTTTTATTTTTTTTGAAAAACAGAGGAAAAATATAATCTAGGCATTAGTTTGCAAAAAAGCAAAGAAAAAAGAAAGGGAGGGAAGGTTGATGCTGTTGTTCATTTGACTCTTCTGTTCTCCCATTGGTAAGCACGCTGTAGAATAGATTAGCCTGCTAGTGTAAAATCACATCCAAAGCAAAAATATCAAATTGGCAAAATTAGTCATTTTTAGTGAAACAGTTTTCTAGGTCAAGAATTACTTGCTGAAGATGCAGCATTATAAATGGACTTCTTTAAAACCACTTGTACTACTGGTCTGATAATTCATTTCTTTCCCAGGGAACACTTTACAGTCTATTAGCAGGAAAGAAAGATTAGGTGTGCATTAATCAAACTTTTCAGATGAGGAGAATCATGCATACTACATCCAGGAATTCCCCATTACCATTTTTCAGAAGCTGTATATAATCAATATTTCAAATATATCTACTTTGTCTTCTATCACAGAGTTTGAGGTTATCCCTTCATCAAATGGGGAGGCTATTCAAGAGGCAGCTAGCACCTCTTCGTCTTTCTACAGTAACATTTGAACTGGGCCACAAACCTACTATTTATTCAAACAAAAATCCCATAAGAGCAGATCAGTGCAAACTAACTGCGAACTATTTGGCTAAAAAGTACTTCGCACTGTCAGACATCTTGTCAGGCTCAGAGGTGTAGCGGTCTGCGGTCACGAGGGGTTGAACACGCCATACTATTTCCTCAGCAGGAGTCCTGCCTCTAGCATTCTAGAGCCAACCAATCAGCATGAAAGAGGATCTTTTTAGCCACTAAGAAGGCTTCTCGCCCTTTGTGCTGATTGGAGCCAAGGAGATAAGTCAGCCATTGAGGATTGGCTCCTAGGTCACTCTGGAGCAAGCACACATGAAGAGACATTTTTTTTCCTGAATGCTCTGAAGCTAAACAATTAGAAACACAACATGCTTTGGTTTCAAGATAATGGTGTACAAATTCTCTTACATACAATGAAAGCGCAATTTAAGTCACTCTGAAATAAGATATTGAAGCATTCCCAATGATTTGCCAATGTATGAGCACAGGAAATAGTAGATCTAGCTTAAAAAGCAACACATGGAGATGGCTTCTGCTAGAGGAATGGGCTAGTAGAATCTGGACAAATATATTTAAATACCAGAGTTTTTTTAAAGTAGAGCAAAAACTGCATTTCTGCTGCTTAAAAAAATTGATTGCTTCCAACACTTAAAATGCAAACTGTTCAAATACTTGAGAGAGCAGTGATCACCCAATCCCATGTCATTTCCTGTATGCAAAGTCAGCTGAGTGGTGTGCTATGGAGCCATGAGGCAGTGCCAACAATGCTGCTCCAGGAACTTTAGGAATAAGCCCCAAAACTGGTAAAGTTGGTGAGGGATGCAAGTGGATGTTGCCCCCACATTTGGATTACTGCACTGGCAGCAATTCTGGGGCAAATGCTTCCTGAAGAGGTGGGAAAAAACCATCAGGATGGCAGCTCTACATTTTCTTTCTAAGGTGTCTCACACTTGTAAAGAATCTATGAAAGTTCAGTAATTAATTTTTAAGTGGGTTACTGTGAAAAGTTTTCTTTTTTAAAAAAAGCAACAACAACAACACACACACACACACACACACCCCAATCACAATCCCCTTTACTGTTTACAATACTGCAATCCAACACAAGCCTGATACTGAAGTCTTTTTCCTTTACAGAGCTAGGGGAAATCTTTCTCAGTAGTACTTGCCTCTGATATTCTTTCCTTCCCAATATGTGCCAGGGACTCCTGTTGATATCAATGGCACGTCACTCACGTAGAGCGAGCCGAAATGTCAAAGGTGAGCGCTGCTGTGTGGATCTGAGTGGAGTTATTGACTTTATCTCTCTCCATCAAAGGCTGATCCCTTCATTCTGTATTTCATCTGAGGCTTACAAGGTCTGCTTCCTTACTGCATTGTGGCCTTTGAGTGTGAGTACAGCTCTGCCAACTCTACTTCTTCAGTTGGTTGGAGACTGAGATCAGTGCCTCTCCTTACCTCCCTCTCCCTCCATCTCTGTCTTATAAGGCTGAATCATGGAACCAGTTTTGAGTTTTTTATGGCTTGCCTTACAAAGAGACTGTGCGGTAAACCTTCATGCAGTGCTTGGTGGTCCATGTCACCACGATCAAAGAATTGTATGAATTAGACCACAGATTGCTTTTGTGCTTTATTTGTAGCATAAGAGGAGATCCATCTTTGAAGTTTCGTTGGCACTGGACATGTCATCGGTAGATAGAGTGACTTCGTAACTACCATAAAATTATAACGTAGATCCAGCTGATGACATCTTGGTCTAAGTCTCTCAGATTCCAGTTTGAATCCCAGATGCCATATTGGTGTGCATCAATAGCTCCCTATGTTATCTCACTCATCTTTTTTTCAATTGGCCTTGATGAGGCTGAAGCATTCAGAAATTGTTCAGCGAGCTGAGGAAGCAGCTCCCTTGGCATAATTCTGCAGAACTTATATGTTGAAACCACACTCACTTGAACCACTTGAGCTGTAAACAAACCACCTGCACTGTAAACCAAGTTTTGTCTCATGCAGTCGTATGTAAGTACGACATCAAGATTTAATTGTGCAAAGCTGGATTTAAAACGTGGCTTGGGTCCTGGAAAACAAAATGGAACCCCATGTAGCACAAAGGCTGTACATTTTTCCTGCTTCCTTAGGCATGCATGTAATTAGTGCTTCATGTTTCCCATGCTGCACTGATCCAGCCTATAATGGCCAGTGGAAGGGAAAGCCAGATCAGTTCAGTTGTGACTGCTCACCTCAATAAGTAAAAACCATGTCAAGTTGGTGGGAGAAAGCAGAGATCTCTGCAGCCTGTAGTGGCAACTACCCAAAACATTCCTACCCAGTCCCACATTCTTAACCTATTATTGGTGGTGCTGCCATTGTGCCAACAAACACTGCCAGTGCAGGGCACCATCAGCCTTTAAAGCAAGGGCAGTAAATTGGTGGCCCTTCTGATATTATTGGTTTTCAACTCTCCCATGTGCTCCAGCCAGCATATAGCCATTGGTCAGGAATGATGGAAGTTGGGAGTTGTTGCCCAGCCAGTCATTAGCTACCTCCCTCCCATAATTGACTTGCTCACAGCCACATGAGAACATTGCTATGGGTAGCAACTTTTATCACATTGAGCAGCAATTGCTAGCTTTAGAGAGTTGGGTCTTTTAGCTAAATGTAAAAATCATATGTTTAAGTCATAGTTTGGGCTAAAAACAATCCACATTCTATAGCCAGGAAGTGGCAAAATCCAATGCAGGGAAATTCAGATATTCAGTATTTCACTTCCAGGGCTGCCTTTGTCACTGCCAGCTATCAGGAATGTTGTTACAATATTCTGACCTGACCTGGACCCTGTGTAAAGTGGAAAAGAATTTGCCGTCCACCACAAAGAATGAGTTTCAAAGCTTTACTAAAACAGTCTTGAATAGTTACAGTTAAACATTGCAAGTTATGAAGTAACACATTGCTATTTCATGATCTTGTAATGTGGTTCTGTCTTCTTTTTAGTCCTTAATACAGTTCAATAAACTTTCCTCTCTCTGGTCCCAGAGAGAGATCCTAAGCTTGTTCATCATTGTGGAGCTTCACACCTATAATTATCACTGCTGCTCTCAATCGTTGACAAACCATGCTAAGTTGGGTTTCGGTGCTGAGTTTTCAGGTTTCCTCTTTCTGCGGATGATATACTGCTCGGGTTTCCAGCCTTCACACTGAAATGGAAATTTTCAGCCTCTCCTTGCCGCATTTGTCCAAGTGAACCCTCTCTTTTGTCTAATGCAAATCTCTCTGCATAGCATTTTAAATACAAAGCATTCAAACCATTAAACTTTTATATATTTAACAAGGGACCCTGGGAGATTTGGTATGAAATATCCAACACAATATGTTTATGGGAGTGGCCGCCGAGACCATATAACACCGCTCCTGAGGGACCTACATTGGCTCCCAGTACGTTTCCAAGCACAATTCAAAGTGTTGGTGCTGACCTTTAAAGCCCTAGATGGCCTCAGCCCAGTATACCTGAAGGAGCATCTCCACCCCCATCGTTCAGCCCAGATACTGAGATCCAGCTCCGAGGGCCTTCTGGCAGTTCTCTCACTGCAAGAAGTGAGGTTACAGGGCACCAGGCCTTCTTGGTAGTGGTGCCCACCCTGTGGAACACATTCCCATCAAATGTCAAGGAAATAAACAACTACCTGACTTTTGGAAGACATCTGAAGGCAGCCCTGTTTAGGGAAGTTTTAAATGTTTGATGTTTTATTGTGCTTATAATTCTGTTGGGAGCCGCCCAGAGTGACTGGGGAAACCTAGCCAGATGGGTGGGGTATAAATAATAAATTACTATTATTATTATGACTTCTTAAGTCCATTGGGCCACCCATTTTCATGAGGGGTTTGAATCAATCTCCGAAACCATCAAGAAAGTCCCAGTCAGTATGGATGTATGTTCAGTTTCTTTCACATTTAAAGGCAAACCTACCTAATTCATACTTTCTGCAACAATACAAGAACTAAAACACCACTATCACTTGAAATTCACACTTTGCTGAATTTTGCAGTGCAGTTCACCAACAAAGTAAATGCATATTAGTGAATATAATCTACAACAATGCATATGAGGAAAAATGTATTTCTTAGCCAAAATTGCTTACAAAAATGTGTATATCTCATCTCAACATTTTATCTGTATGCCGAGTCTCTGCAGTTAAAACCATGCTCAAGGGGGTTAAATTATAAAAACATAAATTACAAACATAACAAAAGTACTAATAAATAAGAAATAAAGCTTCAAAAAGTAAACAACCAAATTAAACAGTTTCCACATAAATCATAAGAAGATCCAAATGAACATGTAACAAATTAATGTCAATAACAGCAACAATCACTGCCCTAAACAAAAGCCCAGCCCAAGCTTCTGTTCAGCAGCCACAGCTTTTGTAGCTGGAGTCAGTCAGGGGTCTGCCCTCCCAGGCCAAGTGAGAAAAGGCCTGCAAAACGGTAAGCAGGTCCTCCAGAACTCACAGCCAAGATGGTCTGAGGCGCAATTCGCACTAAAATGCAGACGAATGTGATGTGAAAATGTAGATAATTGAATTTAAAATTGGAAAAGTGAGAACTTGCGGGGGTGGGGGACTGAAGTTGACATACTTAGCCATCTCTATCAGATAGTCAGCATTTCAGCTTCCAATTACTCCCTAGAACAGTCGTCCTCAACCTGGTACCCTCCACATGCTTTGGAGTACAATTCCTGTAATCTCTAGTCATTGGCTAGGTTGACTGGGGCTGATGGGAGTTGTAGTCCAAAATGTCTATAAAGCTCCAAGTCAGGGGGAACTGCTCTCATAAGGAAGGAGAAGGCTTGCACACCCTCCAGCACTTTCCCATTGAAAATAGGGATGTCCTATTCAATAATAATAATAATAATAATAATAATAATAATAATAATAATAATACTACTACAGTGGTACCTCGGGTTACAGACGCTTCAGGTTACAGATGCGTCAGGTTACAGACTCCACTAACCCAGAAATAGTACCTCTGGTTAAGAACTTTGCTTCAGGGTGAGACAGAAATTGTGGGGGGGGGCGGCATGGTGGCAGCGGGAGGCCCCATTAGCTAAAGTGGTGCTTCAGGTTAAGAACAGTTTCAGGTTAAGAATGGACCTCCAGAACAAATTAAGTTCTTAACCCAAGGTACCACTGTACCCCACCCATCTTACTGGGTTCCCCCACCCGCCCTGGGCAGCTTCCAGCATATATAAAAACATAATAAATCACTAAACATTAAAATGTTTGTGTTCAGATGTCTTCTAAAGGTTGTATACAGTCATACCTCGGGTTGAACGTGCTTCGGCATGAGCGCGTTCAAGTTTTACTCTGTGGCAACCAAGAAGTAACGGAGCGCGTTACTTCTGGGTTTTGCCGCTTGCACATGTGCAGTCGCTCAAAATGATGTCATGCGCATGCGCAGATGCACGGACATGGGTTACGTTTCCTTCTAGATGCAAATGGGGCTCTGGAACGGATCCCATTTTCATCTAGAGGTACCACTGTAGTTACTTATCTCCTTGACTCGGGGGTCACATAACTCTATATCCTCTAGGATTTTTCTAATGAAAATAGGGGTGTCCTAAGTAAAAGCGGAACATTCTGGGATCAAATCAGAAACTGGGATGGCTTCTGTAAATCTGTAAATCCAGGACCATCCCTGGAAAATAGGGACACTTGGAGGGGCTGGGCTGTGTGGTAAGATGCATGAGAACCTGAAAGTATCATCATCTTTCCTCTCCATCTAAAGGTAAACGTAAAGGGACCCCTGACCATTTGGTCCAGTCGTGACCGACTCTGGGGTTGCGGCGCTCATCTCGCTTTATTGGCTGAGGGAGCCGGTGTACAGCTTTCAAGTCATGTGGCCGGCATGACTAAGCCGCTTCTGGCGAACCAGAGCAGTGCACGGAAACGCCATTTACCTTCCCGCCGGAGTGGTACCTATTTATCTACTTGCACGTTGACGTGCTTTTGAACTGCTAGGTTGGCAGGAGCTGGGACTGAGCGACAGGAGCTCACCCCGTCGCAGGGATTCGAACCGCCGACCTTCTGATCGGCAAGTCCTAGGCTCTGTGGTTTAACCCACAGCGCCACCCGCGTCCCTCTTCTCTATCTAACTTCCATCCAAATCTCGACTGAGGAAAAAAATGTGTAAAAGGGTAAACACACTTTTAGAAAACCCCACCCGCCCTGGGCAGCTTCCAGCAGTTGCTGTCATAGTGCAGAATGTCAGCTTGGCTTCTGTTTGCTAGTTATTACAGATAGGTGAGGCTTTCGCTTTCTCCACAGGCTCTACTTACCAGGAGCAGCTGATCAGGAAGGAGAATGTCATAAAGAGAAAATCTCTCCCCAAGGATTCATTGGTTAGGCTCCCTCAATGGCTGTGATTTTCTCCGTCCAAAGAGGGAAGCTTTAAGCTGTTATCGATGTGGTCGCGTGAAAGCCTTGGCATTGAGAGACATTTTCATCTTATTATCAAAGCTGCTGGATTTTTCATCTTTTCTCTCTGTTTGTGGTTAACAACTTAGCGAACAAATGGGGAATGGGGAGAGGGGAGGTGGGAGGAATGGGAAAGAGAAATAAATCAGTTGATTCTGCTTGTCTAACTTGCTTTAAGAGAGAGAGAGAGAAAGCAAGACAAAAAAATATATACCACCCTCTGGAATCACCAGTATGGAATGAGGACCGATGCTTTGCTACATAGCCTGTGTTGGCGAGATTACGTTGTCCAGCTCCACTCCTGCCCCCACCTGGCAGATGTCTGAACTGCAGAACAACAACGCCAGAAACTTCAACAGTGTTGCTAAAACAGAAGAAGCCAGCTTTCCATTTAAAGCAATATCCACAGTACAGTTTATATATATAAACTGTATATATTTTGCACCCCACCAAATGCCAGCTTCCTGAGAACACCAGACAGGCAGGGAGACTGGGGCACAAGGCTCAGGGAGGGAGAAAAGAAATCTTTTTCTTCCCGGCAAGCTCTCTAATTTGTTACCCTGTCCCTACTTCAGGTACCACATGGGGCAATCAATCAGTGGTTGGGCTTGCCTGCAGGCACTTAGGGTGTGAGGCTCAAAGACCTGGCAGGGAGCAGCAGCTGCTGCAACACACAGCCTTGTGCACTTAATCATAAAAGTCATTTCTGAAATGTCTGATGTGCCTGGTGGTGTTTGCAGATGGTGAGCTGACCCCGCGCAAAAAAGCCAAAGTATTTCAGGGGTTTAAGACGGGCAAATTGGGTTCCCGGAGGTCATGTGAATTGTTTGCACGAGTCAATGTTTATTTTTGTAAGCTTCCTTAATTGTACTGCAAGATGAACCAGAATATGAGAATGGAAGGGAGGAAGGAGACAAAAGAAAGTTGGAGAAGGGATTAAGCAGAATAAAAGCTGATGCAACGGTGTGCAGTAACTTTAGATCTGTTGCATTTTTATTCATACCTTAAAGGGTGCGAGGATTTCCCAATAGGCCCTTGTAGGGCTAGAAACCGAATTCTAAGGGGCTGGGGTATTGTTGCATCATCCTTGAATAATAATAGTTTTCCAGCGAAATCTGGATGCAAACCTGAAAAAAACACTTTGCTTTAACATTTTCTTTTCAGCTTGCCATCACTTATCAGACTGTCTTTGAATCTTGTAAATACATTTTTTATTTCCCATCTGAGTTTGTCCTTCTGTTTGGCAAACATTGATTCCCTCCCATGTTATTTTTCCAGTGAACCTTGAAATTAAAATATATCCTTTCTTTCTGTTTGTTAACTATTCCCCGTACAAGTCCTTGCCCTCCACATTGTCAGAACTTTGAGGGTAAGTTGTTTGAATAAATTGTTGGCTGCTTCAAAGGCGGCAAGGCCACAAAAATATTCTTTTCTGTTGTTTTTTTTGTCGATTGCAGATGAACAACAGCTTTTAAAAAAATATTTTAGAATAAAGAGCCAAAATGTTATTCAGTCAAGGAAAGGAGCTTTTAGCTCCTATTTGTTTCAATAGAAGAGTTCCACAGATGCTTAAAAGCTCTCCCACTAAGATCAATGGAACTTACATTTTTGTTATACCAAGCCTTCAGTTTTAAATGTATTTCAAATTGAAAGGTCAATTGGTAAGAGATTTGCAGTTGTGTTCTCAGCTGGATTTTCACAATAGGTTTTAATTGGGTTAATATTTTATCATCCTTTCTAGGAGATAAATATCAAGAAAGAAGCATGTTTTCTATTACTAATTAGGCAGAAAAGAAAGCATTTTCAATAATGGAACCAACGCTTTAAAGGATGATAAACTAAGAGGAACTCCTAAGATATATTTGCATGCTTAGCTAGCCCGATAAAAAGTGTTACAAAGAGTTTACCACCAACATAGTATTTAGTTAAAGGAAACACTCCATAAATTTTAAAAAAGAGTTGCTTTCACTGCAAGCCATAAGGTTATGCATTACATGGAGAAAGTGTAACCGAATATGTGCAAAGGGTAAAAGGAGCAGGTAGTAAATTGTTTAAAGTGGTGGGCATCATGTAAAGTAAGGTCATTACAAATGGATTCTTCGGGGGTATAATAAACTATGAAACGGAAAAAAGGTTAATTGACAAAATGATACTCATCTAATGCCATGTCTGCAGCGGCAATTATGGCAGAATCTATATGACTGGGGTCCTGCCATATTGACAGTTATGTTTCCTTAAAACTGTTCCAGTTATTTCCTCGGTCTGTTTTTAACTATGGTAATGAATTATAGATTTCCGACCTAGCCCAGCTCAGAAAAGAAGTCTGCAACTTCTGCCGCTCTTGCCTTCGTGTTTAGAAAAGGAAGCTGGGGATAGGGGAGCAGAACAAATACGGAGACTCTGAAATAATAGCACAGCTTGAGGGACTGCCTGGCACCACCACCCCACTGCCCCCTGGGATCAGGTCCTTGGTCAGCAGGGCTGTCTGGGGGCAAATGGCTGGGAGACAGTTTGTTGGGAACAAGTCTTCAGAGTTCTTTATAACTGCGGAAGAAGGGAAGGGGTGAGGCAGAGAGGGCTGGGCCAGAGTCACATTTGAGCCAGAGTCCAGCAAAGGGAAAGTGTAGAACAGGAACTCAGTGGGCTGGCAGAGGCTGTATCCTGTTCCCACAGTGGCCAACCAGATGGCTATGAGGAGATACAGTTTCAATATAAGAACACACGCCCAGTAACTGAGTATATGGATTCCCATCTGGGGATAGGAATGTGGAAGAAGAGAAGAAGAAGAGTTTGGATTTGATATCCCGCTTTATCACTACCCGAAGGAGTCTCAAAGCGGCTAACATTCTCCTTTCCCTTCCTCCCCCACAACAAACACTCTGTGAGGTGAGTGGGGCTGAGAGACTTCAGAGAAGCGTGACTAGCCCAAGGTCACCCAGCAGCAGCATGTGGAGGAGCGGGGAAGCGAACCCGGTTCCCCAGATTACGAGACTACCGCTCTTAACCACTACACCACACTGGCTCTCACTCGTGTGGAGCCTCACTCATGCAAGCCTTTGGGCCCAAGTTACTTGCAAGCCGGGGTGTTAGGAAGGTGAGTTCCTTCTGGAAGGGATGGGTGTAGGGAAGTGAG
This sequence comes from Podarcis erhardii, assembly GCF_964252035.2. Lineage (NCBI taxonomy): Eukaryota > Metazoa > Chordata > Lepidosauria > Squamata > Lacertidae > Podarcis > Podarcis erhardii. The sequence goes on from NC_138510.1 coordinate 76,311,392, forward strand.
AAGGGCCTCCCAGTGTGTGCATGGCCAGCCAGTGATAGACCTACATTTTGGGGGCCCTGAAGCTTGTACTGTTTTGGGGAAACAAGGTCTGGATAACCACTGTTGCCTTCTTCCATGGGGTTGTTACACGACAGATCAACACAATTTTTCTGTGAGTTTTCGTTTCTGGTACCCACTTAAGCACTTTTGTGAATTCATTGTTATTCCTCCAGGGTCTTAACCTCTGTTAAGAAGGGGCAGAACAGCCCCAGCAGAACAGCCATCTCACCACAACACTCCATCTCTACAACATCTGTGCTACTGACTCTCACATTTTGGGATTGATGAAATATATGCAACAAAAATCAATCAATTTGAGTCCTGCAACTCAAGCTGGGTCTACTGGACCATTTTTTTAAAAAAAAAACATGCAATGTGGATTAAAGTTTTTTTCTGGGGCCCCTCCGGGAATAAGTGCCCTGAAATATAAGATTCATTAGTTTCACAGTTGATCAGCCCCTGAGGCCAGCCCCAGAATTTGGGGGAAACCTTGGGTGTTTATCCACCTCCTCCTTGCTGCTGTCAATTGCTGCCCATATGTCTGTCACTATCCACTTTGGACCCAACCCGCACAGCCAGAAGGAACATATAAGGAGAGTGGGGGTTGCTACACCTTCCTTTTTCTCCATCGCTGCTTGGAGGGAGTTGGTGAAAAGGCAGCAACAGCAAAGAGAGGAGCATCACAGCCTGGGGTCTCTGGTGGTTGGTGGTGGACCCGCTCCTGGAGTGTCAGCCTTGGCAAGTACTCACTGATGTCCCTCCATGATGTCAGCCCTCATGCGCTAGTGAAGTAGGGATAGGGTACCACTGAGTTCTGTTGTGTTTTCAGTGTCTCCACTCACAGGGTGCCTCTAGACTGTTATCATTTTGTGAGAGGGATTCAAGTGCATCCTGGAACTTTGGATCTGTGCAATGAGGGCTGTCACCCTAGCACAGGGGTCAGCAAACTTTTTCAGCAGGGGGCCGGTCCACTGTCCCTCAGACCTTGTGGGGGACCGGACTATATTTGCCCCACAAATAACCCAGAGATGCATTTTAAATAAAAGGACACATTTCACTCATATAAAAACACACTGATTCCTGCACCGTCCGCAAGCCGGATTGAGAAGGCAATTGGGCCGGATCTGGGCCCCAGCCCTTAGTTTGCCTACCCATGCCCTAGCACAACAAATCTGCCATTTTGTTGTTGGAAAGTGATGGGGAAATGCATTGTAAAGTGTGGGGTGAACAAACAGTTTTTAAAAAGGTAAAGAAGTCCTTGGCCTGAAAGCGAGATGAGCACTTCAATCCCATAGCGCTGCAACTATGGGGTTGCGGTGCTCATCTCACTTTCAGGCTGAAGGAGCCGGTGTTTGTCCACAGACAGCTTTCCGAGTCATGTAGCCAGCATGACTTAACTGCTTCTGGCGCAACAGAACACTGTGACGAAAGTCAGAGCACACAGGAACGCCATTTACCTTCCCGCTGCAGCGGTACCTATTTATCTACTTGCACTGGTGTGCTTTCAAATTGCTAGGTTGGCAGGAGCTGGGCCAGAACAACGGGAGCTCACTCCATCATGGGGATTCGAACCGCCAACCTTCCAATCAGCAAGCCCAAGAGGCTCAGTGGTTTACACCACAGCACCACCCACGTTTAACAGGGAACCATGTAAGCATCCTACGAACAAATACTCACAGTCGTATAACCACCCTATATGCAAATCAGAATGAACAGTCACTGAAGACCAGACATTGTCTAACCGCTGCATAAGCTATTTGCAATCACATCAGGATGCGTATTGAATAAACAGGTCATCTGCAGGCGCATACAGAGATGGCAAAGTGAAGTATTTTTTTAAAGAACACAAAAATAATGTTTAAAAACTTTTTTTAAAAACCTAGTCCCACACACCACTGATGCAATTATTATTATTATTATTATTATTATTATTATTATTATATTGAAGAAAATGATCATTTGCTCTCCTCCAGCTTCCATAGTAGCCAAGCAGCCTTGCCCCAAGTTTTCCACTTTGGAAAAAGTTTCCTAAAGCTGAAGTTTGTCCAAATGAGACTTGCTGCCTACTGTGTCTCCATAACATATACCAGGAGCTTCATTTGTCACTGACTCTTTGGCAGAAGGAATTTGCCAAAGGCCTGCTGTGCCATCTAGTTAGAAGGCGACAGGGAAGCTCGCCAATCAGCACATTTTGGAATTTCTGCTCAGAAATGGCACTCTTCCCTTCCATTTCAGTGAAGATGGGTTAATGGCAGAAGGCTGTAGAAATAGCTCATGAGTAGAAAATTCATTGTCTTTGCAGAGGACACATTCATCCAAACTCTGAACAATTATCTTTCTTTCAGGCACTCCTGTCAAAATGAATGAATAAAGAACAGCACTTCTGAATGCATACATCCACATTGTTGCTACCGTGCCAGGGAACATAATTCAGTTTTTGTGTGGTGCGTTTCATCATTGCATCGCATTGTTATTGCCTTTAAAAGCTTTCTAGACACCCTTTGGCCAGTTGACAAAGTTTTGTTTGGCAAGGCTGCTTTTCAAAGTTCTTCCACAGTAAAAAGGCAATGCACTTGTAGGTGGTGGGCTCTCCATCCCTGGAGGTTTTCAAGCAGCTGTTGGACGGCCATCTGTCATGGATGCTTTAGTGGAGATTCCTGCAGTTGTTGGACTAGATGAGCGCCTGGGTCCCTTACGACTAACTCTGCAGTTCTGGGATTCTGTGAAATCAGGTTGGATTAGTAATCCAGGTAAGAGCAGCTGAGTGATCCTCAGGTGGTGAAAGGGGAAAATTCCACAATGAAGAAACCACCACTTTTTCACCCCTGCCAGCTCATGCCAACCAGGAGAAAAGGTATTCAGAGGTGTTATTTCTCCATTTGGCCTTTTGTAAATTCCCCCTCCCATTGCCACTACATCACAGCTGAGGATTCAGAGCACAAGGACCACATTTCCTTGGGAGCAACCTTATGGGGGACACATGGAGGTGGTGGGCGGGGCTAGAGGCAAAAGTGGGCGGAGCAACGGAACTAAAATTTACTTTTGCCCATCTTTCCAGTTGCTCCACCTGCTTCTCTCTGTACTCCACCCAGGGAAGAAAGAGTTATTTGTCAGAATTCAAGCACACGTTCCAGTCAGGCAAAAATACTCAAGGAGTGGGTGAAGATGGTGAGGATGTGGCCTGGCAAGTGGGTGGGTGGCCTGGGGCAAGTCATAAGGACCAGACTATTGGTTAGAGTTTCGTAATTCTTTATCGTAATTGATAAGTGTAAACTATGTAATTATTATTTGCTGATATTTAATTTTACTGTTTCCTATTCTTTTCTGATGGATTGTTGAATATTGCTTCAGTTATTGTGACTTTTTTGTATTTGATCAGATTATTAGGTGTGTGGTCTTTGCTGCCTATCTTGTTTCTTCAGCTTGTAAACTGCCTTGTGTATAGTAACATAAGAAGGGTGGCATGCAAATTAAAATTGAAATGAGATGGAATGAGACAGAGAGGGGGCTCCATTTGCCCCCTAGACATCAGGTTCCCCACCCTGGAACTATGTGGATGGATAATAACTAAATCTATCCTAGCTTCAGGACAGACACGAAGGCAAGGAGGTATTGCCCCATTCCCATGCGTCTCACTTACACATGGAGGAATATGTAGAAGAGGTGGTAGAAAAATTCAAACATGGCTTTTGTTCACATTTGATCAACCTGACAGCAGCTCAGAAAGCGAGAGCTTTGCAACCCAATGTCAGATAAAAAGGAATCCATGTATTTGCAGTGAGGATATAACTGACTCACTATTCCTAACTACTAGGCTTATGATAGGACCTGATACAGCATTGATTTTATTTTGGCATCCTTCTGCAGCATCACATCAGAACATACCTGCCTATTGAAGCAGCACTGATCGTGCCTCTAGGGGACTTCAGATATTCTGGAATTCAGCCTAAAGTAATGCAGAACGATTTTGACCATAAGCCACACAAGACACAAAGAATGAATGTTGGCACCTCGGGCAAATTGAGTACTGTTTCAAAGGGTCTATCTTCACTGCAAAATCCTAAAAAAGCTTATACCTCTTTAATTTTCACAGGTTCTCTCCTAAGGCAAAGAAACAAAACAAAACAAAAAGTCCCTGGGACTAGCAATAGGCTGAGACATTAAGAACCCTTTTGAAGCTTTGAATTGTAGAGTTGGAAGGGACCACGAGGGTCATCTAGTCCAACCACTTGCAATGCAGGAATCTTTTGCCCAACAGGGAGGTCAATTCCAAGACCCTGAGATTAATAATCTCATGCTCTTATCAACTGAGCTGTCCCTGAGGCTCTTTAGATTCTCTAAGCTCCTCACAGAACAACAGTTCCAAGAGTTCCATAGGAAATGACCACTGAACCAGGTTAAGTCTGTAGTGTGGATATGCCCAGGCCTTTTATTATTATTATTAAAAAAAGTCTTTTGCAGCCTTCCCTAACTTGGGGAGTCCAAATGCTGCTGGACTGCAATTCCCATTATCCCTGACCATTGAACATGCTGGCTGTGGCTGATGGGAACTGGAATCCAACAACATCTGAAAGACATCTCCCACTGTGGGTTTTAGGAATACAAAATCTCCCACCTGGCAATGTCCTGAAGATCACCATAATTAACCTTACTTAGATTGATGGCACTGGACAGCTGACAACTCCTCAAGCAAGCCAAGAATATAGTTTTGGGGGTGGATGGCACTCATCACATGCCTCCCCATTAGCAAGAAGGATGCAGAGCGAAGTCAAATATTTGAGCTTTTCTGTTCCATATTTTCAGTGGGGGGAATCCAGGCACATCATCTATGCAGCCAGCATTTGTTAGAATACGAGGCGCTTTTCTCAGCTTGAGGGGATTATGCCCTTCTGATTCCTTGGAGAAAGCTGTGTTTTCTTTTTCCTTGGCAATTGCGGTTGCATTTTACTTTCAGATTCAGTTGCAAAATGAATATTGTAAAAATTTCAAGGTTTTGGAGATGAAACATGAAAGCTGTGCAGGGCCAGAATAGCATCTGTTGCAGCAGCTGTGGTAATATCTCCCATACAAAGAGCACGGGGCGAGGGGAACAAAAAATTAAAAATAGGGTCCAAAAAAAATGTGATTAGAGGGGGTGAAATATTGCCTTCCCTTTTTTCCATAGGCCATTTTCTCTGTTATATCTCTTCCCAAATACAGAAGACTATCCCTGAGCATTAGCCAGGTTGTTGTTGTTTAGTCATTTAGTCGTGTCCGACTCTTTGTGACCCCATGGACCAGAGCACGCCAGGCACTCCTGTCTTCCACTGCCTCCCGCAGTTTGCTCAAACTCATGCTGGTAGCTTCAAGAACACTATCCAACCATCTCGTCCTCTGTCGCCCCCTTCTCCTTGTGCCCTCCATCTTTCCCAACATCAGGGTCTTTTCCAGGGAGTCTTCTCTTCTCATAAGGTGGCCAAAGTATTGGAGCCTCAGCTTCACGATCTGTCCTTCCAGTGATTTCCTTAAGAATGGAGAGATTTGATCTTCTTGCAGTCCATGGGACTCTCAGGAGTCTCCTCCAGCACCATAATTCAAAAGCATCAATTCTTCGGCGATCAGTCTTCTTTATGGTCCAGCTCTCACTTCCATACATCACTACTGGGAAAACCATAGCTTTAACTATATGGACCTTTGTTGGCAAGGTGATGTCTCTGCTTTTTAAGATGCTGTCTAGGTTTGTCATTTCTTTTCTCCCAAGAAGCAGGCATCTTTTAATTTCACGACTGCTGTTACCATCTGCAGTGATCATGTTACTTAAACTTATTTGTAGTGGTGGTAATTTAAATATACAGTGGCAAGCTGTGCGATGTATGTGAGCGTATCTTTCGGAAAAGTGGACCAGCCCACTTCCTGTCCAGAGTCAGCCCAATGATGAGCCAGGGTGAGCTCAGGAAGTGACAGGTTGCACCATTCATCTGACACCAAGGGGAATGTCACCTTTGTGGTCTGCCAGCTGCTTGCTTGACTGCTGTTTAACTTAGGGTTGCCATATTTCAAAAAGTTAAAAAAACATGATTTTTGATTGACTTGCCTAAGATCCGGGACAAAGCACCACCTTTCAGAAATTTCCCCTGGATGTCAAATCCGCCTTTGAAATCCCAGAAATGTCCAGGAAAATCCAGGTGTATGGCAGTCCTAGTTTAACTTCCTGCTACTTCTTGTCCACTATACAGCCAGTGATGGAGTACTTCCTGCCTGCCTGCCCTTGGAGTGCCGCCGCCACCACTGCATTGCTTGCAAAATGATGCAGGCAATCTCCATAGCCAACTCAACCACAAATTGTATTTGCCAAGATTCCTGGGAGAAGCCATGGCTGTTTAAGGTGTGGTGTGACAGTCCCTGAATGAATCGTGCAGATGTGGTCTAGGAGAGTCTCAAGAGAGAGAGATGCCCTGAACCTGGCAACTTTATCATATGGCAGGGAAAATATTTCAAATTCCTAGGCACCACATCATGATTTTGGGGTGCTAGGATCAGCTTCTTATGGCTCCAGTCCTAAATATGGCTGTATATATTTGCCATAATCACAGGCCAACTCTGAATCAAGCCCAAGGCCTTTGAACTAGGAAGTACTTCCTTATCTTTGCCCATTGAATTCTGAATAGAAAACATCACATCAATTCCATGAAAATATATATGTGCTCATAATCGAATTAGCATGCAGTGGTCATATCACAAAGGGGAAAAGAACCCCTATCACTCCAAGAGCATTTTTGTTTTTACCTTGAATATTCACAGTTGTGCACAGTCAGGTAGTCATTAGCCTTTATAGAGATTTGCTACAAAAATTCCAGCATGCTGTGTAAAGAATATAAGGGCAAATGTTTTCCATAAGCTTTCTTGCTCTTCAGTGTAAACTTGGTGGGTGCATTCATGCTTGTAATGAAGAAGAGCTGAACTCAGTGAATCTGATCACAAAGTAGTTCACCCACCTACATTTTGTAGAAAGATGCAGAAGCCTATTGCCATTGTATCCAAAGGCTGTTTAGCTCTCTGAAAGAGCTTGGCCCAATTCTTCTTTTGGTACTTGGGTGTGATCCACAGATTGGAAGGCATGCTTAAGTTCTTTTTAAAATAATGTGAGAGATATTTTGCCATCAGAGGCATTAGGAAATCAGCAGATTGCTTTGAATAACAACTCAGATTACCTGAACATGGAGTTTTCCCTTGACCTGGAGACAGCAGCTAAAATATACATAGTCCAGAGATGGAAGTTTTCTCTCCACCCAACCAAGTGTCCCTATTTATCAGTGACAGTCCCGGATTTACAGAAGCTGTCCCAGTTTCTGATTTAATCCCAGAATGTACTGCTTAGGACAACCCTATTTTCATCAGAGAAATGTTGGATGGTATGGTCGGATATCCCTATTTTCATGGGAGGAATGTTAGAGAGTATGGGGTCATTTGACCCCTGAGCCATCTGAAGGCAGAGAAGTTTTTAAAAATGTTTTGTGTTTTATTATGTTTTTATATATGTAGGAAGCCTCCCAGAGTGACTGGGGCAACCCGCTCAAATGGGCAGGGTATAAATAGTAAAATTATTATTATGGAATAGGATGTCACTATTTCCATCGGAGCAATGTTGCGGGGTATGTGCAAGGCAGTGATTTAAAATGCTCTGGGACATGGTTAGGCAGAAGCAGGCTTACTCACCCAGCAAAATCCCTGCCTCAGTGCCTCACTTTCCTCAAGGGTATATTTTTCTCTTAGCAAGTTTATATAAACCACTTTCAGGGTTGTTGTTGTTGTTTTACAACAATCAGCCTACAAAAAAAGCTCAACAATTGTCTGTATTTTCACTTTTTGAAATATGGCAACCCTAGTTAAGGATGCAAAAAGTTGTTCTTGTTTTTGTTTAGTCATTTAGTCGTGTCCGACTCTTCATGACCCCATGGACCAGAGCACGCCAGGCACTCATGTTTTCCACTGCCTCCTGCAGTTTGCTCAAACTCTTGTTCATAGCTTCGAGAACACCATCCAACCATCTCGTCCTCTGTTGTCCCCTTCTCCTTGTGCCCCCAATCTTTCCCAGCATCAAGGTCTTTTCCAGGGAGTCTTCTCTTCTCATGAGGTGGCCAAAGTATTGGAGCCTCAGCTTCACGATCTGTCCTTCCAGTGAGCACTCAGGGCTGATTTCCTTAAGAACGGATAGGTTTGATCTTCTTGCAGTCCATGGGACTCTCAAGAGTCTCCTCCAGCACCATAATTCAAAAGCATCAATTCTGCAGCAATCAGCCTTTTTTATGGTCCAGCTTCCATACATCGCTACTGGGAAAACCATGGCTTTAACTATATGGACCTTTGTTGGCAAGGTGATGTCTCTGCTTTTTAAGATGCTGTCTAGGTTTGTCATTGCTTTTCTCCCAAGAAGCAGGTATCTTTTAATTTCATGGCTGCTGTCACCATCTGCAGTGATCATGGACCTCAAGAAAGTAAAATCTCTCACTGCCTCCATTTCTTCCCCTTCGCTTTGCCAGGAGGTGATGGGACCAGTGGCCATGATCTTAGTTTTTTTTGATGTTGAGCTTCAGACCATATTTTGCGCTCTCCTCTTTCACCCTCATTAAAAGGTTCTTTAATTCCTCCTCACTTTCTGACATCAAGGTTGTGTCATCTGCATATCTGCAGTTGTTGATATTTCTTCCGGCAATCTTAATTCCGGCTAGAGATTCATCCAGCCCAGCCTTTCGCATGATGAATTCTGCATATAAGTTAAATAAGCAGGGGGACAATATACAGCCTTGCCATACTCTTTTCCCAATTTTGAACCAATCAGTTGTTCCATATCCAGTTCTAACTGTAGCTTCTTGTCCCACATAGAGATGTCTCAGAAAACAGATGAGGTGATCAGGCACTCCCATTTCTTTAAGAACTTGCCATAGTTTGCTGTGGTCGACACAGTCAAAGGCTTTTGCATAGTCGGACTTCCGGGTTAGCGCCATCGCTTAATGGCTCAGTGGGAGATGGGTCCTGCCGCGGCGGCAACGCGGGGACCCTTAGAAACCACAGGCGTGGAAGCCTGTGGACCTGGTGACTCGGCGGGCACCATTTGCGCCATCCCCGACCCGAGAAGGAGCCTTTTTAAAGGCTTTGGAACGGGGGATGGGGGGGAGGCGTGGTGCTGAGAGTCGACTGCTACTCCTACTGAGGGAAGCCGCATGCCATGGTCGGAGAGCGCTGACTTCTTTCTTTGAACATTCGGACTCAAAGTAAAAGCCCGTGAGTAATACGGAAATTGGATCTATAAAAGAAAGATTTTTTCTGAATTTGGTACGATCGGGGAAGATGCAAAGAGGAAGTCCGTCTCCCCGCCTTGTAAACAACTTGAAGCAAGGACTAAATAATTAAGGTTGAGAGAATATCTCCTTTTTATTGGATAAAACTATTAATTACACGGATTGATACTATAAGTAATTGTGCTGGAGGATAAGAGCTAACTTTGAGAGCTAAAGTTCCCCCCTCCCCGAGACCCAGGAGTGATCCGCGAGAGGAGCCTGCTGAGGAGACATAGAAGATTTTGACAGCTGTCAAATTAGCTGTCAAAGTGGGAAAAAATAGAGAACTTTGTTTCTGATGTTTTTGCTGGTTACATTAGCTACAATATAGTGATAAATTGTTGAAAATAAAGAAGAATTGAAACAAGTTAACTGGACTTTTGGGTTGGAAGTGTAAGGAATACTTAATAACCAGAATCCCTCTAGAGGGGGTTCAGGGACACTACAAGAATGGAAATAGGTTGGAAAATACTAGCTGACCTGGATGAGGTTGCTTTTCTTGTGAGAAAATTGGTAGAGCAAAGTTATGTTTTGTCTACGGTCCAGGCAGCTGAACAAGAAAAGAAACTTGAGAAATTTGAGGAAGTGGAGAAAGAGATATTTGTTGAACAGGAGCAGCAGGAAGGAGGGGCTGAAATGCTGCAGAAGGCAAAGGAGAGCCGGAGGCCTGCCAAGATGGATATAAAAGAAAAAAAGGACTGGATGATGAAAATTTGGTTTGAATTGAAGAAAGAGGAATGGAAAGACCTCCCTTTGTGGAGATCTGAAGATTTTGGGACATTTGGACCTAAAAGGATCAAGAAACAAGCTCTGAGCTCCACCTTTAAATATGGAGGCCCGGCTGGAAGGAACATGGACACTTTTGGAACAGAGCCCTTCCGAGATTTGGCGGTTAACACAAAGGACTATCAAAAAAACCGGCAGATAGGAACTGAGAGAGAATTAAGAGCCTCTGACGTGAGGAATCCAGGCTGATAGCAGATGGATTAATGGACAATGGTCTAGGGATTGAAACCGGGAAAGGGAGGGTGGGGTTTGGGAATCTGAAGGGGGTACAAAAATATTCTGATTCTTTCTATTATTATTTTTTTTGCTTTGTTATTAATATAAAAATGGGGAATTCGTGGAAGGGAAATTGGGTCGATCTTAGAAAAAGTCTTTAAGCATAATGATCAATGTACATAAGTTAAAATATGATATATAAATTAAATTAAGTATAATAACAAACTAGGGTTAAAAATTAGGGATAAGAACTTGTTGAACAAATATTTGGACATGGAATACAAGAAGGGGAGGCGAGGGGAAGTCGTAGAAAAAAGTTATTGAAAATTAGGATTGTAAATGTTGAATGCTTTTTAATTCTGTCTTTTCTCTTTTGTTCTTTTTTTTCCCTTTATATATTCTTTTTGGAAAGTTCTTTTTGGTTTCTGTGTATTATTTGAAACTACAATAAATATCATTTTTTTTAAAAAAAAGGCTTTTGCATAGTCAGTGAAGCAGAAGTGGATTTTTTTTCTGGAACTCTCTAGCTTTCTCCATAATCCAGCTGTTAGAACACCCCTATTCCTCACCCAGAGCAAATAAAGAAAAAAGAAGTCTGGAGTGATTTGGCAATCAATCCCCTCTTCTCAGGAAATTTTGTGAATTGTACCTCTGAGAGAGGAACAGGGCTCTCCTAACAAACAACGCCCAACAACTAATGCTGGTCAACAGATATTACCTGCAGACATTATCAGCTCTGGCATTTGTGTATTTTTAATGCTACACCAACATTTTGATGGTTTTTTGCTCATACACCTGCAACTATACTGGAAATAGCCCCCTGCCCTGGAAAGAATGACAACACAGCTCCAGAAATACTGGGATGAAACTACCACCCCAGACTCAAACCTATCTCTATCAAGTCTTATCTCTTGATCTGCTCATGGACTAAGATAGCTTCAACCATCTTCACCTGGATATAAAGGGGTACTTCTAAACTGCTCAATCCCCCTGCCCACTGTCTCCATGTTTAAAGCAATGTTAACTATTGCACCAGGGGTGAAACCTTTGTTCTTGGTGAGCTAGTTTTCAACATGCAGGATTTTTCTCTCTCTCTTTAAAAAGACTGTGATCTTTTCACTTGTGGTCTGAAAGCCACACCATGCGATTCTCCTGGTTATGTATTCCAGCTCCTGGTTGCCTAGAGAAATTGTGAAAATGGCTTCATTTCAAATATTAGTGTTTCTGGGGCAATTGTTTGCAGTCCTGGAAATTCTTGTTGGCAGAGGTGATGGTGGCTGTCAGCTTAGATGACCTTTGACACCCGGCTCTATGATTCTATACTTGCTCCAGGCAAGATGTCAAGACTCTGCCAGCCCATAGACAGTCATTTCTTTCAATCAATTTGGCAGGTTCACACGGAAACATGGGTGCATGCCTCAGTTTTCTGCTCAGGGTATGTAAGCAGGCTATGGCAATAAGCCAGATAGTTTGGTCTCCATATTTTTTTAAAAATCATTTTTCATGACTTTACATTCATAAATATTCTCATAATGTCAAGGGGTGGTTCCTCTCTCTCTCTCTCTCTCTCTCTCTCTCTCTCTCTCTCTCCCCCCCCCCTCTCTCTCTCATCAATTCATTAGATCTTCTCCCATGAATTATTTATGTGTGGAGCTAAAAATGGTTCTAAAACATTACAAGAATTCAATATCAGTTTTCGCAGTGGGGATTTCATCATTTTAGCACTGAAGCATAATTGCCTAATGCAATACTAATATGATATGGTGCTAATAGGGTACAATGAGAGTTTCCACTAATATGCAAACATTTTCCATGTTGCATTATTATTTCTTTTAAGCTAATGTGATACGGTGATAATATGATGAAACGAATTAGCTTCATATCATTGTCTGCATGACTTGTGCATATTAAAAGAATATTCCCCCCCCCCTTCCATGAATTCCGTGGAATGAGCTTGAAAATTTACCCTGTAGTTATGCTTATGTTAATGAGACTGTTTAGTTAGGAAACAGCCTTGCTGTTACTTAGCCAACTGGAGAAAAGAGTTGACACGTGTGACTTCCTTCTGGAATTAGTTTCCCCCCTCACACACACACCTTCCTGCCTTTAAAGATTCTTTGGTAAACATGTTTCTTTTAATGTTTCTCACTAGTTTCATTGCACATTTACAGGATATTTCACAATCAATATTTATGAGGATTCACTTGTACTAAGCAATTACTTGTCGCTTACGACTAGAGATGAATCATGTTGGAGCAGAAAAGGGGAGGTGCAAAGAGATATTGATGTTAAACCAGGTTGGGCGCCCTGGATTACCTGCAATCTAAATCAGTAGTTTTCAATTTATACTCCAGGGAACCTTGGGCTTCCTTGGGAGCTTATGAGGGGTTCCTTGATAAGAAGATCGATAATGACAGACAAGCTTACCTGAAAGACAGCTTGTGCACCACTGCTGGTTGTCATCTGCTGTGTGTAACTAGAGGGGAGTATTTGATGCAGTCTAAGGAACACATATAGAAGAAGAAGAAGAAGAAGAAGAAGAAGAAGAAGAAGAAGGAGGAGGAGGAGGAGGAGGAGGAGGAGGAGGAGGAGGAGGAGGAGGAGAGAGTAGTTTGGATTTTATATCCCGCCTTTCACTCCCCTTAAGGAGTCTCGAAGTGGCTAACAATCTGCTTTCCCTTCCTCCCCCACAACAAACACTCTGTGAGGTGAGTGAGGCTGAGAGACTTCAGAGAAGTGTGACTAGCCCAAGGTCAGCCAGCAGCTGCATGTGGAGGAGCGGGGAAGCGAACCCGGTTCACCAGATTACGAGTCCACCGCTCTTAACCACTACACCATGCTGGGACAGTCCATCAAAAGCACCTTGTCCATGTCCTCAAGCCTCAGTCAGCATGGCTTTTGCCAGCTCCCACTGAATACAATTTGACAGTAGACTTTATTGGACGAGGAATACTTCTACTACTGACTGGTGGGCCAGTAAAGACCAACCATTGCACTCAACAAACATCTTCTCAACTCTATAGGAAATTGAACTCTGCATGGATCCGCCCAAGGGGTTCCTAACACCGGGTTTGACATGGATACAGAGTGCTTCTGACTGCACACCAACAACAGCATCATGTCTCACACAACCTCATCTGTGCAGAAGGTGATGCCCTTCCCAGTCTCAGAAACCACCCTGAGATCTCTCTCATGGGCAAAGAAAGAGGCGTCATCATGAATGTTGGAAGCTGCTGTCTAAGACTGAATCCATCTAGCTCAATGACTGGAAGAGGCTTGCAGGAGGCAGGAGTCTCTTCAGGCAGGACATGACAGGGTTTGAACCTCTTCTCTTTCTGGACTACATACTGTGACGAGCCCAAGGTCACCCAGCAGCTGCATGTGGAGGAGCGGGGAATCAAACCCAGTTCACCAGATTACGAGTCCACCGCTCTTAACCACTACACCACATATAGGGCAGGAGTTGTTAACCTTTGGGCCTTTGGTTGTTGTTGTTGGACCCCAACCCCCATCAGGCCCAGCTGGCATGGCTAATGGTCAGGGTCTGGATGATAGGAGCTGTATGTAGCCCAGCAATTTCCATAGAGCTACATATCAGCCATCTCTGATGAAGGGCAACAGCAAAACCCAATGGGCCTGGCTAATGCTCCATATGGACCCTAGAAAGTATCCCAGAATGCTTTGCAGCACATTCTAAAGCTGACTAGCTGGGCAGACCAAGTCAGACAAGTTGATGAGGAAAGGGTTCCCCCAAGGAAAAAAGTTTGGAATCCACTGATCCAAATAAATGTAAAAGGAAATGACATGGCAGGTTGGTTGCTCTGTGTGTATGTCCGCGGGATGCTCTCCAGATGCCTGAATCCAAATCTTAAATTAGTAGGGAAGTTTGCCAGCACCTGGCAGCATGAAGTTTAAATAGCTATTTTTATTAGGGCATTGGATTTGTCTGCAGTCTATCTCCCCAAACGTGTTCAAGAAGATTTGGAGAGTTTGATTGTCCCCAATGCTCCTGCTGATCAAAACCTTTGCACCATTGTTCTGTTTCTGTCACGGTTATCACTGCCAGAATCACATGTGCTGTGCATGGGGGCAGGAGAAACTAGCTGATACAATTGTGGAAACTGGGTATGGAAATAAGTATGTCAGTTGTGGGAGTAGGGGAAAGGGACTGTAATCCCCACATCCTTTGGATCCAAATGCAGATTTGAATCCTTGCATAAGCAGTGTTCTTGGACCACACAGAACTTTGTGGAATCTCAGTAAATGTCTAGTGACAGAGGGATAAATCTCACATGTACACATGATCTGGATTCACAGGCCTTGGCGTGCTGAAAGAACGAACTCTGTCATCCTGAGGCCTTTGTGTTATTTCCACCAATATGCACATTTATATGCACACATACCCCATAGTACAGGGGTCAGCAAACATTTTCAGCAGGGGGCTGGTCCACTGTCCCTCCCTTGTGGGGGGCCAGACTATATATTGGGGGGGGGGAATGAATGAATTCCTATGCCCCACAAATAACCCAAAGATGCATTTTAAATAAAAGCACACATTCTACTCATGTAAAAACACGCTGATTCCTGGACCATCCGCGGGCCAGATTTAGAAGGCAGTTGGGCCGGATCCAGCCCCTGGGCCTTAGTTTGCCTACCCATGCCATAGTATATGCATTTTTTTGCACACATCGCGTGGCTGGAGAACTGCATTGCAAAATTGGGAGAAGTGAGAATTTTGAATGGATGCTTGTGTTTTAGCTCTCGTATTGTTTCAGAAAGCACAAACTAGGAAAGTTTGTCTTTAAATGTGAACTGGGTTGAATTTATCCTCTGACCCTAGCTAGGACATATGATAGTCACCACCTGCTGTCTCTTTCTGTGCATTGCAGCATTACATCAGCAAAGCCAAAAAGAAAATCTGGCATGGTCACAAGCCAATGTGAGCTGATGTTGTGATCTAAGAAGGCTGTGTATGGCTTTGAGTGTTTATGTGTCTAGTCTAGCCTAGTCTAGATATTAAACCTTCGATAATGCACATGCATTTTCATTTCAGTGTGAATTAAACCAAGTATACTTAACAAAGCCACCTAATTCACACTTTCCAAGACAATGCATGGAGTGAAGAATTGCTGTCCTTTGACATTCACATTTCTCTGAATTATGCAATGCAGTCCTCCAGCCACATAATGTGTACAAAAACATATAGATGAGGGTGTCATTAAATGCATATATTAGCCAAACCAGCATACAAATACATACATTATATTATATAGGAAAACATGCATGTTAGGCAAAATTGCATACAAAAACTGAAAGGTTGGTGAATTTTCACGAGGACTACTTTTTGACAAAAAATGCAAACTGATGCGGAAATGTGGAGAACTGAGCAATGAAATGACCAGAAATTATCAGATTTGTTCTCCCCCCCCCCAAAAAAATGTTGCTACAGGTTCCCTACCTCTTGTCTAGAGTAGAAACCATTCTGCAATTTGCACAGAAAGACCCAGCAACTTGCTTATTGCTGTGCTACCATGTATGCTAGCTGCTCTTGGCAGAAAGATGACTTGGGCTCAAGGACTGTTTGAGGAATTTGATCTGGGTGTAGACCAGATATTAGCATCCCATCGTTTTTTGTGCTTCTCTCAGTATTGTGGCATAGTTCTCAATAGTTTAAGCAGATCACAAAATACATTTCTTAAACATGTTTTGAGAGAAAGCACAGTAAGCTGCTGCTGCCTTTCAGTATTTGATGTTGTGCTTTTGTTCACTGCTCTTGCTGTATTTATAATGTGTTTTATTAGACTGTTGACTACCAACCTCTGATGCTATGGAATGGAGGGTGAGCTGCTGTAGTAGTAGTAGTAGTAGTAGTAGTAGTAGTAGTAAATGTGTCATATGTAAAAGGTGAGATACAATGGAGGAGGAGGAGGCAACAACTGCTGTGGCTTATCAGTGGAAGCAGGAAGGAGGGGAAGGTTTCTCTGCTTTGTACAGAAAGGCCCTTCAAATCTACTCTCCATGAATGTCTGGGAAACGAGGAAAGCACTCTGAATTATTGACCTCATCTACACACCTTCTCTTTTCATCTGTAAAATGGGCATGGCTGTGTCACAGGGTACCGTACAAATTAAATCAACCAACTCCAATCTCCAGCTTTGGAAAGTGGTCAAAAAACACTAGTTATTTGTTGTTAATCGTCTTTGTTTTCCCTTTCACTAGGAAAGGCAAGCAAGGCTTGAAAGCCAAGTAATGTCAACCCAGTTATTGCTTTCAAGTAACAGAATTATTAAACTGGTGTTTAAAGCACCTATAATTCAAATAAACTGCCTAGTGCAGTTCCCAAAGTGGGGTCCTGAAATGCTGAAAACCTTTCTCTAGCATTATTAGGCTTTTAAATGTCACATCTAAAAGGATCTTGTGTTTCCTTTTTAATTATCAGATTTCTAAAGCTACTGTACATAATTCCTTGCCTAATCAGAGCTTAAATTCATGAGATGCTCATATGGATGACATTTTTTTCCTGTTTTCAAAAGGAGATTATGGTTAAGAGGATCCAGGGCCTTGGAAATATTTCAGCAAGCCTGATATTTAGAGCACATTTACTGCCATTTATGTTTTAATCTTCTTATTGACTAGCATTTAAGGAAAATTCAAGTCACTTAAACAATGATTACAATAAATTAAATCTTTTGGTAATCTCAAATCAAGACAAAAGTGAACATTTCGTTTCAGAACGACGTTATAGCTATGGGGAAAGGGTTACTTTCTGAATAGAGCATTTTTTTCAGATTGCACTGTTGCTGAGTTAATCTTTTCCTAAAAATATATTTTGCTTTGTATTTGTGGGATCCCGGGCTGCACAAATGATTCTGAATAATCAGGTAAAAATGAGCAAGTTGCACACACACACACACACACACACACACACACACAGAGAAACACACACACACACACACTGCCACCACCAAAAAAGGAATAGCTGACAAAAGCAAAATCATAAGCCCCAGGGGTTGTAGTTAAGAAACACTTGCAGTAATTGCTAAAACGGCACAATGCAATTTCCCCCCAAGAGACAGAACTCTTGCAGGATACATTTCATGAAAACAGCATTATACGTAATTCTTCCTTCATCCTGCCCCCCAAAGCTATATGTTTTTGGAACTATGGGTTGTATTCAATGTAGTGCCACACAACTTTTCCCATCAGCAGATGCATTTACGCTTGTGCAAAGAAACTTCCACCCTCTCCTTCCCCTGTGTGCCTCCTAAATATGTCCAGGGTTCATCCCCACCACCCTCCACAGCAGATTGCGGGAGAGTATGAGGTGTACACTGAGAGAAGGGGGAGGGAGAAGTTCCATTGAGCAAGAGTATATCCCTGCACTGGTGGGACGCATTGCCATGGGTACCAACCAGATATGCAAGGCTGAAATAGGAAGCCCAGATACATAGCAAACCGACAAGCAACTTTCCAAAATATATAGCAAATACAGATTATTGTTATGTTGGTGCTTAAGAAATGATATATTAAGAGGAGGAAGAGGACACACCCTGGTGACAATGCGTAGCTCCCACTTCCCTCTATTGCAACAGTCCAAACAAGAAGGCCTTCTTAAACGAGCAATGCAAAGAAATAGAGGAAAGCAATAGAATGGGAAAAACCAGAGATCTGTTCAAGAAAATTGGAGATATGAAAGATACATTTCGTACAAAGATTACCATAATAAAGGACAAAAGTGGTAAAGACGTAACAGAAGCAGAAGACATCAAGAAGAGGTGACAAGAATACACAGAGGAATTATACCAGAAAGGTATGGATGTCTCGTACACCCCAGGTAGTGTGGTTGCTGACCTTGAGCCAGACATCCTGGAGAGTGAAGTCAAATGAGCCTTAGAAAGCATTGCTAATAACAAGGCCAGTGGAAGTGATGATATTCCAGCTGAACTATTTAAAATCTTAAACAATGATGCTGCTAAGGTGCTACACTCAATATGCCAGCAAATTTGGAAAACTCAGCAGTGGCCCGAGGATTGGAGAAGATCAGTCTCCATCCCAATCCCAAAGAAGGGCAGTGCCAAAGAATGCTCCAACTACCGCACAATTGCACTCATTTCACACGCTAGCAAGGTTATGCTTAAAATTCTACAAGGCAGGCTTAAGCAGTATGTGGACCAAGAACCAAGTGAGAGCTGGACCATAAAGAAGGCTGATCGCTGAAGAATTGATGCTTTTGAATTATGGTGCTGGAGGAGACTCTTGAGAGTCCCATGGACTGCAAGAAGATCAAACCTATCCATTCTTAAGGAAATCAGCCCTGAGTGCTCACTGGAAAGACAGATCCTGAAGCTGAGGCTCCAATACTTTGGCCACCTCATGAGAAGAGAAGACTCCCTGCAAAAGATCCTGATGTTGGGAAAGATTAAGGGTACAAGGAGAAGGGGACGACAGAGGAAGAGATGGTTGGACAGTGTTCTCAAAGCTACCAGCATGTGTTTGAGCAAACTGCGGGAGGCAGTGGAAGACAGGAGTGCCTGGCATGCTCTGGTCCATGGGGTCACGAAGAGTCGGACACGACTAAACAACTAGACAACAACAATGCTTCAGCATGGGCATATGAGGCAGGTCCTGGCACCCTGCAAGTTCAGGGTTCCACGATCCAGGCAAGCCTATCTGCAGAGAGATCTACATGCCAGTGGCATAGCATGGGTTGCTGGTGCCTGGGGCAGGGAAAGTGTTGCATCCACCCAGTGAACAAGGCAGCTGAGGTTGAGGTGTGCACCAGTGCGGGGGCACACAGAGAGCCCATGAGGCAGTGACTGCCAGCACTGCTGCTAGTGATGGCTGCACATGTTTCTTGGCTTGGCAGCTCCGCCGGCTCCTGGCTTGGCCAGCTCAAGGGCAGAGTGCTCAAGTGTTGTGCCTGCTTGCGTCCCTCTCAGAATTTTGCGCCACCCCTCTGGGCCCTCTCCCATGCTACACCACTGTTACATGTAGATAATTCCCTGCCTCAGCCACCTGTGCTAACATATGGATGGAGAGTGGTGGTGTTAGGAGAAGTCACAAGTTGTCACGAGCAGGACCAGAGTCACACCCTGCAACCTCATTCCACTCAGGATACCTCTTTGCACAGGTAACCCACAAAACACAACCATTTCTTAAAAGATCCACCTTTATCCTAATGAAAACGAAGGCTGGAAATTATTACTTTGAGAGGACAGAGGCAAAAGGTGACAGGATTCCTGCACCCTTAGCAGTTGTACAGAAGAGAAATGTCAGAAAACACAGTTTTTCTTCTTTTTTTGAAAAAAAAGTCATTTATGATATATTAACCACGTTCCATTGGCACCTTTGGCTTTTCTAGGGAAAGGGAAAGGACCCCTGTCCAGTCAAAGGTGACTATGGGGTTGCGGCGCTCATCTCACTTTCAGGCCAAGAGAGCTGGCGTTTGTCCACAGACAGCTTTCTGGGCCATGTGGCTAGCAAGACTAAACCACTTCTGGTGCAACCGAACACTATGGCGTAAGCCAGAGCACATGGAAATGCTGTTTTTCTATAGGGATGCGGGTGGCGCTGTGGTCAGCGGTTCGAATCCCAGTGACGGGGTGAGCTCCTGTTGCTTTGTCCCAGCCCCTGCCAACCTAGCAGTTCGAAAGCACACCAGTGCAAGCAGATAAATAGGTACTGCTATGGCAGGAAGATAAACGGCATTTCCGTGCACTCTGGTTTCCATCACAGTGTTCTTTTGTGGCAGAAGCAGTTTAGTCATGCTGGCCACATGACCTGGAAAGCTGTCTGTGGACAAATGCCAGCTCCCTCTGTCTGAAAGCAAAATGAGCGCCACAACCCCATAGTCGCCTTAGACTGGACTTAACCATCCAGGGGTCCTTTACCTTTACCTTGGCTTTTCTAGGACCCATGTGGCAAGCGGCTCCTTTCAGCAAGAGCAATGTCCTCCTTTACATCTGTCCAATCCACATCTTTACTTAATAAACAGAAATCAAAGGGGTTGCAGCCATGCCATTAGTACTGTGTGTCACATGCGGGAAACAATTTCAACTATCAGAAAATAATTATAAATGAAGCCCAGTTAATTATGCAAGACAATCACAGCTGCCCTAATTAAGGCTCGGTTCAATAAAGCTCGCCTAGCAATTTAAAAAAAATGCATAGATTTAGTCGAGGCTTGTCTGGTAAACAAGTTACGAGGCTGGAGCTGCTGAAGGTGCCTGATTAACAAAATTATTCAAAAGCCATTCCTGTCACCTTGATTCATATTATACTTCTGCCTTCCTGACCTAAAGACTTTCCAATCTCAAGCCCAGAGCAAACCTGATTCGAGTACCACGTAGGTTATTTATACGGCTGCGATGCTATGGGAGGATGGTTCAAGTGGAGGAAGATAAAGAGAATAAACCCGCCATCCAGCATTGCTCCTTGCAGTTGGGCTCCCCTCTCAACACTGTGCTAAACCCCATTTAATTAAATAGAAATAGAAATATACTAAAGTCAGAACAAGTCACAACTTATCTCAGTAATATACAATTACATGGTGGAGTGATTCGGAAACGAGATGGCAGGAAGGGCCAGAGTTAGAAGGATCAACATCAGAAGAAATGCATTTTTAAAGATACTCTTGAAAGAAGAAGTGAGGGGCACTTTTTTTCTCTCTCTTTAAAAAAAAATGCAGGTAATGATATGGAGACTAGGAGCTGGCATGAAATATTTTATTTAAAAACCATGTTATTTCCATTCGAATAAACCTCATTTTAGAGACAGTGATGAATTATTCCACTTTAAAGAGGAGAACACTTGCTAAATATACTTCGAGATGTAATATGTTTTCTTCAGATTTGAGAGGAGAAACCCAAAATTAATTGCCTCTTTTTTATGGATTGGAGAGAGAAGTCAAGCATCATGTTTCTTTTCTGCCCCGGTATGATCAGCGTCGTTAATACTCATATAAATTATTGATATTCTATTCACAAATTAACTGGCACTGAAGAGGGATAATTGCTTGGGACGTTGGAGGGAGAGGGAGAGAAAATCAGAAAGTGCAAAGTTCCTAGAGGCTTTCCGCTGCGTAGCTGGGAATGCTGGAAACTACAAATCATATAGTTACTTCAGTGCATTAAATGTCATTTACATCTTCACAAATGTGCCACTTTCTGTTAAAACACTAAACTCAACACACCAGTATACTCAGAGCAGTCAAGCGCCTGTTGTAACAGCTAGAATATCTCTCAGCTCTCTTGCAAGAGATTGGCAGTCAGTCCTTTCTCTTGGCTTGATTAGCAGTTAATCCAGGAAAATGAACTCCCATCATTTCCCAGATGCAGATGGGCCTGATCTCTAAACATCTTTGCACTCCTTGAGGACCTCTTCTGGCAGGAGGGGACTTGGAGGCCTTTGAGCTTGTGATTCTACTGCTGATATAAATATTGAGTCCCTCATCTCCATCCAAGCAGGGAGGGCAGAATGGGGTCTGGTTCATGCTGGGAGGGGTGCAAGAGACGTAGAGGTTGGGACCTACTAGCCTCAGAGAAGTCAGAGTCATTCTGAATCATTTTCACCCTATTTCGTAGTCTAGGCTTTTTATGCAGGCCTCAAAGAGGGCGTAACCCCCCCATCCCCTCCCATTTACCACCAGTCCAGCATCTGAATCCCATATTTCCTTAGTTTGACATCAACAGTCACTTTATATTGAATTGACTCCTGGGTCTCCTCCAAACTTGCGCAAAGAAGCCAGAATGGGCAATGGTCAAGAGGGCAAATGAGAGAGAGAGAGAGAGAGAGAGAGAGAGAGAGAGAGAGAGAGAGAGAGAGATTGGACTTGCTTTCTCGCCTTTCACTCCCCTTAAGGAGTCTCGAAGTGGCTAACAATCTGCTTTCCCTTCCTCCCCCACAACAATCTGCTTTCCCTTCCTCCCCCACAACAAACACTCTGTGAGGTGAGTGAGGCTGAGAGACTTCAGAGAAGTGTGACTAGCCCAAGGTCAGCCAGCAGCTGCATGTGGAGGAGCGGGGAAGCGAACCTGGTTCATCAGATTACGAGTCCACCGCTCTTAACCACTACACCATGCTGGGACAGTCCATCAAAAGCACCTTGTCCATGTCCTCAAGCCTCAGTCAGCATGGCTTTTGCCAGCTCCTACTGAATACAATTTGACAGTAGACTTTATTGGACGAGGAATACTTCTACTACTGACTGGTGGGCCAGTAAAGACCAACCATTCCACTCAACAAACATCTTCTCAACTCTATAGGAAATTGAACTCTGCATGGATCCGCCCAAGGGGTTCCTAACACCGGGTTTGACATGGATACAGAGTGCTTCTGACTGCACACCAACAACAGCATCATGTCTCACACAACCTCATCTGTGCAGAAGGTGATGCCCTTCCCAGTCTCGGAAACCACCCTGAGATCACTCTCATGGGCAAAGGAAGAGGCGTCATCATGAAAGTTGGAAGCTGCTGTCTAAGACTGAATCCATCTAGCTCAATGACTGGAAGAGGCTTGCAGGAGGCAGGAATCTCTTCAGGCAGGACATGACAGGGTTTGAACCTCTTCTCTTTCTGGACTACATACTGTCAGGCAGCAGAGGAACCAACCCCCACCACAGGTTGCCAGGAACGGATAAGAAAAGGAAAAGTTCTTACCACCTGCTTTTTAGTCAATATTTACAGAGAGAGGTTTGAGAATGCAGCCTCTTGCAATAACGGCATTGCCCCGAGTAAACCTCAGCCCTGCTTTTCTCCCACTACCTCATTCATCAACAGCACACACTCCTGTCTCCGAGCTCTTTGCTCCCCTACTTTTAAGGCTCACCGGATTCTGGGAGATGGTGGGTCTGGAATGCTTTCTAGTGATAACTTGTCAGCCAGCTACTCCGGTTCTGCCTCCTCCTCCTCTCCCATTATTTCCCAACTCCCCCCCTCAACTTCCTCTGAGCTGTGACTTCCCTTAAACCCTTGTTGTAATTCTGAATTGTCTTCTTCTCTGGAAGGGCCAGGCTGGGGAGGCAGTCTTCACCATTCCTCTGCTCAGTCCCTGACACATACGGACACTGAGAGGCAAGTGTTGTTTTACAAGAATGTAGACAGCTCTTCCTCAGAGGTCCTGCTCTGGATGCCTCCTGCATGTGAAGTGATGTGGAAGAGGGCCTTCTCAAAGATGGTTGCCTTCCCCAGAGAGACTCACCTGGCACCTTAACATAAGAAGACCCTGCTGGATCAGGCCAATGGCCCATTTAGTCCAGCATCCTGTTGTCATAGTGGCCTTCTTGTTGTCATAGTGGCCTTCCACTGCTTGTGGGAGAAGCACAACAGCACTCTGCCCACCTGCGACTCCCATACTATCTCTGGCATGGAAGGTAGAACATAGGGATCATGGCTACTAGCTGCTGTCTTCTCTAAAGTCATTACAGTCATACCGCGGGTTAAGTGTGCTTCAGGTTGAGTGTTTTCAGGTTATGCTCCGCAGCGACCTGGAAGTAACAGAGCATGTTACTTCCGGGTTTCGCCGCTCGTGTACACACAGACGCTCAAAATTACTTCACACGCATGCGCAGATGTGGCGAATCTCGACCTGCGCACTCGCAGATTTGCATTGCGTTCACTTCAGGATGTGAACGGGGCTCTGGAACGGATCCCGTTCGCATTCAGAGGTACCACTGTATTGGTTCAGTTGTTCTTTAAACAAATTCTCCTGGGCTTTTAAAATATATTTGATTTTACTATTTTGAAAAACAATGGTGTTTTGGGGGGGTGTTTTTAGTCATCTAGGGTGTGTGTTTTCTCTCTCTCTCTGATGGAAACTTTATACTAAACCAAGTAAACAAATAAATGTAATCTCAAAGATGTAGCCCATATCATTAATTCAATCACAGTCTTGCAGATTCCTTTTCTCATTATTTCTGTTGTAGTTTTTATCACATGAGGGAAGGCTGATGTGAAAACCAGTGGGAAATTACAGGGAATCAGAGATGACATCTAAGGGAGTCCCCACCCTACAATTTTCCCCACAGTGCAATTGGACTGATAAATCTTTCCCGCTTGAGTTTCTGTCTTTCTGCGGCAATTGCCACGGACAACAAAAATGGCACCATGAGCCACAGACATCTGCATTCCTCGTTGTCTTATCAACAACGGAGGGTGATGATCACAAGGTAGCTGTTCTGGGCTTACAGAATCAGAAAGGAATGCTAATACTGGCATGGGAAGGCATGAAGGTAGATGGTACTTAAGGTCAAGGATGCATCTATGCTAGAGTTTTCAATGGTACTTGACAATGTATTTTAATAACTGTTGCCTGCCCTTAACCTTGGTCATGCTTTTTGAGTATCTAGTAGAAGCTGCAGAGGTCACACAAAGCGCACGTCTCCGGCTGAAACTAAAAGGGGAAAGGGGTGTGCGTATACAGTGGCTATAATAACAGGGAAGCCACATCATTTTCAAAGCTTTTCTGCTTTTAAGAGATGAATTAACCTGAAATAACCAGCAATTCTTTACGAGTGTCAAAATGACCATTTGCAGGATTATAGGTCACAGAATTTCCACCAGATTTTAAAAAAGAGAAAGAAAGAGAAGAAGCTGAGTTTAAAACAAATCATCTCAATAAAATGCCTATACAATTTATCCCACTAGGGATGATGAACTACTCAAACTACTCTGTATACTGAATAGCATTCTCAGAATCAGTCTGGAAGTTTTGAGGACCGTTTGAGTTTTCTAGGGTCTGTACGGAGGTTGCGCATTGTGTATTGCACCCAAAACTGATCTTGTGCAAGAAAGCAGCTTAGTCACCAATTCTTAAAAAGTGTAGGGCGAAAGAGATCCTTCTTCTCAAGCCCAGATGTGCAGAGGACTTGATATGGTGACTGATGAAGTAGGGAACACTTCATGTACATCACACTTTTAGCATGTATGAATGCATGGTGCCATGGTGCCACAGGATCAAGTCACACGATACATGATGGAAACATGTCTTACTATCATTTCTTGATTAACTCCAGGCTCTCTATGATGCCCTCCTGTGCTAGAGGGGCTCTCCTGAGCTGCAACAATGATTGCCACTAACTTAGACTTTTATTCACAGCAGTAGCTGCTCTGATATCCTTGTGTTGTATATATAGTGTGGGAGGGATGGTTGGTCCTCTCTAAAACATGCTTAAAGCACACACACCCTGCAATATGACAGAAAGCAATATAAAATAAAAAAATTCCTTCCAGTAGCACCTTAAAGACCAACTGAGTTAGTTCTAGGTATGAGCTTTCGTGTGCATGCACACTTCTTCAGATACACTGAAACAGAAGTCACCGGACCTTTCTATATAGTGAGAAGGTGGGGAGGGGTATTACTCAGAAGGGTGGTGGGAATGGGTGATTGGCAGATAGCTGCGATGAGCCTGTTGACGACTCTTAACGACTGCAATAGGTCTAACAGGAAAAAGCAAGGGGTGAGAAGGTGAAAAATGGCTTTGTCATGTATCTGAAGAAGTATCTGAAGAAGTGTGCATGCACACGAAAGCTCATACCTAGAACTAACTCAGTTGGTCTTTAAGGTGCTACTGGAAGGAATTTTTTTATTTTGTTTTGACCATGGCAGACCAACACGGCTACCTATCTGTAACAGAAAGCAATATAGCAAAGTAGCCATTCGCCCCCAAGCTTTAAAGCTAGGCCAAATGAGAAAACTCTGTTTTTGAGAGAAATTCTGAAAGCGGCACACCATATCTAAGAATCATAGCATGTCTCCACTAGAAAATAAAACCCAATTTGAAGCCCATTTAACTTTCATGGCTCCCAATGAATGAACTGTCAGAACTGGAGCACTGTGAAGAAGTTTTACCTTTCCAAACATTTTTTTACACAGGCCCTTTCTTGGGGAAAGGCTGCAGATCAGTGGTAGAGGACATGCTCTGTGTGCAAATGGCATCAGGTTGAACCCTCAGCATCTACAGTGCTAGGGAAAAGTCCCACCTGAAACTCCAGAGAGTTATTCTCAGTTCACATAAGGCAAACCTACCTAATCTGCAGTTTCTGAAACAATACATGAACTGAAACACAGCCGCCCTTCAAAACTTAAACTTCTTTGAATTTTGCAGTGCACTTCTCCAGCCAAGTAACGTATTCAGAAATGCACATACCAAGGTAAAGTAACCATAAAATGCATATTTTAGTGAAAATAACATACAAAATTTCAGAACATTGGGGGAAATTGCTTTGCAAAAATGTTTTGCATTAAGCAAACTTGCACACAAAAGTGCTTCTATGAGGAGAAACCCATACTAACAATCAGCTGTGCAAAAGTGGAGAACGAACTTAAGACAGTAAAAATATGAAACAAAGACAAACAGAAATGGACAGGTTTCTTTTCAATTAGGGGTGGACAAATCAGTTTGGGTTCTTTATGTTTCTCCATCCCATCCATGAGAATTTCAACAAACATCTCTAGCCCCTTTAACGATCCAAATGCAGTTTAGTTTCTCATAAATTGATGGAGAATGGTAGGGGGAAATGCAGGATAATTTTTGGGAGGGGAGGGCACAGTGCTACATGATATGAACCAAGCAGTCTGATATGAGTTATGGCAGCTTCCTACATTCCTTCCTATAGATATTTAGATGTTGCCATACCAGTTTGTCTCTGAGTAAAAGCTTTTCTCCCTGTGAGTCCTCTGGCAGTGTTTTTAACCTGCTATGCAAGAGATGACCAACCTCTTGGGAAGGACATCGCTTGTGGAATGTACTAAACATACTGTCAGACAAACCACATGGGTCAAACCTTTACGCAGACCCTAACCAGCTTGAGGGGAAAGCACAGAGGCAGTGACTGCTTCTCATCACTCCCATAACATTAAAATACCCAGGGATTTTTGAGTGAAGCTGTAATCATTAAATGGCTTATATGCTCTGAGGTGACTGTGTACATGTGCTCTTATTTGGAATCCAGTAAGTAAAAGATTTGGTATAACCTAAGATAGTTTTCCCACACACACTTTTAATTCAGGTCAACAATTTATCTTTCTTTTAAAGGTAGTTCCATTACTTAAGTAAGTAGGGCACTGGCAACATGACGTCAAATGTTCATGTGTGGGGAAGTGAGGAAGTGGGACCACGCCCCAGCCATGCACCCTAGCGGCCATGCGTTCTGTGCTCCCATCTGCGTTATACTTTTAAAGCAGTATCATACCAATTTAAGCAATCATGGATTCCCACAAAGAATTCTGGGGACTGTAGTTTGTCAAGAGTGATGAGTTGTTAGGAGAACCTTATTCCCCTCACAGAGCTACACTTCTCAGAGTGGTTTAACAGTCAATCCTTCATCCCACTGAACATTGGAAAGTGTAGCTCAGTGAGGCAAATAGGGGTTTTCTTACAACCCTCAGGGCTCATGATAAATTACACTTCCCAGAATGCTTTGGGAGAAACCATGACACTGTTTAAAGTGCTTTGAATGTATACAGTGGTACCTCAGGTTAAGTACTTACCGTATTTTTTGCACCATAACACTCACTTTTTCCCTCCTAGAAAGTAAGGGGAAATGTCTGTGCGTGTTATGGAGCGAATGCCTGCGGGTGGCGGGGGGTGGATCTGCTGCAGTCGTGAGCAGAGGATCCATGGTTCCCCTTCCTTCCCTCCTCCGTGACAAAGCATGGATCCACATGGATCCTCAGGATTTTTGCATTGGGCTACTCCAAACTCACTGTCAGATCACATGTCTGTGGCCACAGCATGAACCACAAAAATCATATATCCACTATTTCGTTTAGAATATTTTTTTTCTTATTTTCCTCCTCTAAAAACTATGTGCGTGTTATGGTCTGGTGCGTGTTATAGAGCAAAAAATACGGGTAATTCGTTCCGGAGGTCCATTCTTAACCTGAAACTGTTCTTAACCTGAAGCACCACTTTAGCTAATGGGGCCTCCTGCTGCCGCCGCACCACAGGAGCACAATTTCTGTTCTCATCCTGAAGCAAAGTTCTTAACCCGAGGTACTATTTCTGGGTTAGCGGAGTCTGTAACCTGAAGCGTATGTAACCCGAGTTACCACTGTATTGTGGAATGGGCCTGTGTTAGCGAGAGATTGTTGTGTAAATGCAGGACTCTTCCTCACTATGGGGAAGCCCAGTGATTTTCATGTATACAACAATCTCTGGCTAACACAGGCTCCATCTGTGCTATACATTCACCACACTTTAAAAAGTATCATGGCTTCTCCCACACCATGGGAACATGGCCAATAGGGCAGGGCTAGTGGTCATGACCCTTTCCCTCACACATACAATTAGAAAATGTGTGTTTGTGTGGTGGGGTTCATCTGCAAGCATCTAGTGCTTGAGATACTAGTGGTCAAAGACATTTAGTCATACAAAGACTGTACGGCTTCAAAAGATGGAGCAATACACATGCATGAGTGCCTCTGTTTAAGAAACAAAACCAAACAAATTGAGCTGCATGTAAAAAAAGCCAGCATATTATACAAAAAAACCAAAAAAACCCCAAGTTAGAACCCTGCTCCCTGAGATATTACTTTCCCATTGGGAGTTTCAGCTACATTCTGAAATACAGTACATGATATTTCTGAATGTGTAATTTGACTCTTGAATCTTATTTTATTTAGCAAATCTGGTTAAATTCACACATTTAATCAAGATACAGTTCCCTCACACACAAAGTGTGAATTAGTTGTGTGTCAATCAACTGGATGTGTTTGCTGATTTCTTTAAATCCGGCCTTGGTGTTTCTTAAGATTCAAGGTTATATCCAATGTAACATTCTGTGACAAGGATTTCTATATGTGCAATGGAATGCTCTCCCCCTCTCATCTTGCCATGCATCTCCCAAATCTGTTCTGGGGTGCCCTCAACCTTCTGGAGCAGGTGGGTGAGTATGGAGTGAGCACAGGGGGAGGAGAGGGGAAATCCCATTGTGCAAGTGGAAATCCTTACACTGATGGGACTTGGTAGCTTAGTATTGTCCCTAGTAATAAACAAAGGTAAAGGGACCCCTGACCATTAGGTCCAGTCATGACCGACTCTGGGGTTGCGGCGCTCATCTCGCTTTATTGGCCAAGGGAGCCGGCGTACAGCTTCCGGGTCATGTGGCCTGCATGACTAAGCCGCTTCTGGCGAACCAGAGCAGTGCATGGAAATGCCGTTTACCTTCCCGCTGGAGCGGTACCTATTTATCTATTTGCACTTTAACATGCTTTCGAACTGCTAGGTTGGCAGGAGCTGGGACTGAGCAACGGGAGCTCACCCCGTCGCAGGGATTCAAACCACCGACCTTCTGATGGGCAAGTCCTAGGCTCTTTGGTTTAACCCACAGCGCCACCTGCGTCCCTTCAGTTATAAACACAGAGGACATTAATTAGGACAGACTTGTACAAGGGTGCAACAAATAGAACCAGAATGCCTAGCTCTAGTTAATGCATGAAATGGTTAAGACCACAGAGTAAGCTGCTTTCCTAGACTTAGTTAGGCCACCCCCCTCACCTTGGAAGGTGGAAGTCAAGTTTCTCTCCCCCCCCCCTTCCTGCTTTCTTTTTCTTTTCTAACATGTAACTAACCAGGAAGGATGCCTGGGCTGCTGGCCCAGATGGCCATGTGGCTTATTCAAATCC
This sequence comes from Podarcis erhardii, assembly GCF_964252035.2. Lineage (NCBI taxonomy): Eukaryota > Metazoa > Chordata > Lepidosauria > Squamata > Lacertidae > Podarcis > Podarcis erhardii. The sequence continues at coordinate 76,341,376 of NC_138510.1, forward strand.
ACATTTGTCTTTCTATAGAAATACTTTGGAAACTCTTAGTCTGCCATGTGAATTCAATGTGTAATGGAGGTCTGGACCTGGTTGCTCCAGGCTCAGGTGTCGTGCAAGGCTTGCAAGCTGTCTTTGTGTTTCTATAATAATACCTTTATTATCAACGTACAACCTGCGTACAATGATGTCTTTGGTTTCTTTACCAAATTTTGGAACCAAGTTTTGTTGCCTGTGTTTTCTGGCTGCTGTTTGGAAAAACACATGAATCTGACCTATGAAGAGTTTGTAAGTAAAAACCATTTTTAATTTACCAAATGGTGTGGACTTTTCTATGCTAAAAGGGAAGAAAGCTTTGGAAGTGACTTAAAGGGGCATATTTTAAAGGTCTAACAGCCTACATTCCCACACTTTACTTCACATATTTTGTTATTTTAAATCCCTGCTGGGGCTCTCTTATGGGAGAGTGTTTGTCTCGCATCTAGATCAAGGCATCTAGGGAATTCTCCTTTTATCCTTTGTTAAACCATCAACATTACCCACACTTCTTCAGCTTATGGCAACATTATTTCTACATATTTTCATTGGACTGTAGTATAGTTACTGCTTATATATCTATTAAATTACATAACAACAACAACAACAACAACAACAACAACAACAACAACAACCTCCAACTGGCGCTTGAAGTTTCATTGACAAAAATTCCCAAAGAGTTTCAAAATAGATGCTCTTCTCTAGGGGATGTTGCTCCTAAATTATGATAAAACAAAGAAAACTTTATAAACTCCATGCAGGCTGCTTTGCCTGGACTGAACAGTACTGCTACAATTTAGATATTACATTGTTATTAATTTTCTTATATGAAACTACAATTTCTTGAATTCATAAACTGTAAACTGCATTACATAAACCGACTGATGATAAGTGCCTGCCTCATTGGCTAATTCTTCTTCCAAACTGTGAAGTGAAAAATCCAGCTAATAGGTTGGTGAAAGACTAAAGGGGGTAATAATGGACTTAATCAAGAAAGACAAATGTGATTCATTAAAAACTGGCATTCAGCAGATAATCTTTGGAGACTTCTCACCATAATCTATGTGGCAATTTGAAAATAAAAATATAATCCTGTTTCTGCTTGTGGGTGTTGAGTAGATAGATATTCATTTTGGAGATATTAACAGCCTGGTCACATAAGCCGCTGAGAAACACGCGTTCCGCATGGGACACAAATGCTTCGGAACAAATGCAGTTTTGTGGCCAATGCTGAGGTGATCTGAGACGCTGCGTGAACATACCGCCCATAGTTTGGTGGTGCTTTCACCACTAAACCATGGACTGTATGTCCACTGATAGCAGCCACTCTTACCAGAACTGTTGTTGCTCATTAGGCATTGATAGAAGCTACACAAGGGCCAAACTTTACCTAAGCATCTTCAGACATTTTAGCCACCTGGACTGGAAGTGCATCAGTACAGCTTTATATTAAAAAATTGGCTTGTTCCTCCTGCAAGGGCTATTACCAGGGCTATTATGAGCACAACTCTCAGCCACAGAGTTCTGCTGCTCCTTGGGGATGCAGCTGCTCCTTTTGGCTGTGAGTTGTGCGAGCTGCTGTGCTGGAGGCCTCTTTGCACCTGGCCTCCTTTCAAATCATCTCTCACTCAGGACATCTCTCATTTGGGCGCCTCTCTCTCTCTGCAGCTGTCATAAGGTGCAAAGCTCGGCCAAGAAGAGGAGGCACTTCAAGACTGAGGAGCTTGGTACCTGAAGTCAATGCCTTTCCTGGCTCTGAGATTATATATATATATGTGTGTGTGTGTGTGTGTGAGGCCAGGCACCATCTGCAAATGCACGATTGCTCCCCAAAACTGTTTCAGACTCTTATTCCAGCACGTGAACAGTTTCTTCATTTTCCGAGTGTCTTTCAGGGTAATGAATTATTTAATATGCTTTAATCACCCTGACCTTTAAAACTAGTCATCTAGCATTGCTATGAGAGAATCCCACCGCGTAAACGCTTACTTCTGGGGGACTCTGTCTCTCTCTCTCTCTCTCTCTCTCTTTCTCTTTCTCTTTCTCTTTCTCTCTCTCTTCACAATTGAGACTTCAAGTGTCAGACAAGTGCAACTGTTTGGATCGGAAAAGAGCCTAGTTGGCAATTTAGAGATGTTTTTAAAAGGCAGCCCCCTATTCCTGAATATACCGGTGAGCTATATCCATGTTTTCCAAAGTGGGCGATACCATCCCGGGGGCGGGGCGGGGGCGGTAGTAGCCTTGGGTGCAATTCAGTACCAGATTTATGTATACGCTAAACAAGCTATAGCTTAGGCCCCCACTCTCTTGGGGGCCGCCAAAAAAATTAAAGGGAAAAAACCCTGGATGTACATTTCCAAAATATAAGATAAAAAACAATTAAAATAAAAACCTACATACAGCAACAGTGTTGTGTAGGTTCCTATGATGTAAGTAATGGGCCCCGCCTGCTAGCCTGCTCCCTAAAATATCACTGGTTTGCTCATTTCTATATATAGGGTGCCTACATTCTGCATGTGCAAATGGCTTTAGATACCTATTCGGTCCATAAATTACCATATAGCATATATTCAACACAAAAAACAGTGACAATTGGTTGTTGACAAAGGACAGCTGGACACATAAAGGGCCCCAATGCCACCTGGTAGCTAGTGGTGACCTGTTAAGCATTCCGTTCAAACAGAGGAAGCTTTAAATTATTTTCCTTGTCATGTCACCAAAGTCAAACGTGTCATCTGAAACATATTTTGCAGCTATCAGAGTGCTGCGTCAGTGCAACACAGTGTCAAAGAGAATAAAGCCAGCTGTGAGGAACAGCCATCTATGAAAGGACTCACACGGAAACTCATAGGGCATATGGATAAAAAGATAAACATTGCAATATGTGTCTCAGGAAGTGACAGCAGAGGTGTATAGTACCGTGACTTGGTGTGCTGTTTCAAGAAAGGTTATAGAAGAGTCAATGCCTTATGAAAGATTAAAGAACAGATGAGTGTCACAATTCAGTCCCAAAGTGTTTCCACCTTGTCTCTCTTTTCCTTCATTGCCATTCAAGGGACCTGGATTCTTCACCTTGTCAGAGATAGCTTATACAGCGCCTGGTTTTCCTAACGAAAAATCACTAACTTCATGCACTAAATAATTCAAAAATTTTGGGATATATATATATATATATATGTCACAGATTTCCTTTGTGATCCCTTGCTTCCTTCAGGTGATAGAATACCCTCCAACATTTCTCTGATGTATGTCCTATTCAGTTATTATAATTATATAATAATAACCAGGCAGGGGGCCTTCTCGGTAGTGGCACCCACCCTGTGGAATGCCCTCCCATCAGGTGTGAAAGAAATAAACAACTACAGTGGTACCTTGGGTTACAGACGCTTCAGGTTACAGACTCCACTAACTCAGAAATAGTACCTCAGGTTAAGAACTTTGCTTCAGGATGAGAACAGAAATCACACAGCAGCAGTGGGAGGCCCCATTAGCTAAAGTGGTACCTCAGGTTAAGAACAGTTTCAGGTTAAGAATGGATCTCCAGAACGAATTAAGTTCTTAACCCAAGCTACCACTGTATCTGACTTTTGGAAGACATCTGAAGGCAACCCTGCTTAGGGAAGTTTTTAATGTATGATATTTTTATCGTGTTTTTAATATTCTGCTGGGAAAACCCTACCAGAGGGGTGGGGTATAAATTATTATTATTATTATTATTATTATTATTATTATTATTATTATTATTATTATCTTACTGGGTTCCCCCACCCACTCTGGGTGGCTTCCAACAAATATAAGAACATAATAAAGCATTTTAAAAATTCCCTATAGACAGCTGTTTTCAGATGTCTTCAACACGGTTGTCTAGTTACTTCTCTCCTTGGTTCAGGGCTCTCATAACTCCATCCCCTCCAACATTCCTCCGAAGAAAATAGGGATATCCTAAGGAAAAGTGGGACATTCCAGGGTCAAATCAGAAACCTGGTCAGCTTTTGTAAATCTGGGACTGTCCCTGGAAAATAGGAGGGTCTGGAAATGGTTTGGGGCACATCCTAAGGAAAAGTGGGACATTCCGGGATCAAATCAGAAGCTGGGACTACTGCTTTAAGTTGGGGAAACTGATTGAGGAGATCCAGGTTCAAGTCCCCATTTGGCCATGAACTTCACTTTGTGACTTGGGCCGGTCATTCTCTTCCTCAGTCTAACTTCCTGCTTCCTAGGGTTGTTGTGAGAATTAAATGGGTGGGTGGGAGGGAGAAATCATATATGCCACCCAGACGTGCCAGCAGCAGCAGGAGGAGAAGCTGGCCACAGAAGCCACACCATGGTCAGCTGCACGCTTCGTGTCTGTAATTCTGGAATATTGGGGAGCCTGGCCCTGACCCCCAAAATATATGGGGTGGGCCAAAAGGGCTCGCCCCCTGGAGCTGGCACCGCTGATGCCACCCCAAGGTGCTTGGAGGAAGGGCAAGATAGAAATTGAATTAATAATAATAAAAATATTTCCATGTACAGCAGCTAAGCACTGTAAGCTCTGGATAGATAGTAATTATTGTAATTAATATTCTTTGTTGCTGTTAGACATGACCCAGGCAAAGTAAAGCACTTTGGAGTGCCACTGAGTTTAGTGGAGGAAAATTAAGCTCCGCTCGCTGATCAGGATCTAAAAAACTTGCTGAAGTGCTTAATTCCACAAAGCCAACGACTCAGATGCACTTAACATTGGCAGGATCATGCCCTTTGCAATTCATAATACAGTGGTACCTCGGTTTAGAACTTAATTCATTCTGGATGTCTGTTCTTAACGTGAAGCACCACATTAGCTAATGGGGCCCCCTGCTGCTGCTCCGCCAGAGCACAATTTCTGTTCTCATCCTGAAGCAAAGTTCTTAACCCAAGGTAATATTTCTGGGTTAGCGGAGGCTGTAACCTGAAGCATATGTAACCTGAAGTGTATGTAACCCAAGGTACCACTGTATTTGGAATAGATACACAAGGGGAAGAAGAAGTTAAAATTAAGGTAAAGCTTGAACGAGAATAAACAACCTTCTCTTGGTAGATTGTAGGAAAGGTGGTATGTGAATATTTAGGGCTGGATTCAACTAAGTGGAAGCTAGCAAAAAGGCTCCCGCTAGCACAGCAGGGTTTTACCCCTTCCCAGTGGTGTGCGGTGAAATTTTTTGTAGGGGAGTAGTTAGGGCCAGAAGCGCCAGCTTGCAAGGGTGATTTGGGGTGGGTAGGGGCTAGCAGAAGAATCCTGGGTTTTGGAAAGGAGGCCCCAGGTGGCGATGTGGTCTAAACCACTGAGCCTTGGGCTTGCCGATCGGAAGGTTGGCGGTTCGAATCCTTGCAACGGGGTGAGCTCCCGTTGCTCGGTCCTTGTGCCTGCCAACCTAGCAGTTCGAAAGCACGTCAAAGTGCAGGTAGATAAATAGGTACCGCTCTGGCGCGAAGGTAAACAGCATTTCCATGTGCTGCTCTGGTTCTCCAGAAGCAGCTTAGTCATACTGGCCACATGACCCGGAAACTGTACGCCGGCTCCCTCGGCCAATAAAGCGAGATGAGCGCCGCAACCCCAGAGTCGGTCATGACTGGACCTAATGGTCAGGGGTCCCTTTACCTTTACCTTTACTCTAGTTTACTGGGAACCTTTAGGAGACTAGCCTAGTCCCCTGTGCACCACTGCCCCTTCCTCTCATATGTAGCAAGACAGTCTGTAGTCCTGCTCTTCGCAGCACAACTGAGCTGCCTCACTGCAAGGGCTGGTGCTATCTCAACGCGCCAGTGAATCGGAAGAAACGAGCCGTTCCTTGAGAGTGTTTCCTTGGAAGCAGCGCTCTGCTGTATTGCCATCAACATACAACAGTGACCGGTCATAGTTTATCACTTAATGGTTTCCACCTGTGCCCTGCCATCAGGGATAGAGACATAATAATGATTTAAAATTATATTTTATATGGCCTAACTGAAATATTACCCCCCAATGCGAAGGAGCAATAAATGTTAAATAGTCGTCCTAGCAGCAGTAATATCAAGAAGCCAGTGACCCAATGCATCAGAGGCCATCTCAGCCTCTGCTATTACGTCGCATCGCAGGAGAGCAGATGGGCCTCCCCATTTTCTTTGTAAATCATCATTCCTTGCCAAATATCATTCCATCCTCCAAAACAGAAACGGCTGACATCAGACCCCGGTGGCTATTCTCAGGCTGAGATTTAGCATGTTATTAATTCTTCCTGCCCTCCATTTCCTACCCTTGCAGTTGTCCATTGATTTAAATTGCTCGGTTCTCTTGGAGAGTTCAAGGAGGACGATTTGGAAAGAGAGACAAGCCTGAATATTTCGCTGGGTTTGTATAAGCTCTTGCGGCACTGCCAGTGTAGGCATCAGGCTGTATGCATTGAGCAAAGCATTCCTGATGTTTGGGAATGGCCTACACTTCAAACTCTGATAGCCATCTCTGCCAGTCTGTGGGTAATTTATTTATTTTTTAAGGTGGGGGAATGTGAGAGTGGCACTGGCATTTTATGTTTAAGCCTTACTGTGTTAACCTTTTGAGATAATTTTCTCCGCGGGTGTTTGATGTTTCAGGAGAACATTTTAACAGCAACGTATCCGCTAGGGTTCCTGACAGAAGCAATTTGTGGCAAAAGTTGGGAGGGGAGTCGAACCAAGACAAATTAGCAGGAACATTTTGGACAAGATGCAAGCATATTTGAATCTGTGGAAGTATTGGATTTGCGTATCTTCAGTGTGTCTGCCATGAAGAATTCAAGCTGCCCTTTTTCAATATTTATAAGACCACATTACGGTCTGTCATTAAAGGGTATTTTGCAAAGTTTTGTGGATTGCTAAATGGATAACGGACACGCAGGCTTCCAATATTTGTTTTAATTTAATGTGAGTAAAAGGTAACTATTCCTATGATGCTTTGCAAGTAGGGAGAGCCTAAATACTTTATTTATTCCCACCAGAGCTTTTTTTGTGATGGCCTGGAGTACTTTCCCCTCTCTTCTTTGCTGTCCATGGCACCATTTTGAACCGTTACCCACAGTACTTTTATGAGGATGTGAGTAATGGCACCTCTTTTCTTTTCTTTTCTTTTCTTTTCTTTTCTTTTCTTTTCTTTTCTTTTCTTTTCTTTCTTTCTTTCTTTCTTTCTTTCTTTCTTTCTTTCTTTCTTTCTTAAAAAAAACCAGACAGAACATTTTGTTCTCCAAATAAAAACAAATTAAGCATAGACAGGCTGGGATTGTCTGAGATACGCTGTATCTCCCAGGCAAGTGGCTATTGGCATGCAGCCTGGGGTTCCTCTCTATATTCACCACAAGGCATTTAAGCCCAAGGGGTCTTGCTGATTTTCATGACGATCAGATATACAACATGAAAATCCTATGTTTTAAATATTTTGATGATTGCAAAGTTTTAAAGAATTGAATGCATTTTTTTAAAAAAAGAAAGAAAGTTGATGAACAATTTAAACTCTAACACTAACATAAATCAACTATGTTTCATCTGTGGTCCTTGCATAATCCAGAGAGCCAAGTTATTTTCTCCACCCCAACCCCAAACTTATTCATGCAGCAGAATGGCTTTCTTAGACTCATTAGCCAGCAAAGCACTGGACCTAAATATCTACAGCCATATGGTCTGATATGTGTGGTGCTATTCATTTACATGACCAGGGTCTACTCCATTAATTCAAGATTATGAGGACTGTCTGTACTTCGCAATTCAATACACAGACATTTCCTACTCTTGTGTAGATGCCCTTATCTGAGTTCAGGTCACCTGGGGGATGCTACAGAATTTTCAGAAGCTGTGACAGCATGCAAATGAGCTAAGTGCCTGCAAGCATCTGATATTAAGGCAATCCATTTTGTATTAGTATTTTGCCCCCTTTTAATTCAAATCTTGCATCTGTCACATTCTGCAGACTCCCCAGTGATCTGATCTATTACATATTAAAGCAAAACCAAAGCCATTCCTTTGACTTTATTGGCAAACGGGTCAAGTCCTGTACGAGGATTGAAAATGCACCGTCCCCTGTTTCAAAAGGAAATTTCCAAAACATTACCTATATGACAAGATTGAAATGTTAATATACTCTTCTTTTATTAGAGCTTGATGGAGAAGCACAGTCAAAGTAGTTTACAATGGGCACAATTTGTGCCAGGGCTCAGAGGCTGCACCCACCTCTGGCATCTGTTTTAAATTAACGAGGAAAATGAAGTAAAGTAGAGCACGACTGCTAGTTTGAAATAGAGATGTCTGAATCTAATCTGGAACATAACAATTAGTATGGCACAAAAGCAGAGATGGGCAGTTTGTTCAGCACAGAGGCCACATCAAATAAGTGTATCTCGAGTTACAGGGCCATGGCTCTTTTATATATAATTATTCTAACATGTAATTATTAAAATACAATTGCATGTTAGCTTCATAAACACTTCAGAATACTGTTGTTTGGCATAATGATTTTGGCATACTTACCCTAGAGTCTAGAAAAAGTCTAGGGACTCAGCTAGATTGGTAAAGAAAAAGTGTTTTATATAGATTTTATATGTGAGTTCCGTTTTTGCCCTGGTCCCTTTGGGATCCCATTCAGTTCTGTATTTTTTTACACCATTTGCTCAGATGAGACCTTGCAACAAGTACTTTGGACTGTAGAAAAAAAGTGGAAAGTCATAAGAGAAGGGCCTTTTGTGGGATGGCACTCATACTGTGGAAAGTGGACACTGTTACCTCAGAAAATCTACATGCTTAGATATACCCTGAGGGTTTTTGTGGGGGCTTTGTCAGTCTGATTTACTTCTATTTATTTGCTCTTTTATCTTTGTTAACTGTTTTGACAGTAAAGATATGTGTGTTTAAGAAGATTTGTGTTATTGCAAATCACATTGAGTGGAAGAATGGTAGAGTACAAATTTGTGTACAAATGGTAGAGTACAAATTTGAAGAAGAAAAGGTTAAAGACAATAATTTTTAACTGAATCAATGTTGGCATGACAGCATTCCTCTTGCTGGACACTCTCCTACCTTTTGTTCTGCTCTAAGCCTTGTGGGTTTGCCGCTGCTGCTGCTTCAGCACAACAAAAGTATTTTGTGATAATAGGAGGAGTGTGACTTGTAATAATGCTTTAGTCATGCCACACCTTCAACAATACCTTGGAAAACTTTGAGATTCTGACAAGAAGCATTAAGGAGCATCTGAATCTACCTTCTGTTGAGTCAGATCATTGGTTCATTTACCACAGTTGTCCACCCTGACTGGCAGTGGCAGCCAAGGGATTCAGACAGCAAAACTTCACATTGAGCTTGTGACCTTCTGCATCTAAAGGAGATTCTCTACCACTGAGTTATGGCCTTCTGTTAAATAGGATACATCAGTATCAACACTCTAGAACAGCTGCTTTTATGTGTTACATGTGCACAAGTCACTCACATGTAGTCATAGGATTGGGACTGTGCTATTGGCCCACCCCCACAATTATGTGCACAAGCAAGCCCTACTCCATCATCCATGCTCAACATGTGTACATTGGAGGGTGGGGTTAGCCCCAAATGTGATGTCAGGGGCAGGTCCCTCCTACTAAAACAAGTGAGTGCATTCCAAGCATATAATCCTTCAATAAGTAATGATTATTCTTTTTTTGTGCATTTATTTTACACACTAACAGCACTTACATGTGCTTAAATTTGAGTCGGATTTTGGCCGTGCTGTTTACAAGGCCTAGTGTTGGGAGAGCCAAAAATGAAGCAGGAAAACATTACCTGCGAGCCGACATTGACAAGGGCCTCCTGAGACCCTTCTTACGGAGCTGTGAGGAGAAAAAATGCTATAATGAACACAAGTAAGGATAAAGTGCCAGAAGACAAGAAACCTTGGAGAGTATGAGCAAAACCTCCAACTCTCTCCGTCCCCCAACGCCAGCTTCTACTTTGCAAGAAACCAGGCCAGTGCTCAGGTGAGACAACCGGATCCACGAGGCCTCCGAGAGAAAGGAGAGATTTGGAAAGTCCACTCCAGGGCCATTATATTGCTTTGAGCCAGAGAATTGCAAGTTAAGAATTTTAAAGTGTTATGGCACCTTTCCTAGGAATGTAGAGAAACCAGGCAGGAAGGCATCAGGGGAGAGACAAGGAAGAAGCCTGTTTGATCCAGCATACTTACAGCCAGGAAAAAGATGTGCTTTACAGCCACGGAAACAGAAGTTAAGGACTGGGTTGGAGTCCCAGCAGGATACGAGCTGTTGCTGCTGCTGCACACTGATTTAACTGGTGCGGGAACGGAGGTGTAAAACACAAGATTGGTTGTGTTAGCGATTCCTATTTAAAGTTCAAATCCTTATGGGGGAAAATAAGAAAACCATCGGGAAGCGACTGAACTTTGTCTCACTGCCAGCCATTGCTTAAGCACCAGCATTCTTAAAATGGCCGGAGTGCCTTTTGCCTTTAAAGGTAAAGGTAAAGGTACCCCTGCCCGTATGGGCCAGTCATGTCCGACTCTAGGGTTGTGCACCCATCTCACTTAAGAGGCCGGGAGCCAGTGCTGTCCGAAGACACCTCCAGGTCACGTGGCCAGCGTGACGAAGCTGCTCTGGCGAGCTGGCACCAGTGCAGCACATGGAAACGCCGTTTACCTTCCCGCTATAAAGTGGTACCTATTTATCTACTTGCACTTAGGAGTGCTTTCGAACTGCTAGGTGGGCAGGAGCTGGGACCGAAAGACAGGAGCTCACCCTGCCGCGGGGATTCGAACCGCCGACCATGCGATCGGCAAGCCCTAGGCGCTGAGGTTTTACCCACAGTGCCACCCGCGTCCCTTTTGCCTTTAGGAGGGGCAAAAAATGATTTATTTATTTTTGGTCAATTTTTTATTAATTTTTAAATCTTTACATATAAATTCCAGATTCCACATTGGTTGTACATTTCTCTTTAAACTTTGACTTCCCATCTTTCCCGCCATGCTGTTCTTAGTTCCATCCCATCAATACACTGCATTGTTATAAACATTTCACCTAATACATATACTTCTATTTCATATATTATCAATTTTCTACTGCTGCTCCTATTTCAAATCCTGCTCGTGATTTCATCGGATTATGATATTTTTTCAGATATCCCAAAAAGGGTTTCCATTCTTCCATGGATAGTCTGTTATGTTGGTCTCTTATTTTTGGTGTTAGTTTCGCCAGCTCCACATAGTCCATTAGCTATAAAATCCATTTGTCTTCTGTTGGTGTTTTCTCTTCTTTCCACTTCTGTGCGTACAAGATTCTAGCTGCTGCTGTTAATCATCTTTTGGGGGTGTCTCTGAGAAGGAGCGAAAATGATTTCGCTTTGCCTGACCTTTGAGGACATGGCAAATGAGGGACAGGCCAAAGCTTTCAACACAAACAAAACAAATGACTCTGCCCTGCTAGGACAGGACCCTGGTCAGGGTTAGCAGTAGCTCTTCAAAGTACTGCCGCCATTATGGCCCACTCACAATGCAGAAGGCCGCATGGCAGATAACGTAAGCAACCATGTGAGGGCTGGCTGCCATATACATGGGCCAGTAGTGCGACTCATGCAACACATTGGCGACTAATATGCACACAATAATTACCAAAATGATTATACATTCTTTATCAATCTTCTGAGAAAAATACAAAACCTTCTGCAAAGCCACAGAGACTTGCGAACTACCCAACCTAAGATGAACTTACAGTATAATGTCTGATTTCAATGGATTTTTCAAGTCTTTTGTTTTCTTTATCTTTTTAGGTAAGTTCATGAAGATACCAACAAAAGGTAAGTTCGGTGTTGTCCACAATACCGAGAGATGCTAGTAAAGTTGTAGATGGATGTTAATGAAGTTGTAGACAGGGTGCTGGCGTTTTGCACCTGTTTCGCCCTGGCAGTCCAAGTTTGCCCCCGATGGGGCCCTTTTACTGGGGCCTGCAGGTAGCACACTCCCAAGGTAGTTTTCTGGGCTTCTTCAGTGGTCTAATCGCAAAGCCTTGATATGTATATTGATACTCAATTTCATAGAGAATACTATTTCTTGGCTTAAGCTTAAGAGACTGATTTGCTTGCCTCTGACTTGTCATGGAAAGGATTTAAATACACCAGCATATCCACTCGTCTCTCACATCAGTCAAGTTAGTATCTCTTCCAGAGACATTTTGTTGCTTGGGGAAGAAAATTCAGGTTAACTTTTTGGGGGGTGGGGGTGGAGAAATGATAGTTCGTTACTTTTAATTGTATCCTGAAAGCTACTGCCTGAAGGAGGCGGTACCTATCCCCTGCCTGGTGGAAGGACTAGTCCTCTCCACATAATACGATTGGGCAGAGTGGGGCGCCAATTTGGACCCCACACTGTGGGTGCCCAATGTCGGTGTGCACCGCACACTGTCACGTCATGACAGCATGGCATGCACACACTTGGGCGTCACAGCGGCAACTGGACAAGAGCCTTCGCCCCCACGCACTGCCCACTGAATGGCAATGATGCCCACCTGAGAGATGCTGGAACTGAGATCCTGTGAGTTCCTCCTGAAAAACAAACCAACCCTGGTTGTGAGGATAAAATGGAGAGGCGGTGAACCAGGGTTTTTTTTCAGTCAGAACTCAATGTGGGCGCCATTGCCATTATGAAAGAACCAGGTGAGTTCCAGCACCTCTTTTTCTAGAAAAACAGCACTTAGGAGGCCTATGTAAAAAATAAAATATTGGCATTATAAAGAGGCCTGAAGGGGCACTTTTGGACCCAAAGGCCTGAGGTTCCCTACCCTTGGCATGTGAGAAAAAAAATTCCTGCACTGCCTCAGATAACAAAATGTCTTGGACAGGCTTGAAGAAAGCCAGTAAGCTTACTCTTGTCCTGTTTTACCTTCCCTTCATTTATTTTGCAGGAGAGGCCTGATAGGAAGGAAGCCTAGCTTAGAAGTTCTCCACACCTCCGAAAACTGAGGGTAGAAGCAGGAACGACACAAACGGTGGAATGAAATGAACTGAAATTGCCAGTGACAACAAAATAGGAAGCAGTGATAGACAGTAAAGGCTGTCCCTGAAATCTTTACAGCCTCTCTGGTGCTGGAGGGAACAGTGATTTTAAAGACAGTTATGGATCTGGAAAGGGGGGAAAGGGGAGGGAGAGAAACAATAATGCTGAAGGCAGCCATTGGTTGTACAGAAGGGTTATTATTATTATTTGACTTTAACGGCACACAGTACCTTTATGACTTGTAAGTGCTTTGGAAATGGAAAGTGGTTGGTGGTTTGTTTGGGGGGGGGGGTTGCTGCTGTGAAATTTCAAAATGGAACCAAAGATTCCATTCCTTTTTGGCAAGGAGGGGGCAGGCAGGTGACTAATGTTAATGGTAAATGCATCGTGGTAAAGGGGTGAAGATGGAAGCGAGAAAAAGCAAAGCCCTCACACACCAACTTAGCCGACATAACTCCAGAACCCAGTCAAGAATTGCATAAATTATCCCAATAGCTTGTCTGCCAGGCTATTTATGTTCAGATTATGAAGAAGCACAGCTAGCGCCTGTCAACAGGGCAATGATTAGAAGCTAGCAAATAATGGGCACTAAAAAGAAATGGCTTTTTCACATCCATAGCATGGGCTCCGACGAAGTCACATTTGCACCGTGACAGAGAGTTCAGTCGAATGAGGCCGACTGAGTCAATTTGAGGTGCAGTGACAGTGCCTGTGGGTGTATTTGTGAAAGCACTACAGGTGTAGATACTGAGTTGTGTCTGAGGTAATGTGGGAGAGGGGCCTGTGATTACTGAGGGGGAGAAATACTTGGTGATGGAGGAACAGCAGCAGAGGTGGGTCTGCACCGGCACAAGGGCTAAACCTGTGGCGTGGTGAGGTGGCCTTGCAGTTGAGTCACTAGAGTTTACAGGCAGCAGAAGGCCAAGATGGTGGAGAGGTTAGTGTGATGCAAATGCACATGTGGAGCCAAGCTGGTGTTCCTGCTAGTTCATTGGAACTGAGAAAAGATCAGATAGCCACCTTCAAATATGTCTGTCACATAGAACTGGGAACAAGCTTGTTTTCTCCTACACAGGGGGTGGGGGTGGGGCAGGGGTAGGACTCAACCCTAGGCTTCAAGATATAAGAAAGGAGATTCCAACTAAACATCAGAAAGAACTTTCTGACAGTAGGAGCTGTTTGACAGTGGAACAGTCTCCCTCGGGAGGTTGTGGGCTCTCCTTCCTTGGAGGTTTTCAAGCAGAGGTTGGATGGTCATCTGTCATGGATACTTTAGCTGAGATTCCTGCATTGCAGGGGGTTGGACTAGATGACCCTCGGGATCCCTTGTATCTCCACAATTCTTTGATTCTTTCATTTCCACCATGTTAACCTCCCCACTGCCTCACCCAGCCCTCTCCTTCCTAGTAAGTAGGGAGGTTAGTAGTAGTACCCAAAGAATAAGAGTGTGTGGTATCTGAACTTCAGCTTTTTACATCTGTATAGCTCTTCCCATTCCTTCCCCTTTCTCGCCTTTTATAGGGTTGCTGGTGGGGGGGGGGACACTTTCGTCTCAGTGTCCATTATTTAATCACATTTGCTTTTGTTGCTCGGATTGGTGTTGTTATGTTATTGTTTGTTTGTTTTTTTAAAAAATTGTCACTTTCTGTAGTGGTGGCTGCCATTTTATTTCCCCAGAAGGTCACACACTTTGTTCCAGAACATTCTCAGAGAGCGGAGGAATAGTGACCACCAAAAAATAAGGCCACCAACCCTACCAGCTGCCACCATTTTTGTGGCAACTGTTACCTTTCTACTTGAATGCCCTGGAATGAGCCACCATCGCAGGCATTCTAGGAAAACAAAATGGCAGTGCTGAAGACTGTAAAGAATGTTCTCCCCTCCTTTCTGCAGTTGATCTTGAGCTTGTCCCATATTGATTTCAAGAATAATAATAATAATAATCATGATCATAATAATAATTTGTTATTTTTAGCCCTCCCATCTTGCTGGGTTTCCCCAGCCACTCTGGGAGGCTTCCAGCAGAAGATTAAAAGTACATTAAAAGTACATTAAAACATCAAAACGTTATAAGGGTGGAACATCACTCACACTCTCTAGGTACTATCATTTCTCTCAGCTGGTGGACAACATACAGAAGACCGACCATAGCTTGTCCACCACAAAGCTGCAAGTATTTTCCCATCCATTATTTACAAATTTTGCAGGTTTTGGTCCATTCTGCAGCTCCCAAAAACCATTTCAATACTTCATTGAGCTTTTTACAGTCAGTTTTTAGCCCTCTTCAGCCCCAATTCATAAAAAAGTGTGGAAAGTACAGTTCCTAACTATGCACTGTATTTCATGAAGATAGCTTCATTTCAGAGGTTTTCATTGGTGGCTGCATTGGTGGAAGGACACCCACCCCTTATCCCAACACAAGGGAGATGGGGTTGGGTTGGCCTGCCCAGAACCTTTACACTTTCTTCTATTGTCTTAAGTTTCTTCACATGGCTTTTGTAGGTGAACTGCTTTAAATGCATGCGGTTTTCCTACTCCATGCTATAAACGTTGCTCCATGAAATACATGCACCCGTATGCTAACCAGTTTTCTGCAGATGTGATATGATAAGTTGCAAGTACTTCCTTCCTTGCATTCTTCTGTTTGCCTCTTTTTAAAACCAGCAAGTGGCCAGAACCCTTTGGATCAAAGGCTTGACCAGAGGCAGTCAAGAGGCTGTCCTCCTGTGACATAAGGGGAATTACACAACCAGCATTGCAAAAAAATACACTGCCAAACCCGATAGATGATTTATGCCTGTGATCTTGATGGGTTTATCTGCAGATGTAATTCTTCATCAGGAAATTAGGTTTTTTTTCAATGCTGAGACGCATTGCCCACAAGATACAACCACATTGGTTCAAAATCAGGAGTCCTGAGAAAAGCTCAGCATGAGAATAGTATGCTAATAGCATTACATGACATCTATTTTAGTTGTAGCTTTCCTTGAACATGGGCATCTAAGGAAATGCCAACAGGCAAATATAGAATCTAAAGAGACTCTTATTATTGATAGCACTGGAAACACAAATGACATATCCTGCTGTATTATACTGAGTGGATAATGGATATAGAAAAGATCACCTCTGTCACTCCCCGGCAATTCAAAGAGATTTGATGAGGTTGGGGGACCATTTATGGTGAAAAACGCTTTTGATCCATCATGCTGCTAGCCTTCTTCTTCTCTGAGAAACAGTGAGCGAACCTGTCAAATACCACAAGCATAAAGCCACTCCATTATCTACTAAGATTAGAGCTGAAACAATTTTTTGTTGTTGCGAATAGCCATTAACATGTCTAGTTGCGCCATTAAAATGGAAAATGCAGCATTTCTCCATTGGAATTCAAGTTCAGATTCTGAGTGTGCAACTTTCTCTTCAAAATGTGAGCGTGAATGCCTTATTAGCATCTCTTGATAGTTTTGATTTTGGCAGGCGTCAAGTATGAAATCTCATAAGCTGACAACTGTCAAATATTAAATATGTGTCATTTATCAGTAAAATCAGGTACTACCATTGCCAGCTGTTTTAGTATTTGACAATGTGTATGCCCGCTATCAAATGCTATATCACTGCTATAGGCTGTGCAATAGAACAACCATTTCTAAAACCAAGTCAGAAGCTGGGTTGGAATGTATCAAGATTGTAGGTTTCCTCCAGGAAATTCTTGAGCTGGGAAGGCAGTCTAGTGAGTCATTCACTGTTAACAACCTAACAGGGTTGGGGTGAAGATAAAATGGGATGACCTCCATTGTATGCTGCCTTGGGGTCATTATAGGAACTAATAGATAATACTATGGCTTGGATCCAGACTTTGCTCCCACCAACAGAGTTTCACTCCATCTACGTTTCCTTGCATCTTCTCAGACATCTGCTCTGGAGGGTTGGGGTCCTCTGGAACAGTTTGTGGTGGGCTTCAAGGGAGGCGAAAAACAGCAAAGTTTGCCTCTTCTCCCCTTCCACCTGGAAAGCTGGATCAAAAGTCCTCTGTGGGTGGAAGGAGCTGCTTATCTTGAAAAACTTTTTGCTGTTGCCCCTATTTTATGGAGGTTTTCAGGAAGAGCACCTATTGCAGCTTTTTCATCAAATGGACCTGATATATCCAAATTACACTTTGGCAAATGTGTAGATGAACCTCATTTTGCATGTGTGTTTGTGTGGCAGAGTGTCCTTCAGTCAGTTACAACAGGCATAAAGTACGGAGTTACGTTTTACTGGTCATATCTCGTGAGATTTTATCGCACTTTAGAAAAGCACGGTACAGCATGCTCAGTAAAATATGCCTTTTAAAAAGGATAAACTCTGTGGCAAAAGAAAACCATCCATGAAACTGGAAACATGTTGAAATTCTTGCATATGTCACAAATATGTAACACTTAAGTAGGGTTGTTGGAGGACTCCAGTGGAAACGAAAGGAGAAAATGTTTGCATATTTTTCCCATATCCCCAATGGAAATCAACAGCTGTGGCTGTTGTTTTCAGTCTGCAAACTGAAATATTATGAAATATGATGTTACTACATTTTCCCCTCCCAATTTGCATTGTGTTTTATTTGCATTGAAATGGTGTGAAATAACGTGACAATAACGTATGTGGTTTTAAGAGAAGGGTAGTACCTCTGGTGGTGGACAGTTCATACACCTTATGGTGTCGTTTGTCCACTTTTAATCCTCTCCCAAGTCTCAGCTCTCACCTGTGGCTCCTAGAAGCTCTCAACATGCAACAGCAGCCATACCCTAGGAATGGCTTCGGCTGGCCGGCTAAACCAGGTGAAGGTAACCAATAGGTCTCAAACCTTCAGTGGGCTAGGGACTTCCCCTGCATGTGAAGGCAGGCTCCAGAGGATTGAGTGAAATAGACCAATAATGGATCCAATGGTCAAGAGGGTGGTTTCTGCATGTGTTGTAGAGGGAAATGAGGGGCAGATGAGGCTTGTCATCTTGGGAAGATAGCCCATCTAGGAGAAGGGAAACTCTGATCCCAAAGTTCCGCTTCCTGGCAGGATATCTTAATGACAAGAAAAGGCTAGATCTGAAGTCCCTAAGATGGTTGGGGACATCTTATGCACCTCCTTCTGGCAACTCCTGCAGCCAAGCTGATGCCAAACGTGTTGCTCTGCTTTCCTTTGGACCACATCAGTGGGGCTGAGTGGGGTGGGCTTGTAGTCTGGGGAGCCCAGAACCTTCCTACACGCTGCCCAGGCTTGCACTCTGAGGAGGTCACTTTGTTGCTGCTAATGCAGCAGTTTGACTTCGCCCCCGGAGGTGCACTCTGTTGTGTCTTGAGACATACAAATGCAAAATAATAACAATAATAATAAGTAAAATTTCACTACTGTGGGCAGTGAGCCAGATAAGGTAGCTGAGTTGCAGTGGAATAGAAACAGTGCCGAACACTGGTTGGAATGGAACCGGATGCCTACATTCCTGCAATGTGGATTTTAAAAGTAGCAGTGCAAGTTGAGGATAGCTTTCATGCACTTATTTCTTGCTTTCTGTGTACATGCCCAGTGCCAGCACTGCTTTACTTTCACGTGGGTGAGTCAGTGTAGGTGGAATTAGATGGGGAGGGGGGGAGTGAAAGAGAAGGCCACACATTTCAAATGAGAAAATGCCGTGATTTTTAATCATCGGATAGAAATAGTAATTTAGAAACAGAGCATTGTGAGATCAGAATAAATGAATCCTCAGCAGCACATCATTTTTTACCCTGACTTTTTCACTAGGTCTTACTTTTTTATTTCAAAAAATTCAAAGATGAAACTGGATGAATATGTACGGAATGCATACATGCCACTTGGAAAACAAAAAAAGCTTTGTTTAAAGAACACTGTACATGTGTCATCCAAACCGCAAAGCCAGGCTCACATTGCAGGAGAAGGCTGCTCTATGACTTATCTTTAAATGCTATATCCATCCTCACCCTTTGTATCCAGGAATCACTGAATAGAAACTGGTTTGTTTTGCAACCTCACAGGTTTTCCAAAGAGTGAATCCATTTTGGGGGTTGGGGGCAGTAGGCAGTTACCTGGCCATTTTGTAATAGCAGCACCCTCAGACGACTATTATTACTATCCAAACTGCTGGCAAAACATTTTTACACCAGAGGTAATAGATTTTCTTCAATAAATGGACTGTGACCGCTTCTTAAATTTATTCAAGAAATACTTAAGTAATTAGGCTCTCCAGAGGTTGAGGTAATAAAGCTGTGTGATAAGAGAACCAACTGCAGCCTGATTGGACCGCTGCTAATGTTACCCCTAAGATTAAGGAGCAAACTCCAATTTCTACAGAGATTATTTTTTCACAGCTGGAAGAAAAGGTAGGATAATAAAATATGAAATAAACATATGAAATGTGCCTTCAAAACTTCCGTCTCTTTGTTGATGAGCACTTCCCTTCCCATCAGCTGTGTGAGAGCCAATCCGTCTGTCCTGCTCTCACACATGAAGGGACCACGTGACTCTCTCTCAGCTGACAGGGGGGAGAGGTTCTTCCCTGCCCATTAACTGAGCTGATACAAGCGACACCTCATTTTACAAGATTTGGTGTATGCATGCGGTGGTTCAGAACCTAACCCCCGCGCAAATGGGGAGTCGTCTGTATAGTGAAATTAAAATATATATATTTAGGGGAGAGGGCAGATTTTGTCCTTGCTCAGTTGCCATATTACCAAAGTCCACCCCTGTAGAACCTCAAGCTATTTTAAAATACTTCTTTGCTTTTCATTTTTCTTTGTCCTCCACATGTGACCCTTGCTTGAGGATGTGCTCTGGAGAACTTGTCACACTTTTGAGACATTTGGGCTGGTTTCAGTATTGCAAAACAACTGTGTGTGTTTCTTCTTCTTCTTCTTCTTCTTCTTCTTCTTCTTCTTCTTCTTCTTCTTCTTCTTCACCAACATGCATACCTTTGCTTTTTAAAAAATAATTTTTGAGCCTCTGAAATGGGCCAGGGACTCTAAGGTCACATCCACAGCAGATTTAAAGCATATATGAAGCATGTTTAAATCACATGATTTACCCCAAAGAATCCTGGGAACAGTAGTTTATTCTTCACAGAGTAACAATTCCCAGAACCCTTAAATTCCCAGGATTCCTTGTGGGAAGCCATGTAATTAAATGTGTGTTTGCGGTACAGTGTGGATGTGCCCTATTTTTAATGAAATTGAGATTCCTGCATTTCACAGGGTTGTTGTAGATGACCCTCGGGATCGCTTCCAACTCTACAATTCTATGATTCAAAGTGTTGTTTCAGTGCAAGAAAGGAGAACTGGATTCATGGCCAGAAGTGGAACATTTTTGTTTTTACCATTATGCGGATTTTTTTTTTTTTTGGTAAGTCATTGCCTTCAGTATAAACAATATACAGAAAAAGGTGTCATAGTCACCTTTATAAGATCAAAAAAAAAAGGGGGGGGAGGGAAGATCCAGTTCAGCTGTGCCCTCGCTTTGCCGCCCACGTGTAACCTTTCAAAGGAACCCTCTATTCATCAAAAGCTATTCACAACAGCAACATTCAAAAAATGTCATTTTGAATTGATGTTTTGAAAAACACAGATTACCATCAAAAGTGCAAAAGGGCAGCAGGGGCTTAAACAAATAATAACACAAAGATCCCCATTGTGTGCTCCGAGCTTATGATAAGTCATTTCATACCGTCCATGATATTTGATTCTGGGTGGCCAAACGATACTAGCATATTTAATTCTCTGGGGTCTTTTTTAGGCCACTTGTGGGATGCTAACGTCGTATTGTTCAAGAAAATGAACCAGGGGGAAAAGACAATCAAAAAAGAAGATTCCGTTTTCTAGCTCAAAACTTCTTGGCATTCCTCCCTGTCTCATATGAAAGGCAACATTTTCTGAGATTATGTACATAAAAGAGGCTGCTCTAAAGTTTCTTTTTCAAACAGGGTGTATGAAAATTCACAGGACCCATTGATTGCATCACTGTTTCAACACACTCACAAATAATATATCCTGAATCAGTTGTTCCCAAACCTCCTTCCTATCCATGGACTGCTTGAAAATTGCTGAGGTTCTTAGCAGACCATATAGAACTGGTGGATTCCCCCAGCCCCACACTCTACCTATGAGAAATTCGGGAAAATTCTCTATTCCCTGAATGCAATGTCTTCTCATTAAGGGATCAGGATGGTAGGGGGGGAAACACAAGATAATTTTTTTTGGCACAGTATGTTAAAACACCATGCTTTATATATTAAATGAGATTTCTTGGGGTTCTTGGTGCATTTACACATAACCTGATTTGCATAAGATATTCTATTAATTTGTTTACTTAACAATTCTGTTACTCTCTTCCTCAATCAGTGCAAACAAATAGAGTTTTTAATACCAATTAATAGCTTAACAGGCCAAGTTCTCCCTTTTCCCTACCAAAGTTAGTATGCGTTTAATCATCCCCTGAACATGAGGAAAAGGAAATGAAATGTTATGCCAAAGTGCTTTAACATCTGAAATGGCCCTCTGTTCAATTAAATACTCACCCACATCATGTCTAATTACTGTAGTGATTAAGTAGTAAGGACCATAGTCCCATGGGGCCTTCACTTCTGAAGAAAATAGCACGCCATGCGTTAACGAGTTTCGTTTTCCTTGTAAAATTATTGTGGAATTTTCTACTTCTTGAGGCTTTCTCCTAACCTTGCTTTTTCTAGGTTTCTTTCTTCTTCTTTTTTTAAAGAGATTCATTTGCAAAGCATCAAAGGAAGTATTTCCCCAACTCTGAAGATGTGCATCTCTATGACTGTATCATCCGCTACCTTTTAAATATTTGTATGAATTTCTGAAGAAAGAAAAATAAAATATACGATGCATTTGCATTCTTTTGGTGCTGGGAGGAGGTGTTTGCCTCACTCTGTCTAAAGAACAAACAGGAAGGGAAGGAGGTTTCGATGAAAGCCCAGAGACCTTTACTCAGCAAGGAGCTGCCCTAACAAACAGCCAGTAATTGATGCAACTTTGGTTTAAAACCTCAGTCCTAGGAGACACCCTAGTAGATCTCATTTGAAAACGCATTTTTCCCATAGCTCTCACAGTTTAACTATGAGATCAAGATTTATTTATTTTCTGGCTCTGTGATATATATATATATATATGCCTAAAGTTTACTTGTGATATATATATATATATATGCCTAAAGTTCAGAAGCATGGAGCTTGCTTTGAATTTAATTTGCAGATTATGTTCAAATTGCCTGTCTTGATGGATCAAACAGCAAGATCAACAGCTTCTGTATATTTTATGATATACTTAATATTGTGACATTGGTTATCAAGTTTGGTTTTCCCAGAAATTACCTTTCAGAAGGATGTTGTCCTTTGTTTGTCCAACATTTGTCTCAACTGAGAGTTGAGGCTCCAGTCCTTTCATTAAGTGCCACTGATTTGCATGAGGAAGTACCACGGAATTCAAGTATTACTTTATATTTTCTTTATTATAATTATTCTAATTTATTCAACTTACATCCCAACCCTTCTTCCTGAAGGAACTCAGGGCTAGCCAACACAGCAATACTAAAATCATTTTGAAAAGCATTCTAAAAGCAGGTACTAAAAAAACCAAGCTTTAAAGCATTCACTCAACCAGTGGTTTTTGGGTTGTCAGGAACACTAGTGTTCAGACACCACATGCCTGGGTAACGTCGGTAAGCAGGGAGATGGGCATATCACCATGGAGGTCATTCAATAAATGGGGAACAGCTACTAAACAAAGGACCAGTCAGAGAGCAGCTCCACTGGCAGCACTTTCAGCAAGGCCTCATTTGCCATTTATTGGGTTCAAGATGGTTGATACTGGGGAAAGTGCCCTTTGAGATATTTGGGTCCCAAGCGATTTTGAGCTTTATATGCAAGTCAACCTCAGCTACTGTCCACACTGGACTCGGTATACCCTGTTTACACAAACAAAGCTCTGAGAACCAAACTACAGAGGGCTAACTGTTTTAACTGGTTCCAAGGAAATATAGTTCTGTACTAAAATCTATTGCCCTGAAGGAAGAATGACCCATTCCAACCTGCCATTAGGCCAGCATGGAAGGTAAGTTCTAACACCTTCAACGAATCTCACACAAAGAGAACATTAAGGGAGTTGGGTACGTTTAGCCTGGAAAAGAGGAGACTGAGAGGAGATATGGTAGCCATTTTCAAATATCTAAAGGGCAGCCACATGGAAGATGGAGCAAGCTTGTTTTCTCCTGCTCCAGAGGGTAAGACCCAAACCAACCAGTTTGCAATTTTGATTTTGTTTTTTTTAAAGTCCTCACAAAAATTCATAAACATTTTAATGTGATTTTCTGTTTAAAAGGCGCATTTGTCTATATTTTTGCCCAACACACACATTTTTGCAAAGCAATTTTTGTGTGTTATTTCTACCAATACATGCCTTTACTTATTTACAGATAGGTAGCCGTGTTGGTCTGCCATTTATTTGGCTACTTCATCTCGTTATATGCAGTTTTGTCTACATTTCTTTGCAGGAGAACCCACACTGAAAAATTCAGGAAAGTGTGAATTTTGAAGGAAGCCTGTTGATTCAGCTCTCACATCATTTCAGAAAGTGCAAATTAGTTTAGGTTCACTAATCAATATGACCTCAATCAGATTTATTCCCTCATTCCTAATATATACAATGTCACCATTCCCATGTTGTGGAATCCACTTCCCACATAGAGACGGTCCTCACTATTGACTTCCAGGTGTGTCCTAAAAACTTTTTTATGCAGCAAGACTGTGCAGCTGTTAAAATGTTCTTGACTAGCCAGTCATTTTAAATAATATTTTGAGCTGCTTTTTATTGTATATTTTACATGAGAGGCCTTGATATTTTACATGAGGTGGCAGTATAGAAACATTTTTATAAATGAATGAATGAGGGAAGATGTGTGTCTGCAGATGTAGAGTTTGGACCCTGAGGCTACCAGTTGCTGATTCCTATCATATATTTAGTGAGTTGCCTTGGAGGATTTCAAAAGTATATTTTCTCACCTCTATCATAATCAAAGAACAGAATGGCCCACACATCTTGAAGGGAATTTCAGTCTAGCTCCATATCTGTTTCCCAATTTGTTTTCATGAAAAGCACTGTCAGAACAAAAAATTGTCCCCAAGTAAAGCTAAAAATGCAGAGCTGACAGTACACACGGTCCCCAGTATTTATTCAGAAACAAGCATGCCCAAAATAAACTTATATTTGCAAAATATGAGCATTTGCTACACACTAAGTTTGGGGGGGGGGGGTCGCTAGTTGAGATTGTACCCAAGGCTGCCATCTGGTGGTGTCACCCATACACATTTACATCAGCAAGGAAACACAATGCAATAGTAATTTTCAAGCAAGGGCTTTTGTTTAGAGGGATAAATCTACGTTAATTTAGTTACCAAAATCCTTCCACTCTGTAATTAGCTTTTTATTACTTTAAACAGCCGTGCGTTAACAGATGAGAGTCATAAGCTAAAGTACCTTGTAGCATTTTCCTAAATGATCTGAATTCATCTAGAACGGTACATCAGGTGTCCTAAGCATCCGAAATAGCATTCATTCTCCTCCCCAGCAAAATAATTTCACTATGGAAAAGAGGCTCACTTTCCTTTCATATATATAAAAAGATGTTATCCTTTATTTTCCAAGCCTGATTCATGAAACATTCATGATCTAGTATATATTTATCTTAACAAATTGTGATCACTCTTGGTTGAGAGCATCAAACCAGCAATAAGGGTATTTAAAGAGAATTTAATGGGATTTCTCCCCCCCCCAAAAAAAGTTTAGAAATATGAATAGGAGAAAAGACATCAGGAAGTGAATCCAGCAGACCAGAAACCTTATCACGTAGTTCAATTCCATTTATATTATCAGAACTCTCCCAAATATGAATATTGTATGATATTGCAAAATGTTTCGGCTACGTGAGTTCCTTTCACTAAATAGCTCCGTGTTATCTGAGAGTCATGCTGCACTGGCGGCCTCATCCTAAGAGCCAATGTGGTGTAAAATACATGCAGGATTGGTTGCAAGAACCGCTGGACCAAGAGGCAGGGAAGTCCCAGAGTGCACTGCCCATGCATTGAATGCTGAAGATTCCAACTTCTATTCTGACATCTCCACTTAAAAGTATTTGATAGCAGCCATAGGAAAAAAAAACCCTCTGACTGAGATGGTGGAGGGCTGTTGCATTTCTGGACTAGATGGATGCATACTGTGATCTGCTATAAGGGTTCTTTCTAGGTTCCTATGCAGTTTGCAGCCGTGTGGTTAGGAGCATGGGTGTGCTTCCTTATAGCAGGTCAGACCCTTGGCTCAGCATCATCTACTCCAGCCTTCCACAACTAGTTGTTTTGAATGACAGCTCTCATCAGCCCTAGCCAGCACAGCCAGTGGGGAAGGGTGATGGGAAATGTACTCCAAAGTATCTGGAGCATTGGCCTTTTAAAGATATTTGAACAGTTCTTTAATCTGTTTCGCCAGCCTCTTTTAAAATTAAAACAAACAATTGGCATAAAAAATAGGAGCGACTTTTTGGCAGTTTTTAGTGGGCAAAGCAAGGCGGGGAATGTGAGTGAAGGTACTCCTTGAGATAATTAAGAGCCATTTAGGATAACGCCAAACATCATTTAGGATAACCCCTTGAACTGAGGACAGAAACAAACAGGTAACCAAATACAGTTGTTTAAAAATTGGTATACAGTGGTACCTCGTGTTTAGTACTTAATTTGTTCCGGAGGTCCGTTCTTAACCTGAAACTGTTCTTAACCTGAAGCACCACTTTAGCTAATGGGGCCTCCTGCTGCTGCCGCATCGCCGGAGCACGATTTCTGTTCTCATCCTGAAGCAAAGTTCTTAACCCGAGGTTCTATTTCTGGGTTAGCGGAATCTGTAACCTGAAGCGTATGTAACCTGAAGCATATGTAACCCGAGGTACCACTGTAATATAATCCCTTCCTATTGAAACCAATTACCTGTCTTCACTGTGTTCTTTTTTGTGCCTGTTACAATACATTTTTATTTTGTTTGCTTTGTTTCCAGACATGTAGAAGCTGCGTGGTGGGTGGGTGGGTGATTTTCTATATTTAGCTTATTGTTGATTTTAATCTGTGAATGTTTTTAAACACCTGCTGCTAATTGAGAATTTTAATGTTTTCTTTTATATTTTTGTGAACCACTGGGAGGTTTTCTCACAATCAAGTGGTATATAAATGTTGTCAAATAAATGAAGTAAAATAAAATCATGGTGCCCATCAACAGTCGGGCACCAGAGATATTCTGTATCAGCTGTTTTTTCCGGACCATCTTCAAGGATGTTTTCTTGGAAGATAAGCATGACCTTGCTCTCTTATGTGGTCACTAATTGTTTGAGGGGGTTGATGCTAGTATGAGATTAAACGGGATCAAATTGACCTTGAGAGTTCTCAGCAAACCAACATATGCTTTTGAGAGAAACTGTAGAAATGCGCTGACATATTTTGATTAACGTGGGAAGAATATTTGCTGGTCTACACCAGTACTTTCTCAGCCTTGGGTCCCAAGGTGTTATTGGACTGCAACTCCCATCATCCCTGACCACTGGTCCTGCTAGCTAGGGCTCATGGGGGTTGTAGTCCAATAACATCTGAGCATCCAAGGTTTGGTCTACGCTACAAGAAGGCCTAGAACATGGGTAGGCAAACTAAGGCCTGGGGGCTGGATCTGGCCCAATCGCCTTCTAAATCCGGCTCGTGGACTGTCCGGGAATCAGCGTGTTTTTACGAGTCAATGTGTCCTTTTATTTAAAATGCATCTCTGGTTATTTGTGGGGCATAGGAATTTGTTCATTTATTTTTTACAAAATATAGTCTGGCCCCCACAAGGTCTGAGGGATAGTGGACTGGCCCCCTGCTGAAAAAGTTTGCTGACCTCTGGCCTAGAATGTATGAAAAAGTGTAAAGAGCCTCCACACCCACACGCCCACTTCTCTCCTTCTCTCGCACACACACACATATATCATTGTCGTCTTCACCACCATCAGTTTTGTTGCTTTCATTGGTTACAGCTGATTCTTTTTCAGGATGCTAACATTTGCTCTCTGGTCATATCTCATCGCACACCCTGTCAAGGAGGGCAGCCTGTGACCCTCCAAATGTTGTAGGACTACAACGACCATGGGGAAGTGTGGGTTATTAGGGGAGCAGTGGTAACTCTGGTGAGGGACAAGTCATGCTCCTTCTGAGGTAGTTTGTCCACCTTTACACCCTACACTCAGAGGTCAAACCCAGGGAAACCGCTTTGACTGGCCAGCAAACCAGGTGACACTAGCTGATGGGTCTCAAACCCTCAGTGAGGTAGGAACTCCCCCTGCATGCAAAGACAGGTTCCAGTGGTATGAGAGGAGAAAGCCAACAGTGGGCCCAACAGCCAAGAAGGTGGCTTCTGCACGTGCTGTAGAGGGAAGTATGGTGCAAATGGGGCTTGTCAACCTGGGAAGGTAAGAAAACTCGGATCCTAAACTCCTGCTGTCTTGTGGGATATCTTTGGGAGAAGAAAAGGCTAAGGAGTAAACCCTACACAAACCTGGTGTCCCTAAAATGGTTGGGTGGCATCTTGTATGCCTCCTTCCGTCAACTCCTGCAGCCAAGTTGGTGCCAAACATATTGTTCTGCTTTCCTTTGGACCACATCAGTGAGGCTGAGAGGGTGGAAGGTCATTTTCTGGACAGCCCAGGATGTCCATACACATTGCCCAGACTTGTGCCCCAGAGAGGTCACTTTGGTGCTGCTGGTGCAGTGATTTGACTTCATCCCCAGAGGCACACTCCATTGTATCTCAAGACAGACACCAATAACAATGACCATCCGCCCTGGTCATTGGTCATACTGGCAGGTGCTAAGGTGAGTTAGATTCCAACAAGAGCTGGAAAAAAACCACACGTTGCCCATCCCTTGATTTTACAATAGTTCCTCGAGATGAGCATGACAAAGGACATATTGACTACTGACATGAAGAGGACATTTGGACTACTGAGAAAAGTTGAAAGGAGATGGAGATTTCCCTTCCTTATTCTTGCTAGTTCTTATAGTTACACAAACACACACACAAAAACTGTATGTGGGTACAGTATATGTGTGTGTTTGTAATCTATATAAACATTGTCACCGGTTATTGCTTCAGGGTGACCAGCTGTAAATTCTAAACATTTCAAGGTTGATTCCCCCCAGCCCCAATGTGCGAAATTGTTGCACAAACTGTATGTAAAATTTGGGATGATTTCCACCCCGTCCCCTTTTCCCCTTTTCAAAAGAGTCGATTCTGTTTATTACCTTGAAAAGGGCACTAAATGCATTTATGACTGACTAGGAGAATTATTCTCCTTGCTGCAGTCTCTCAGATTAAGCTGTTGGCCTTTGCTACGATGTTAAGCAATGTCCTTCATGGTATTGCAATTCACTTAAAAATAGATTATTGCCAAACTGCTTGTACAGATTGAAATTTTCACGACATGCTTCCTGCTGGCTTAACATTTTGTTATATCCTGTAGCTTGAATATTTTGCAAGACATATTTGCAATGTGGCACCGCTTCTTTCAAAAGATTGGAAAGCTCACCAGTCCTGTGAGACTTGTGTCAGCATCTGATTTCATGCACAAGGTAATCTTTAAATATTAATACGGAGCAAGGTCATGCTCCCTTTAACCCCCAAAATGGAGTTAGTAAATCATGATATGGCAGTAAAAAAAGTAAAAAAAATGCAGGCCACATAACTCTTTGTTTAGGGCAGAATCTAAATTCAAATTAAATGATATTGGCTGCAGTTTGTACGTGTGTGTGAATGTTTGTGTGTGAGAGCTCAAGAGATATAATGCAGCACCCCAAGAAAGCATTTGGGGAATATATTTGCCCCATTAATTTAAAAAACCATTAGGAAATGTCCTACAAGAATGTGAAATAGATGTGAGGGTTGCTGTGTGAGCCAGGAAGAGAAACCAATGCATATAAGCAGGTTTCCACTGCTAGATCTGTTTGCAGCTGCCATGCATGATGAACGACTGAACTGCAGGTGGCAGCTTCTCCTGACTGATTCTGTCCACCTGGGCTGACCATTGGCTCAGCGGCGGAGCATATGCCCACGCTCCCAGGTTGGGCACACTCCCAAGGGGTGTGGGGTGTGGAGGGTGCCCTCCCAGGTGTGGGATAGCCGCTTGGGTGCACGGAATGGTGTGCGGCCCTGCAGCCAGGGGTGGAGCAAGCTGCCCACAGGGGCAGAGTAAGCCGCCAAAGGTGGACATTTGGCGCACCGCCCGCCTACAACTGCCAAATGCCACCCCCCTCAGCGAAGACACCCGGGGCGGTCTGCCCCCACCACACACCCCTTCTTCCACCCCTGCATTGGCTCCTTCTTGGTGGGAAGGAGTACAAAAGGGATTATTTTTCCAGTTGAGCCTTGCTCAAGGTCTTCCTGAGCTCTACATCCTTGGATATTGGTCAGTCCCCACTTGGGCCTTTCTCCTGGTCTATCCATTGTTTTTGGTTTACTCTTGCTTCCCAGTTCCTGGCTCACCTCAGATGGCTCAGCCCTGACGCCACCGCATCACCAATGCAAGTGCAGATGAGCATTAGGATTGTACATTCCCCATGATCACCCCAAACCTGTAGAATTGGGTTGGTATTTGTTTGGAAGCAAATAAGGATTCCTTGGGGACAGCCATTTGTTAATGCATACCTATTTACTTGTCGAAAATCTACAAGCATGATATTATCATCTCTCTTTCAGCCCACTAAATCCTTCTTGGGCCCCACAAAATCATAGAAAGAGGACTGGCTTAAAGGGATGCATTATGGGGAAAATCCCAATGTACATGTATAAAATGGAGGAGGTGGACAGATACCTGGCATGGGAGTAGTATATCACGGAAAAACCATCTCAGGATTGCAGCCAGTCATAAACTGCAGGAACTAACTCCTAGAAGCTGTGGGGGCTTTGGCCTCCACAATATTTTAGTCAAGTTGGCACCACTGGGCAATAGTGTGATGTGGCTGCAAAAAAGGCTAATGTTAATTTGATGCCTTAATAGAATCTTAGTTTCCAAGTCTATAGCAGGGCCACTGACTGAAGACTAGTCAGACCTCATCTCAAGTGTTTCCAGTTCCAAGTACCGCACATTGAGAAGGTTATAGAAAAATTGGAATGTGTTCAGAGGAGAGCAATGAAAAAGGTCAGGGGTATGTAAAAAAAGCAATCTTCTTTGAGGAACGGTTGAAGGAACTTGGCATACCTAACCTGGAGAAGAGATATCTGAGGAGGAGCATGGTCACACTTTTCCAATATCCGAAGGTCTGTCACACAGCAGGTGGCAAAGACATGTTCTATGCTGCTACATCCATTCAAAGTGCATTCTTTCCCTCAAAGAATTATGGCCCCCTGAAATTCACTCCTCACAGTTACAATTCCCAGCAAGCATTAACATGCTACAGTGCCCAGAATTCTTTGAGGGGCGAAATGTGCTTTGAATATGCATTAAAGGTATAGTGTGTACATAGACTTCTTGGCAGTAAGAGCAGTTGAACAACAGAGCCCAGTTACCAAGAGGAAAGATGGTGGGCTCCGTCTTGATAGAGGTCTTCAAAGAAAAGCTTTTCCTTCACCTCAGTCCATCCATTCCTTTCGCCTCCTTCCTTTCAGTTCTTTCTCTTCTTTCCCTCAGACTCTGACATTCACTCTGTCTGGTTCCCTCTCCTTTCCTTTCCTTTCCTTTCCTCCCTTTCAACTGTGATGGATTTTAAGGAGTGACGGATTCACTCCTTAACCAGATTCCACGTCCACACATGTACGACATATGTAGGGAACTGTTATTGGTCCAAGAACTTATGCTTGGGAGATGCTGAGGCCCACTTCTGGTACTCAGCCTGCAGACAGAGAAACACAGCCTTACAGCCTTGTACCCTGTAGAGAAAATAAAAATAAAACAAAACTCTGCAATTTTCACAATCTACAGTATACTAGTTGCATATTATTTAGAGTTTTGTCATATTGCACACTTACAGGCCATGTCAGGTCTACTGGGTGAAAAGTTGTATTTTTTATCAGGTCAGGAGGATTGATTTAGCACTGCTGTGGAAATGTGCTGTAACTTTTATTTGTATACTATGTAGAAGGAATGAGATTTGCAAAGAATTTGATTGCAAAAGAGATGGGGGAACTAACCAAGTATTTTAAAAGGGTAAACAACCTCTCTCTATGGACATCAGAGTAAATCCTTCCAAAGGCTGTAGAAATGAATGGGATCCACCAAACATCCAAAGGAGAACAGGTGAAATTAGAAAGAAACGTGGACAATGGCCACTAGAAAAGGATATCTGAAAACCCAGTTCAGCAAAAGGAATCTGCTTGAGAAGAGCAGAACTGATCGAAAATAATTAGCAGGATTTTAAGTATCCTCTTAAAATACATTGCAAATTTCTCCTCTCCCCAAGAGAGCAATACGAACTCTCTGCAAGTAAAACAATGAATCCTACAACTTACTAAGTAGCAGACAGAATTATTTAGCAAGTCCTGAGTCCTTTAGGCTAAAAGGGGGTGGGATAAGCGGGGTGGGCAAGAGCTGTCTAAAGTTTCAGTCAATATTTACCTATTGGGTTAATAAATTGTGATCCTGACCTTCAGCAAAAGTCAATATCTCCTGATTATTAAATGTATGCACCCTCTACACCTTTCTTATTTGCCCAGGTTCATCATATAATGAGTCAACAGTTTGCAGCGGCAACTTTGCCTTAATTGCAAATGTCTGGACAGAGGAATCATACATCTCTCAAAGACTCAACTGAAATGGCTTTAAACCAGGCACTCAGGTGCCAACTCTGAGCTGGTATGGGGGACTTAAAAGGAATGGGGGGAAAGTGGTGTGTGTATCATATAAATAGATGATAGATACACACACACACACACACACACACACACACACACACGTCACAGCCATTTTAAAATCACATTCTGCCTTTATGATGAGAAACCAGGGGATAGTATCTTCTAGGACTTACAGATTGAGAATGGCAGTAAGATTTGCTTAATTTGGGGTAGAAAGAAAAAGAAATGGCTTGTGTGTTTTTTTAAAATGATATTTATTAGAATTTCAAATAGTACATAAAAACGAAAAAAAATAAAAGAAAAAGAAAAGAAAAATTCAGCATTTACAATCCATATTTTCTATACCTTTTTTCCACAACTTCCCCTCACCTCCCCTTCTTGTATTCCCTGTCCAAAAATTTGTTCAACAAGTTCTTCTCCCTAAATTTTTAACCTTAGTTTGTTGTTATATTAAATTCAATTTATATATCAACTTTTAGCATATATACATCAGTCATTATACTTGAAAACTTTTTCTAAGATCGACCCAGTTTCCCTTCCACGAATTCCCCATTTCAATACTAGTAACAACACAAAAAGAAAAAAAGATAGAATAAATCAGAATATTTTTGTACACCCTTTGGATTTCCAAACCCCACCCTCCCTTCCCCAGTTTCGATCCCCAAACCATTGTCCATTAGTCCATCTATTATCAGCCCGGCAGCCTCACGTCTGAGGCCCTTAAATCTCTCTCAGTCCCTCTCTGCCGGTTTCTTTGAAAGTCTTTTATATTAAACACCAAGTCTCGGAGGGGCACTATCCCTATAATGTCCATGTTCCTTCCAGCCGGATCTCCATATTTAAAAGTTGAGCTCAAATCTTGATTCTCAATCCTTCTAAGTCCAAATAGCCGAAAGGTTCCAACTTCCACCTTGATCAGATTTATAGACCATAGATCTTCAGATCTCCACAGAAGGAGATCCTTCCATTCCTCATTTTCCAATTCAAACCCAGTTTTTATCATCCAGTTCTTATTTTCTTTTATGTCCATCTTGACAGGCCTCTGGCTCTCCTTTGCCTTCTGCAACATTGCAACCCCTCCTTCCTGCTCCTCCTGTTCAACATGCATCTCTTTCTCCACTTCCTCAATTTTCTCAAGTTTCTTTTCTTGTTCAGCTGCCTGGGTTTTGTACATCAAGTCCTTTTCCAGCTCAGTAGATTCCTTTACTGTTGGCTTCAAAGTTATAGCACTTGTAGACAAAACATGACCTTGTTCTTGCAACTTACACAACTTTCTCACGAGATAACTAACCTCATCCAGGTCAGCTAGTATTTTTCGACCTATTTCCATTTTTGTAATGTCCCTGAACCCCCACTAGAGGGATTCTGG
Source organism: Podarcis erhardii (assembly GCF_964252035.2). Taxonomy (NCBI): domain Eukaryota; kingdom Metazoa; phylum Chordata; class Lepidosauria; order Squamata; family Lacertidae; genus Podarcis; species Podarcis erhardii. The sequence continues at coordinate 76,374,651 of NC_138510.1, forward strand.
TTACTCAGTATTCCTTTCGCTTCCAACCCAAAAGCCAAGTTAATTTGTTTCAATTCTTCTTTATTTTCAACAATTTGTAACTATATTGTATCTAATGTAACCAGCAAGAACATTGGAAACAAAGTTCTCTATTTTTCCGACTTTGACAGCTAGTTTGACAGCTGTCAAAATCTTCTATATCTCCTCCGCAGGCTCCTCTCGCAGATCGCTCCCGGTCCCGGGATGGGTGGCACTTTAACTCAAAAAATTAGCTCTTCTCCTCCAGCACAATTACTTATACTATCAATCCGTGCAATTAATAACTTTTATCAGATAAAGAAAAGGCTCTTCTCTCGACCTTAGTAGTCAAAATCCTTGCTTTAAATTGTATACAATAGGGGGGAGACGGACTTCCTTTTTGCACCTCCCCCGCTCGTACCGAATCCAAGAAAGTTTTTAGTCCAATTTCCAAATTACTCACGGGTTGTTGTTTTTAGATTTAGTCCAAATTTTCCAAAGAAGAAGTCAGCGCTCTCCGTCGAATGGCATGCGGCTTCGCTCGGCAGGGGAAGCAGAAGACTCACAGCACCGCGCCGCTCCCCGTCCCCCGCTCCGCAGCCTTTAAAAAGGCTCCTTCGCGGGTCGGGGGGCGCAAATGGTGCCCGCCGAGTCACCAGGTCCACGGGCTTCCGCGCCCGTGGTTTTTAAGGGTCCCCGCGTCACCGGCGCGGCAGGACCCGACCCCTGTCGAGCAGATTCCCTCCGGAGCTCGGAGGAAATCCGCCATTCGGCTATGGCGCCAACCCGGAAGTCCAGAAATGGCTTGTTTTGAATGAGGTAAATGTTTGATGGCATGTTGACATTGTATGTTTTTCTTCTATGGATGCCGGAGTAGTTTTTCAAGAAATATTTTTTTGTGTTATGTGTTTTGGGAAACAGGTTGTTTTACATTACGGGGAAAGTCTAGCATATGCTCTTTACCCATGAGTTATATGACATATTTATGGAAAGATTGGGCAGAAACCATTGCCTAGCCACAGCAGAATAAGCAAGTCCATTGACTAACACTGGCTTATTTTGCTGTTGCTAGGCAATGACTACTGGCCAATCTTAGCCTCCGAAACAACAAAAGTTTGTTATTGCTGGGCAAGATGCTTGGAGACTTGGTGTCAACCTTGTACAGTTCAGTTAAGTCAAGAGATCAGACATTAGGTGTGAAAGGTGGCAAGGAGAAGAAATCACAGAAGATGAGTAGAAATAATTTGAGAGGCATAGAGGGAAGCGGAAAATATCTCTGAGGCACACAGTGGCATGATTTCTGATGGTAAGTTTCTGAAGGCATAGGAGAGCCTTTAGGGGGAAAAGGGAGAAAGATACTAGACTTGTCAATTGACCTGAAAACCCCAAGGTGGGCCTGTTCCTGAGCCTTTAACAACTGCACAACGTACAGAAATTATCCAGGGTGTTTGTAGGACATGGCAACCAGCATGACCCCCTGCTAATACCACCCAGTGAACACAGCAGCCTAGTTAGGAAAATAGTTGGCAACCCTTGTTTCTAAATTTACTTCACCCAAGAAATTTGACACTCAATCATAGTTGTCAACTTACAGATTTGAAAATAAGGGACCAGTAGCCTCAAAAATAAGGGATCAGCAGCCAAAATAAGGGATTTTAGTCAACCAGCAGCCAAATGAAGCCTCAAGCGGTGGTTCCCACAGCGCAGCAACCCGGCAAAGGGGATGCAGCAAGGACAACCACCATCACCTCTCTGCTGGGAAGCGCTGAGCAAAGGCGAGTCCCCAGGCAACGCGGCTGATTTGATCAGCACAAGGCATGCAAGCTCCACCCCCCAGTTGTTCTTAGACTCCTTATTGGGTGAGCAACGTAGCCAAGCAACACAGTTAGAGCCTCCCTCCTCCCTGGATGGCAGGGAGGGAGGGAGAGGAGCTGCTTCCTTTGAAACCCGGGAAATTTAAGGGACATCATCAATCCGGGACAACAGCGGGAAACGGCACTGGGATAAGGGAGTTTCCCGCCAAATAAGGGACGGTTGACAGCTATGCACTCAATAGATATAGGATTAGCGGGATGTGACTTCTTCCTCTTCTAAATGGTGTGTGATTTCTTATTGATGAGCTATTTCTCCCTTTGTAACTTTCAGTCTCAAGTCTGCCTGATGAGAGGGTTGCAGGCTTCTCAAGAAGTAATCAGATTCAGTTAACAAACAACCTTCTGGTTTAACACATCACATTAAGGGCTTTCCATGTTTACTTGAGCTCCAAAATGCCTGGAAATTACAGCTGTTAAATTACTGGGATCCCACTGGAATCAGCTGTGCTATTGGGAACTCTGCAGTGCAGCTGAACTCTGTGAAAAGCAGGGCTTGAAGTCAGCACCAGCCACCTGATAGGCTGATCCCAGTGGAGAACTCTATCGCACAGCTTTCTCAGCTGAAAGCAGAACTTGAGCTCAGCACCAATCCACTTGGATTGCCCTTTGCAGTGTGGTTTGAATTCAGAGGAAAGAGTGGGTCACCTGACATCATGCTGACATCAGGTGACGACAGTTGGGCAGCCTTGCCCACCTATCAGAATGGCCCACCAGGGGATAGGGCAACCCAGAATCCCATCTGTGGACTGTAAGATGTCTCCCACTCCTGTATTAATGTGTACGGGTTTTTGGTTGTGGCTTTGTTAAATTGAACTACATTTATTTTATTTTTTGCATACTTATCTTTATTAAAGTTTTTTTTTTAATACAACAAGAAAAAGAAGGGAGAGAACAAGACAAAGAAGGGAAGAAGGAGGAAGAGAAGAGAAGAGAAGAGAAGAGAAGAGAAGAGAAGAGAAGAGAAGAGAAGGGAAGGGAAGGGGAGAGAAGAGAAGATGGGATTTTGATTCTCTGTCAGTTGCATAAAAAGAATTATTCAAAACATTTGCAAATTGAGCTACACTTAGAAGTACTATTCAGGTACAGCTGGAGACAAGATGGCCCAGAAATTATGACAGGGGTAGCTAGTAAGATGTCCTACAGATATTGTTGGACTGGAGTTCCCATCATCCCTGGCCTTTGGCCATGCTAGCTAGGACTGATGGGAGTTGTATTTCAACAATGTCTGGAGGGCAGCACGTCAGGTACCTCAGGTTTATGAAATGCTAAGTTCAGGTTAAAAAGCAAAAAAAGCAGAGACATCACCTTACCAATAAAGGTCTGTGTAGTTAAAGCCATGGTTTTCCCAGTAGTGATGTATGGAAGTGAGAGCTGGACCATAAAGAAGGCTGATCGCCGAAGAATTGATGCTTTTGAATTATGGTGCTGGAGGAGACTCTTGAGAGTCCCATGGACTGCAAGAAAATCAAACCTATCCATTCTGAAGGAAATCAGCCCTGAGTGCTCACTGGAAGGACAGATCCTGAAGCTGAGGCTCCAATACTTTGGCCACCTCATGAGAAGAGAAGACTCCCTGGAAAAGACCCTGATGTTGGGAAAGATGGAGGGCACAAGGAGAAGGGGACGACAGAGGACGAGATGGTTGGACAGTGTTCTCAAAGCTACCAGCATGAGTTTGACCAAGCTGTGGGAGGCAGTGAAAGACTGGAGTGCCTGGCGTGCTCTGGTCCACGGGGTCACGAAGAGTCGGACACGACTAAACGACTAAACAAGAAGAACAAGTTCAGGTTTAGAAATTTGGGGAGTGCTGCCTTCCTTTCCTGCCTCCTCTGCTTCTCATCAGAGTGTTCAAACGAGGTTTGAAAAAACAGAGACTTAGATGTGAGGGGAATACATAAATGGAGTTCAGCAAGGAAACAATTCTCTCATTAGCTATCCATATTTCAGACTGTTGCTAAGGAATTGTGCCATCAAAGGAGGGAAAAAACCAATGCTGACGAGTAGTAGTTAGATAAAAATGGGAGGCCATGTAGTTTTGTGGGTTTTAAATAAATAACTCACGGACATGTCAGTCACTTCAGCATCTGTCTAAGTAGGGCTGCACACTAGACTTGTCACATTTATTTTTAGGTCACTCTCAGAATGGAAGACTTGTGGATAAATAGGCTTGTCAATGTATTATTTAAACATTAATGGCAGAAGCTTGAAATTACTGGCTTTTCAGACCCAATACTGCCTATTCAACATAGTTTCATTTGCTAGCCCTAGGATGGAGAACCTGTGGCCTTCAGAGGTTGTTGCAATACAAGTCCCATTGTCCCTGACCATCTGTCATGGGGACTGGAGTCTAAAAATTTCCAGAGCGCCACAGATTCCCCATCCCTGAAACAGACAAATAAGATATAGGTTGGTAATTTCTACTTGGAATGCCTCTGCCCAAATGCTTAAAGTAACATATTGATACTTGTGTTATAGTTGATTAACATACAGGACAAATGGCTTAGTTATCCAATGGGTGGGCTGTTTCTAAGCCAGGGGTTTGGTATGAGGGAATTAAAAAATAATAATGCTATGCCACATAATTGCAGTGAAAAATGAAGAAGCAAATGTCTATACAGTACAGCAGTGCAGTTCACTGTACAGGAAGACCATGAAGTTATTAGTTATTTCCAGTGTTTCCAGTATTAATAATAATAATAATAATAATAATAATAATAATAATAATAATTTAATTATTTATATGCCACCAATCTGACAGGGCTGCCCCAGCCCCTCTGAGCAGCTTCCAACACATCTAAAAACATAATAAAATATTCAAACATTAAAGGGCTGTCTTCAGATGTCTTCTAAAGGCTATAGTGTTATTCATCTCCTTGACATCTGATGGGAGGGCATTCCACAGGGCAGGCACCATACTGAAAAGGCCCTCTGCCTGGTTCCCTGTAGCTTCACATCTCATAGTGAGGAAATGACCAGAAGGCCCTCAGAGCTGGACCTCAGTGTCTGGGGTTTGACATCAGAGGTTGAGGCGCTTCTTCAGGTATACAGGGTCAAGGCATCACCTCAAAACGTTTTGATGGTAGGTTCTGCTCATTTAAACATTTACTGGATAATATCACTTTGGTTATATTGGATACATATGAAGTGGAAGTTTCAAAGAATGAGGGAGGGAGGACAGCGTTCCTAGGTACTTTGTTCTCTAGAAGTTTAAAGTTGTAATGAAGTGCACGTATATGAAAACTGAGTGAACATCTTGTCAATTCACTAGCCAAGAACTAAAACCACAGAAGCAAAGGAAAACGCAGTTACAGAGGAAATGGGTTGTACAGTGTGTTTTTAACTCCAGTGGAGAAACACATGGAGGGTGAAGGAGAAAATGAGTTAAGAAGATTTCCTGTAGAGATACATATCTAAAGGCAAACCTCATGTTGCCCCCTAAATGCAGCTGTTACGGTTCTAAAATGTCATGATGATAGTCTCTTAATTAAAAAATATATTTTTTGGAGAAGGTTGAAGTACCATTTGCCTGTGTGCGTGCTTTAAAAAGAAAAAAGAAAAGAAAATATTCTCCGTTTGCTGTATAAGTAGACCATAAGGCAGCTAGGAAATCGATATGCAGCATGCCATTTAGAGAGTTTGGAAGAAGAGTTTGGATTTGATATCCCGCTTTATCACTACCCGAAGGAGTCTCAAAGAGGCTAACATTCTTCTTTCCCTTCCTCCCCCACAACAAACACTCTGTGAGGTGAGTGAGGCTGAGAGACTTCAGAGAAGTGTGACTAGCCCAAGGTCGCCCAGCAGCTGCATGTGGAGGAGCGGAGACACGAACCCAGTTCCCCAGGTGTCAGAGCTGCCTCTAGGTCCCAGCTCACAGAGGACCAACGCCAGGCTGATGTTATGTACAAAAGTCTTTATTGAAGTTTAATTTCCATTTCAAAGCCAGAGCGTGCAGCCCTACGTCTAGACTCTAGATCGGCGAAGTCCCGTCTGAGTCTCCGCCCCTTCCACACCAGTTTAAGATCCTAGCCCTGCTCCACCTCCTGCGCTGCTCTCTTCTCCTCTGGGTCCTCCTGCCCTCTGGGGCATTGCCCTTTCTGGACTCTTCCGACGCTGAGTCGCTTAGCTCCTCCCCCTGCCTCCGGCGTGCTTTAGGACCCGGTTCCCAATCCTCACTCTCTGCTGTCCTGCGCTCCTGTACATTTGAACTTGCTTCTCGCGCCAACCCAGTGACCTTTCTCCTAACCGTTACACTACTTCTATCACTGCTTCCCTCTTCCGTGACACTGGCCGGATTCTGACCTCCCTTCCGTTATCCGACTCTCCGAGGGAGGCGTGGTAGACTCTGCCTCATCTCCTCTCCCTGGTGGGGAAAGCACTGGCCCCGATGCCTGGGACTCTTCCCCCCCACTCGGCTCTGGTGGGGAAGCTGGTCCTGATTTCCAACTACTGCTCTGGGAGTCCCTGCTGCCCCCTTGCTCCTGGGGCGTTCCCCTTGGGACCCCCCTGCCCCTGGCCACTGGCGCTCCCTTCTGTGAATCTTCCGATTCGCTGGAGAGGCTCATGGAATCCCTCGGACCACTGTCCCCTCCTACGCTCCCTTCGGATTCCTCCCCCTCACTCTCCATCTCCCATCTTCCCTGTGCCTCAGCTCCTGAGCCCCTGACACCAGGTTATGAGTCGACCGCTCTTAACCACTACACCACACTGGCTTAACACAAGGAAAATAAGGAAGTATACCAAAGAATATAGAATTAGCTGGGGAGGTGGTTTGGAGAGTGTCTAGCCCAACTGCATGTGGGACGTTGGAACTTCAGCATCTGTGGCCTACGGTTGTCTAGTCTCTGCTAAAACACCTCCAGTGAAGGAGATTCCACCATCTCAGTCACAACCACATACACCCATACATTTAAAGCACATTTAAATCCCCACACCCAAGAATCCTTAGAACAGGGTGCTGGGAATCATAGCTTTGTGAGGGATAAACTACTGTTCCCAAGATTCTTTGCGGGGAAGCCATGACTGTTAAAGTTTAAAAAATGTGCTTTAATGTATGGTGTGGATGTGGTTCCAAAGCAGTCAACGCCCCTGTCACACATTCTTAGTATTAGGTAGTTTCTCCTGATGTTTATCCAAGATCTTCTTCCACCCCATCTGTAGTATCTACCTATCAGCTGTAATCCTCCTTCCTGGAGCAAAAGAGAACCATTCTGCTTTGTCTTCTGCATAGTAGCCCTTCAGATGTTTGAAAACAGCTGGCATGCTTTCCCTTAATCTTGTATTCTCCAGGCTAAAAATTCCCAGCTCTTGTAGGACTGCCTTTCTAGATCACACACCATGCTGGTCTCCTGCCTCTGGGTACCCTCTATAGGGAAGGGCAGACCCCTCAACTGTCCTGATTTCAGCATGATGTCCTGGAATTACAGAAGCCATCCTGGCTTCTGATTAGATCCCAGAATGCCCTGTTCTGGTGTGAGCCAGCTGGTTTGTGCCAGAGCAAAAGATGCTTGCTTCTTGGTCTCATAAGGTAAAGGTAAAGGGACCCATGACCATTAGATCCAGTAGTGACCAACTCTGGGGTTGCGGCTCTCATCTCATTTTATTGGCAGAGGGAGCCAGCGTACAGCTTCCGGGTCATGTGGCCAGCATGACTAAGCCGCTTCCGGTGAACCAGAGCAGTGCACGGAAACGCCGTTTACCTTCCCGCCGGAGTGGTGCCTATTTATCTACTTGCACTTTGACGTGCTTTTGAACTGCTAGGTTGGCAGGAGCAGGGACCGAGCAACGGGAGCTCACCCTGTCGCAGGGATTCGAACCACCGACCTTCTGATCGGCAAGTCCTAGGGTTAAACCACAGAGCCACCCGCGTCTTGGTCTCATGCTCTTGTGCAAATCACCTGGCTCCTGAAAGAGTCCAGGACTCAAAAACAAGCAGTGGTTTGTTGGAGGGTATGGAAGGGGTGGGGAGCTCTACATGGCTCAGAGGTCTGGAAACTATGGAGTATATTATGTACTGTGAACATCTGTCTCTCTCTCTTTCGCTGCCCATTTACAGCATGAGGGACAAGCTGGCCCTAATTTGGCTTTTCTATTATGCTTCGCCAGAAAATTCTGCCATTATAGAGAGAATTTCTTCCTCTGCAGTTGTGACAGGAGATAGAACAACCCTGCCTTTTGGGATGTTTTGTTCTTCTCCAATCCGGCCTAATCTGGGAGCCCAGCTCTCGTTGAGGAAGAGGTGTACACTAAATGTGAAGACAGAAGTTGCAGTTCAGGTCACATCTCCTTGTTTTGGTTACCAATGCGCACAAGCGCATCCAGGCATTGATTCAATGCTCAGAGCAAAAAGTACTGATGCAACGATGCTATCAAGGCAAGATCAAACACAAGAGAAGTTTCCCGTCCTTCTTGCACCACAGCACAAAGGCAGGCAATTTCTTTTCGCCTTTCCTCTTTGCCTTGCCATCACTCCGGACATTTCAAGTACAGTGGTACCTCGGGTTACATACGCTTCAGGTTACATACGCTTCAGGTTACACACTCTGCTAACCCAGAAATAGTGCTTCAGGTTAAGAACTTTGCTTCAGGATAAGAACAGAAATTGGGCTCCAGCGGCGCGGCAGCAGGAGGAGGCCCCATTAGCTAAAGTGGTGCTTCAGGTTAAGAACAGTTTCAGGTTAAGTACGGACCTCCAGAATGAATTAAGTACTTAACCCAAGGTACCACGGTACAGCTCTTTGCCAAGGGTGCAAGGGACCCTAGATACGCCTCCAGTTGCCTAGCCTAAGCATGTTTCTACAGCCAAACTGCATAGCAATGGAAACAAGGGCATAGGATTTGAAATCTGTTCAGAACAACTTCATAGGTAGAAGCGCCTAGGGAAGGAAGTCCAGAAAAATCCTGTCTTCCTTCCTTGGTCAAATGGCATAAACAACTCAGCTGTCCAAGCCATGTTAGCACAAAGTCTTAAAACCCACCCTACCTTTATCATCTCCAACAAAAAGAAAAATGTTTATAATAATATATATATTGATTTCTGCTTTTTGGATCAATAGCAAGATTTACTGCTCTACTTTTGAGTCAATTTTAACCTCTTCGGGTCACCAAACCTCCATATTGATCTCAACAGGAGCCAATATCTGCTTATTACTTACCTCCATGTTTAGACACCTGCCACAAATTCTTACGAGCGCTTTCACTCTCACCTTCCCCACCCGCTTCTGTACAAAATAAGAGTTATGTTTCTTCACATACGCAGCCAGTGGGGGCCAGACTTCTGACTCTGTGAATTTCACGACTTCTTGTTTTTTTAAAGGGTTTCATTAAGAACTCACAAGCTCACCCTCTTCAGTGATTAAATATCCTTGCCTAAGTAAAACGTTTCTGATCAACATGTTATTCACCTGCCAAATGGTGGAGACATTTACAAGCAACACACAAGAACAAAATTCTGGAGAATTCATATAAAGGCTTCTTAGTGGCATCTTGCCAACTTTTAAAATGTTACTTCTTGATCTGACAAGTGGAAAACCCCAGCCCTATCAGAATTTAACATTCCTGCACCTTTGGGGTCAGAAATGACCCCCAAAGGTTATAACAATATATAAAACATGTTACCCAAACTGATGCCACATAGCCACGTATTCCATATATTGTAACACAGTCAGATGGGTGGGGTACTAATAAATTATTATTATTATTATTATTATTATTATTATTATTATTATTATTATTATTATTATCCCCAACAATACAGGTGTTGTTTTGAAATGTTTCTGACCTCACTCCACCCTCTTTCTCTCTGTGTGCAGATGAGCCAGCCAGTATCTTCGCTCTCCATAGATCAGGTCTATGATTTAATTGAAAAGGGTAGAGTTGGCAGGTATGTCATGTCAACTCTCTAAAAACAGAGACTTGAATTGATGACCATATGCACCCGAGGTGACAGTTTTCTGTGTCTTAAAGCACAGGAAAAAGGGAAGTTCTGGCAAATGCACCACCTCGTGGTTTGGGGGTAAAATAAAGATAAGAATGGCAAAACAAACAAACAAACAAAAAGAAAGAAATAAAGAATTTCAGTGTTACCCAGCAATTCACAGGTGATGAGATATAGGTTGAATGGATGTGGCTTGACTCCCCCTGCACACAGTTAAGTCATATTTTGAACTTTCTGATATTCAGTTGCATTGTAAGGTTCCATAATTTAATTATGTACTGTGTGAAGAGGTTCTCATATCTTTCCTTAGAGTGCCACCTGTTATGGAAGGTTTAGAAGACACACTAGTTGGGAAGCAGGCAAAGAACTTCATTGATTCTCTTAAACAGAGAGCAGAACAGATACAACAAACTCCTGGTTTCCCTCGGCTACAACTAAATCCTGTGCCACCCAGTGACAAATCTATATAATGGGTCAGAAGTTCAGCGCTTCAAATCCCTGCAATGGGGTGAGCTCCCGTTGCTCTGTCCCAGCTGCTGTCCCACCTCTGTCCCAGCTCCTGCCAACCTAGCAGTTCAAAAGTACACCAGTGCACGTAGATAAATAGATACCACTGTGATGGGAAGATAGATGTTGTTTCCATGAGCTCTGGTTTCTGCCACGGTGTCCCGTTGCACCAGAAGCGGTTTAGTCATGCTGGCCACTTGACGCGGAAAACAGCCTGTGGACAAATGCCGGCTCCCTCGTCCTGAAAGCAAGATGAGCACCGCAACCCCATAGTCACCTTTGATTTAACTTAACCGTCCAGGGGTCCTTTACCTTTTTACCTTACAACTAAATCCTGGGCCACCTAGTGACTAATCTATATAATGGGTGGTATCCACACACCACCTTTCTGAAGGAAGCATCCCAGGCTGGCTTTTGAATGCCATCACTGAGTGACAAGTAACTCCAGAAAGTTGCACCTGTCTCCTCTGATTAGCATCTTCAAGTGTTCTTCAGTACAGATCTAGAGGGTGGGCTTGACTGCTTATATAGCTCTGGTAAACCTAATAGACAGGATCCTGTTATGCATTCAGTTCATTCTGTGCTCAGGAAAATATTGTGCCTTGTCATCCTTAGCCAAGTTTAAATTGACATTTTTATCACACGACTGCTGGCATGGTGCAGCAGATTACTTGCTTGTGTCTCATGATCGGTTGGCAGTAATTTAAACAGAGGTTGCCTGATTAAAAATCAGATGCCAAAAGCTGTACCAATAGCAAAATTGCCAAAGGCAACTCAAGTCACAAAGAGAGGAAGGAGAGGGAATTAAAGCTAGACCTTCGCAGAGGAATTCAAGTGTGTGGAATGTGTATCGCACACATGTGTGTGCAAAAATAAAAACAGGCACAAATCATGCATTGTCCTTTTATACCGTATCATAAAAATGCTACTAATTAAAACTTTGCAGGTTCAGTTGGTCAAGTTTCATGGCTGGATGCCTTCTGCTAGAGCATGCTCCAGCCGGCATTTATGAGATTAATTTGTAAGCTCTTCAGATTCTGAATCTCCAAGGTTTATGCTGTCTGTGTGCTGTTTGCATAATGCAGTTTTATAGTGCTAAACCGCTATCTATAAAGGGATTATTTTCATATTCAGCACATTAAAGATCTAGTGCAATTCACAGATACCACACTGTGCTTATGCCAGAGATAACAGGTAAAATGCCTCTTGTTCTGATTAGCTGCAAAGCTAACATAAGATCATGGATGTCTTGAGAAAGAATATTGCCCTGCTGAAATTAATTCCCCAATGGTTTTATTAAAGTCTGCAAATTGCATTATTTCCCCATCATATTTGAAAGTCTTCACTCCCTTAAAGCCTGTTCTAACCCATGGCTTGCTGTCTTCCCTGGAGTGTCTAGACGTGGTGTCTTAGATTTATGTGTGTGATCTCAGTGTGTTACAACATCACTCCTGACTAATGCATTATTACAATACTTACATATACTCCCAAGTGCAACAGTATTGATTAGAAAATCACCAATCTGCATATTCATACCATCTGTGCTAAAGAAAAGCAAAACATTACATGATAATATTGGTCTTGTTTGGAAGAAAAATTCAGAGGATGCTAATAGAACAAATGGGGATTCAGTTTGAGTGTACTCGATTGTGTGTGTGTGTGTGTTTGTTTGGAATAGCAAAACAGATTTACACTAATACCTAGGAGGATTTAAAATGGCACTGTTTCCTTGGAATTTACAGCATTGAAGGAAGGTTTGGATAATAAAGTGCAAAGAGAAAATGTAAGTGTTCTTGAAATTGGATTGGAACAGCAAAAGCAACAAGTGAAAGATACATTTTAAGAGCTTGTACTTTGAGTAGTATTTAATGCCAAGAAACCCACAATCGGGAGGAGTTCCCTCTTGGTCAGAAGCTAAAGTGAAGCTTGCAAAAGATGGATGAGACCTCACTTACTGGGCCAGAATCCTTCTAAAAGATAGGAATCTGCTTATCTTTTGATTGATTGCTCAGCTTGATACTTTATTTATAAAGTTTGACTACAAACCCATAAATCAAAGAAAAACACATCACAGGTTCAATTTGGGGGGCATTGACATCCTGCCATCTTTGCAACAGCACAGAATCCAAAGGTCAAGAGATGGGCGGGGGAGCAGCTCTGGCAGCTGTGTAAGTATGACAGAACACTTGAATGAAAATCCCTTCTCTAAATAAAGGAAATAGTGTGCTCCCCAGCATATAGATTTTCGTGCATGCCAATTTCATAACTATGCATTCTGTTATCTACTCATGAGCTGAGAATTTGTGGTCAACCATTCCTCTATGTCCATGTTCGTTCTCCAGGATCTGACAGCTGTGGCTAAACATGTTGCTCTCTTTAAGGAATTTATCCACTAGTTCTCAATAGGTTCTCAGGATGGATTCCTGGTATGCACTCTTGTGATGATGATCTGCATATTTCCTCAGTGGATCTACTGAGTGGTGCCTCAGTTTGGATCTACAGTGGTACTTTGGTTTACAACCATAATCCATTCCGGAGGTCCAGGTGTAAACCAAAACAGGTTGTAACCCAAGGCGCGCTTTCACCAATGGGGCCTCCCAAAAAAAATGGGTTGAAATAAAAAAGGGGGCGGGTTGTAATCCAAAAAAAGGGACACGCACTTCTGGGTCTGACATGGTTGTAATCCAAAATGGTTGCAAACCAAGATACCACTGTATTCCAATCCAGCTTTAAGCCAGGTTGTGGACCAGAAACAGCCTTGGTCACCCTGGTGGATAACTTATGTATTGTTGTTAGTTCCCCTGAACTTCATAGGAGCAACTGATAACATTAACCATGGTATCCTCATTGAGTGACTGTCTTCATGTCTCCCTGCCTTCTCCATTATGCTGCGTTCCCCCTCTAAGTTGCTTGCTCTCTGTGGGACAGAGGAAGAGGCGGGCGAGCAAGCAGGAGGCAGCAATGATGCACCTGTAGAAGAAATTCCTGTATTCTGCTGGCTTCAATTCAAGCCAGTGATGTACAGGGTTAGTTGTGCTTCCAGCAAGTTTGCTTGAGGCAGGCATTGGCTGTGGTTCAAAGTTCCTGACAGGGAACTCCAAAGCAGAGCCAATACTGGCAAGATTGCTATCGTCACCAATCAGTGCTGGCAATGGGCCTTCGCAATTGTTCCTTAGTGGCTGTGCCTCCACCTTCCTCACATCTGACATCACCTGCAGCATCAAGTGTGATACTGGTTTGCACTGTTGGTCAGAGGTTCCCCACTGCTAGACTGCCTGAACATTTTGTCTCCTCCCCTTAAAATTCCCACATATCTGACTATTGTGGACAGACGAAGGGGAAATCAAGGACTCTAACTTGTGCAACTTTAAAGTATTTTATTTTAGTTATCTTTTATTCTTCAGGCTATTTTTCTCCCTTTCCTTGGAACCTACGACTGCTGGAGGAAGTGGAGAATCCAGAAAACCAACAAAAGAAATCCTAGCCTGCTCTTCAATGCAGTTTCATGCTGCCAGGTCAGTGATTAACAAAGACAAGGTCCTACTGCAGGGAAGCTAAATGGAGTTCATTATGGGCAAAAGAGCTGCAGAAGCCAAAAAGGTGAGGCGACGTGAAACAGGATGAAATGAGAGACTAATAAGTGTGGGTTTCACTTCCTTAATGTAACCGTAAGGGTGGCTTTTAACTATCAGACGCTCGTAAGAATTATGGATAACAGCAATTCAGAGGAAATATTTTACACCATTATGAGCCTCCATCATAGATAACGGTGAGAGAAAGCAACCTTGGCAACAGTGTTGGGCTAAAAGAACAGACGGCAACTTTCTTAACACTCGCCTTCAGGTAGGAAAGATAAGCTACCTTAACAGGGTTTGGCATAGCCCAAACTCTGGGGTTACAATACATGTTACAGGGTATTGCCATGTGCATCCAAAGGGGAAATTGGAGGACCATACCTGGCGTGACTGGCAAAAGAGTCTTTGCTGAACTCCTAGCTGAGGAACGCATTTCATCAGCTTTGGCTGGTGTGCCAACTGTGGTCCTACTGAGAGAGCTCTGATTTGGCCACAGCAACCCCTGTGTCTAGACACATCCAGGCTTGATTTCTGTGAAGTGCTCTACTGGAGACTTCAGCAAGTTATTTTTGGAACCTCAGTTACTCATCAGTTGTGAAGGACAAGGGTTATGTGGTGCTTTGTGGAAGCTGCCCTTTGAATTTTTGGTTAAGTTTAAATACGGGATACAAATAATACATTTTTTAAAAAAGGAACTTGAAGTTGCAGCACTTCATAGCAGTGTTGGTTGGTCATGATATTGCTCATCTGTTCTGCAGCCTGTAAAACCATGCTAAAATAACAAAAAGGGGAGACAGATGCCTTATATTGAATCAAACCAATGGCCTATCAAGCTTAGGACTGTCCACTCTGACTGACAAAGACTCTCCAAGGTCGTAGGCAATAGCCTTTCCAAGGCCTGCTACTTGAGATCTGTAAATTGAGATGGTAGGGATTATACATGGGACCTTATAAAATGGTGAGCTTCACACTAAACTATGGCTGCTCCTCCTAAATCACCCCTTGTCAACCCATATAACATCTGTTCATCCAGTGACTCATCTTCAGCCATGTAGTCTTCTCTTTTTCTGTTAGCATGTTTCTTTAGCCAAGAAAACATCATAATCCTTGAAATGGAACTGACATTCTGGTTTATCCCTCAGTATTTGGGGGAGGGGGGATTCATTTGAGAGGACTGACATTTTCAGCCTGGTTCAAGATCCCTACGAAAACAAGAAGTGGAGTGATTTGCATAGTCTGATTCACAATTATTATTATTTTCACAATTCTGCCACACTTCCTCTAACTTCCTCTAACTGCATCTGCCCAAGGTCCTTTATGGCCAATGCCTCAGCTCAGAAAGCAATCCGATACATTGACTTCTGCTGCCGGCCAGCTGGAGGCCTGTTGTAATCAGGAACAGGAGATCTAGAGTAGACAGATGACTAATTTACAACGCTGTGTAGATGGATTAGGCAGCAGTCTGTTGAACATTTGTCAAGATAATTTGGTTTCCATGGAAACAGTTTGTCACAGAAGCTCACATGACAGTGATGGGGAATTTAAACAGGTGCTTGTCTTCAGGCTGGATGGGCCCACAGGCAGTGGAAATTGGAACGGTGTGCTGTTAAGATTCTTCAGTATATTGGATAATATCCAGCTGCCTGTTGAAAACTGAACTGACTTGGAACTACATTGCAACTACAGTCCTGTCACTTCCCCATGTTGGAGTTGGTGACAGTCAGTTTTCAGAGTTTTTCTCACTTTGTCTAGTTTGGCACTCTGCTCTCCCCATTTCCCCTTTAATCTGGCCCAGTTAACTTTCACGATGCATAATTAAGACCAAGTTTGGTGGATTAAAACACAGCACTTTCGTGTCCCTCCCAGGACTTTTGCAACTTAATTAGGGTTTCACGACGTGTAACCACTTGAACAGCTAAAGCAACACATTTTGCACAGATAAAGCTCCGCTCTTACATCATGATACATGCTTTGACTGTCAGCTGCCAGATCAAAGTAGATCTCATTGCAAGATGACTTAAAATAATCAAGAGTCACTTGCTATAGCAGACGAGCTGAGTAGCTCGGCTCTAAGGTCTTACAAAGAGAACTCACAGGAAGTGGACAGCTCAGAATTTACAAGCAGGGGAAATGAGGTTTAAATCTACTGATTAGTCTTAAAGAATGGGTTCTAATGGATGTTTTTGCTTATGATGCATCTAGGAATGGTGATTTAAATCCCTCTAGGAAAACAAATTAAATGAAAACAATTATTAAAATGCCCAGGCTGATTTTTATTTTTGGTACTGAATTAATGCATTTTTTAAAGTAATGAAAACTTGAAATGGGGGCTTCAGGTCCTAAACACATTGAAACATTGAAGTGCCACTGGACAAAGTGGAATTTACTTCTGAGTAAACATGCATGTTTACACCTTTTTTTTCCTTTAGAGTTCTTTTAATAGGCAGTTAGGGTTTCCCTACCAAGTCTCCCACATTTTTTTAATCTCCCACAATCCCCAACCAGGTATGTGCAGAGAGAGAAAGCCATTCTTTCACAGTAATTTGTCAAGTCCTGTGGCCGAATCACATTAATTTATGAATCATTCCTATTTCATTTGCTGCAGAATTAAGTTGCAAGAAAACTGCATAAAGCTTGTCGCATTAGTGGTTGTGAGCTCCCTACAGCCGTCACCTTTCCCCATCAATATTGGCCTGAAATGCTATTAATCTCAGACTAGAGCAAAGCACAGAGGGTCCGCAGTCAGAGTTGAAGATGCCTGCTTGGAAATGAAATCCCAAAATGTCTGTGTTATGTAAGGCCTAGTTCTCCCTTAGGTCATGAACCTGTGTGATCTATGTGGTAGGTCTGCATTGGGTTTGGGGAACCTTTGACCTCTCAGATGTTGCTACAGTTGCAACTCCCATCAGCCCCAGTCAGGGTGGCCAATGGCCAGGGTTGATGGGAATTGTAGTTCAACAACATCTGGAGGACTAAAGGTTCTCCACACCTGGTCAACATGATATTTAAGGGACACGGGTGGCACTGTGGTCTAAACCACTGAGCCTCTTGGACTTGCCGAGCGGAAGGCTAGAGTCCATGTGATGGGGTGAGTTCCCATTGCTCTGTCCAAGGTTCTGCCAGCCTAGCAGTTCGAAAGTGCAAGTAGATAAATAGGTACCGCTGCGTTGGGAAAGTAAACAGTGTTTCCATGCACTCTGGAACTTTTCACGGTGTCCTGTTGCACCAGAAGCGGTTTAGTCATGCTGGCCACATGGCCTGAAAAGCTGTCTGCGGACAAACGCCGGCTCCCTCAGCCTGAAAAGCAAGATGAGCACAGTAACCCCATAGTCACCTTTGACTGGACTTAACCATCCAGGGGTCCTTTACCTTTAACCTTACACGATATATGTATGCATGTTTTATTGAATATTTGCATACCACTGTGTCGTGTGTGTGTGCTGTTTACAACAAAAGAAAAACCCCAGACAAGGATAAAACCGTACAATAAAAACCATAAAGAAGAAATCAATTAACCATTGTGGAAGGATGCATTCTTAATCGATGGTATAGGCTTGGCAGAAGACCAAAGTTTTCAGCAGGTGTTTAAAAGCTGGCACAGAAGGCACCTACTGAATCTCTATTGGCAGAGTATTCCACAGGACTGGGGCTGATGGCACCGAAGGCTCAGTTTCTTGTTATTGTCAAATGAGCCTCACCCAATTTGGGGAAGGGCCAACGATGCTCCTGCCAGTGATCTCAGTAATCAAGGTGGGGTATACAGGTTCAGGTGATAGATATGCAGTGTAACGGAAGCTGCCACATGGAAATGTTATCAACCAGCCTCCACATGACTGACATAATGGGTAACACTGGCCTTTGTTTCCCAAGGATAACATGTCTAGGCAAATATTTCTGGACTACAAGCTAGTTGGAGCAACCTGAAATATATAAACTGAATTATTTAGGGGTAACATGGGTGAAGGAAGGCAGGAGACAGTTGACATAGGAAATAATTTGGTCTCTGACATATTGCTCTGTTGAAAGGGTCAGACAAACCAAAAATATAGCCAGAGTAGAGGACAAGTTGGCACCGTGGGAAATATTATTCCCCAAAATGAAGACAACATGAATGCTGTCTCCCAGAGGTTCATGTGTGGTATGATGGGTAGACATTTCCCTAAAGTGATTTTTGTTTTAATTGAACCGTTTGCACTCGATATTCCTTTGCAAGATCAGCCATTGAAATAGGTTATTTTAGGGGAAATGAAACAGCAAACCTGAATGGGAAGGCATTGGGGAGATAATTGATTTTCAGATGTAAGATAAGTGCAAAGAAAGAAAAGGAGAAGGGAATCCTAAATAAAAATTAACAATTTCTACCATGGTTTACAATGGCACTTGAAGGTTGTAAAGAGAGATACAGCTCTTTACTAGTTAAGGAGACTTGGAGAAGCTTCAGAGCAACAAAATGCATATACAGGAAAGGGGATGCACTTGCATTTGTGTGTCAAGACCCCGCAACCACCACCTCGTTGAAGAATAAAACACACTAGGACACAAAATATTAGATTACCGTTATTGGGCAAATTTTGGTCACAACTTTATTGATTACAGAATGTGAGTGGTATTGGCTTAGGCATTGAATAGACCCGACTATATCTGACTCCTGCCCGATGCGCAGGAAGTCTGGTAAGGGTAAGCCACCAGAAGGGGGAGCCCCATCGATGCATACCAATTCGAGCTCCCCCAGGTGTTCCTGCCAGGGTCGTGGCAGGGCCCTAGCCCTACCCCAGGCTTCAGACAAGATCCACGCCCCCAGATTCCTTTAACGGAATACCCTTAAGCTTGGAGGGGCAGGTGATGGCTGCACCTCCCCTCCCCATCATAAGATCAACCAATGCCTAACCGCCAAACCTTACAAAGTTGTGACGATTGCTACGAGTTAGGCGAAAATGAAATGGCCCAAGCCAATTTGCCAAGTGGAAAAATTCCTACCAGGCCCCTCAATGGTGACCAACCGAGGTCCATAGCAAGGCCAAAGAAGAAAAACCTGCAAAATAGAGAGGGAGGAAGGGAGGAAGGGAGATAGAAGAAGCGAGCCAAGAGGAAGCCCTCCGGTTCGTGTCACAGCTTAAATGGTCCCAGTCACGCCCCCACCAGTCAGTGGATTGGCCGGCTTATCGCTGACGTGGCTAGGATTCCCTGGGCAACGCGGGACTTCATCCCCTGCCCTCAGAGGAGAGTGGGGGGCCACGCGGTCCACCGCAACTCCTCCCCAAGGTGAAGTGGAGCGGACTAAGGCAAATGAAACACCTGAAACTGTTTTGAGATTCTTTGTAGTTTGGGAATTTGCTCCATAAGATGGGAGGATAGTTTTTTTCGAAATACCTAAACCCACCCGGACCCTGTGATCATCATCCGAGGCCCTTCTTCATGTGCTTCCTCCACATGAGGACCAGAGGGTGGCAACAAAGAACAAGCCTCTTCTGCGATGGCTCCCCGTTTGCGGAATGCTCTCCCCAGGGAGGTTCATAGGGCAACTTCATTATACACCTTTAGGTGCCAGGCAAAAATGCTCCTCTTCAACCAGGCCTTGTGCTGACTGAAATCTGATACTCTTTTTCATGTGTTTGTGGGAGCAGGGTATTATTTTGTTTTAACTATTTATTTGTGCTTTCACCTTGTATTTTTATCTTGTCCTGAGATCTTTTGATAAAGGGTGGTATATAAATCTGTCGTTGTTGTTGTTACCCCACCCTGAAGCTATTGATTTGTTCCTCTTTGCTGTCAATCAAAATATCACAAAATAGTGTGCAAGCATTTGAGTTCTCCAGTGCTCTTCATCAGGCTAGATCAGCAGTCCCCAAACTTGGGTCTCCAGTTGTTTTTTGGACTACAACTCCCATCATCCTTTGTTAGCAGGGCCAGTGGTCAGGGATGATGGGAACTGTAGTCCAAAAACAACTGGAGACCCAAGTTTGGGAAACCCTGCCGTGGGGCAGGGCTGACCATTGTCGAATCCACAGAGCCTGTATCTCCAAACTGCTAGATAAAGCTGCCCTATTTAGCTTTTTGCCTAGCACACCATCTCACCTTTGCTAACATAAATACTTCCTAGTTCCTGTCAATTCCTATCTTCCACCTGTCAAGAAATCTGCATGCTCTGCTTAAGGATGGGTAGAGGACTGAGCAACAGCCTGTTCTTGTGTTGCCAGAGATGAGGAATCAGCCAAAATATACTTCTTGTTTTGATACCTGTGTAGTACTAAAAAGAACCTCAGTTGAATTTTTGCTGCCTCTTCCCCATTCCATTTTTCAGACAGTGAGCACATGTAGACTCCATGGTTTCAATATCAACCCCCCAAAAAAGAAATAACCACCACAACCATTTCTCTGATTGCTAGCTAGTTTGATGAAGAGTTCTGAAAAACTTGAAAGCCTGCACACTATTTTGTGGTATTTTGTTTCGTGTAATAAAAATGGGGAGCAATATTGCCCCAATATGAATTTTCATATAGAACAACACGGCTAACCTTTTTTGCTTTTTTGCAATTAAATGAATACATGAGGTAAACTCAAAATAACTGAAAACTTTTGGCAAGCATTTGTGTACAGGATGCTGCAAAATGGTTAACAAGCTCATCTTACAAATCTGTGTGTCTGTGAACATGTACAATATTTTTCGCCCCATAGGACGCACCTAATTTTTTTTTGGGGGGGGGATAAAGAAAAAAAATTATTTCCCCCCCCCCAGGCACGGGGCAGGCGCGGGGAAGCCCCAGCTTCCCCTGACCCCAGCCCCCAGAACAGCCTGCTATCCGCAAGCCTAGGGAGCCGCGCCGGTCTCCCCAGGCTTGCGGAGAGGTGCGCGAAGCCCGGGCGCACTCTTCAGCGCGCACCAGGCTTCGGAATGCAGGCAGCTCTGCGCCCGGCTCCGGAGCCCCGTGCGGCTTCGCACCGGGCTCCGGAGGGTGGCGCAGAGCTGCAGGAAGCCCGGGAAAGCCTGCATTCGCCCCATAGGACGCACACACATTTCCCCTTCATTTTTGGAGGGGAAAAAGTGCATCCTATAGGGCGAAAAATACAGTAAATCTGTGATGGATACTTGAAAGTTTGTTTATCTCTGACTATGCTGCTGAACTGTGAGCATAATGTGATATATCACCACAGCTCAGCTGCATTACATTTTCAGTGACCAGGATTCCTATAATTTCTTTTTCAATTAAAAAAGCATTATACAAAGCAGTACTTGGATCCTTTAAATGGCTATTATTTCAATCTTGCAACTGTAGATTTTATTTTTATGTACATATTCTTTTTTATGGTAAAATGACATAGAGTATTGACTTTAAATGCTAAAACAAATATTGAACACAGTTTTTTTTTCAAGCTTATTTTATTTTTATTTAAAACAAAAAACAGGGTGGCAGCAGGGAGGTGAGATGGAGTCAAAGATCTAAATGATAACAGTCTTCAAGTAGTTTGCCCTCGCCTGGAGTTGAACAAAATTGAAAAGATCAAAGTTAGTGCCATCTTGTTCAAAGGTGAAAAGGTGAAATCTGAAGTGTTTAGGAGGATCAGAGAAAATGGAAATGCATGATAGTGTTTTGCAGTGCCTCCGGCCCATATCTATTAAGATACTTCATTTTCATTTGATATCTGCTTGTTTCTCATCTTACCACATCGATACAAAATTGGCCAAGGCTATTTCCCAGATACAAAAAACTTGCAGGCGCTGAAAAGTAAACACCAGCAGAGGATAAAAAGGTTTTATTATTTGTTAAAAATGACTAAGATTTGCACATTAGGTGTGATACTCCTCCACAAAGTAGCATCCCATTAATGAGGGAGAAGGAAGCATTAACACATATCTCTCTGGAACATTAGCATGCTGTTGGCAAATGGAGATGTGAGGGTTGTTGAGGGCAGGGCTGGTTGTAAAAATATCTGTACTTTGGACAGGGAAATGTAGATTTTTATTTGGGGGCCTTGCTCCCCTCCTCCCCTGCACTCCATAAAAATGTCCCTATGATTGATCTGCCCTGACTTATTCTTTCACAATGAAATGCCGCTAACCAACCCCTCCCCCCAAAAAATGTTCAAATGATGCTGTTTCTCTAGGGGGAAATATAAGAAAAATAGGGACCTTTTCCACAAAAAAAGAGGAAAGAGCAATGCAAAGGGGGAAAAGGCTTTTAAAGCTTTAAAGATACAGCAACCAGCAAAAAGCTTTTCAGGTGAAGGTTTCTTTCTTAACTCAATTTTGTCTAAGTAGATGAAAGCTAGACAGAGGAGGAGGAAATCCTGATGGGATATGCTACTCCTAGCTTGCAAAAGGCTCAACGGTCCCTGAACAAAATGATGCCTTAATGGTTAGAAATGGCAAGTGGAGACTTAATATCCATCTCTCAATACAATTTTGAGGCATGTTACTGTTAGATAGCAAAACCGAAGGCAGAACATTTTTATTTATCTCTCCCTCCTGCTCTTGCACAATACATTGAGGTTTTTTGTTGTTGTTTCATATAGCAACATATAATAATTTTCAAGGCATGGGGTTTATAGCACCAGTTTTGTAGCTCTCCAAAGGAATGTCCCCTGTTAATTATCCTAAGCATGTTTCCTTTTAAGTAAGCTCCAATGTTTTTAGTTAGATGTCAGTCATAGCTCAGCAGTTCCCCATAATGTCAAACTCACCTTTAAAAAAAAAGTCATGGCTTATTATTTTTATTTATTTAATTTTTATACTGCCCTATACCTGCAGGTCTCAGGGCAGTTACGATATAAAAACACAATATAAAAACACAAAATACATAATAAAAACAAAAACAGGAACAACCCAATAATGCACCCCCTCCCCAACACATTTAAAAAGGGCACTGGATGTCAATCAGCCAAAGTCTTGGTTAAGGAGTGCACACCCCATATTTACAGAACATTAAAATCAGATTTAAAGCACATGACTTCCCCCAAAGAAACATGGAAACTGTGGCTTGCTAAACGTTCTGGAAATTGTAACTCTATGAAAGGTAAACTACATCTTTGTCGGAAGCAATGTGCTTTAAATGTGCACTGTGTCTGCAACCGAGGCTGCAAGCAGCTACCTCTTACAAAAAGAAAAGAAAAAAGAATGAAGTCTCAATTATTCTGCAAGCAAATGAACCAATATGGCTACTGGGTGACAATGGAAACTTAGACATAGGGCATTTCATACAGTCTGTTGGCTGATGTGCAAACACATCTGCACAGCAGGGTATCATAACAAAAGAAGGCTCATTCATTTGACTCATTCAGACTACAAGCACTACTCACAACGACATTAAGGTAATATCATAACTAAGTTATTTCTGGTTTTAGACTATCTGCAGTCATATCTAGTGATTTGTTTTCCGGGGGTACTCAGGAGTACAGAGTACCAGCACACACACACACACACCCCCGCATGTTAAAACTGTGGCACTTACCGTAACAATGCCAATCCAATCCAAATAACTTTATTGTGCTAGCCATTGGCCTTGACAGATCCAAAATAATCCAAAATAAATACAAGCAAAAGGGGTGTCATGCCACAAATAATGGTATCTATTTAGATCTTTGTGTCTCCCTTACAGTTCATTGCTATATTGTCCCAGGTCTTCTTGCTGATCTTTTTGGCCGCCAAAGGAAAAAGGGCGACTTTATGAGTCACTGAAGCATTTACATCGCTAAGAAGCCATAGGACCTTTTCTGCCGGGGAGAGAAATCTTTCCTGTTTGGACGGAAAGGTGAGAAATCACCTCCTGGGTCCAATGTATAGTGGGCAATGTAGTAAATAGTGCAAATGTCTTCCACCTGCGCTTGCCCACATATACAGAGTCTGTCTTCATATCATCCGTCCAGGACGGCAGAGGGCATAGCTTGGAAACACAGCTCAGTAAAAGTGGATCAAAATGTGGCTGGCAGGAGATTCAACAGGTAACTGGCTCTAAAATGCACTGTTTTTAGAAGGGGGAACCAAGGAGAGCATTGAGAGGTTTTGATCGCTTGCAGATCACATGGTGATTCTCTCCAGTGGCACCAATTGCTACAACTTCATGGTGAGTACAGTGGTACCTCAGGTTACAGATGCTTCAGGTTACATACGCTTCAGGTTACAGACTTCGCTAACCCAGAAATAGTGCTTCAGGTTAAGAAGTTTGCTTCAGGATGAGAACAGAAATCCGGCTCCGGCGGCGCGGCAGCAGCAGGAGGCCCCATTAGCTAAAGTGGTGCTTCAGGTTAAGAACAGTTTCAGGTTAAGTATGGACCTCCGGAATGAATTAAGTACTTAACCTGAGGTACCACTGTACTGACACCTTTTTTTCAAAAAAAAAGAAGAAGAAGAAGCAGCACTGGTTCTATCCATATTTAAATGTGGAAGAAAATCTAAGGAGACAATGATGAACTTTTTTGAATGTTGTTATTTTGTCACGGTTCCCATGGCATGCAGTTATAGTAACTTTCCTCTCTATCTTGCAATTTCTGCAGCCACAAAGCTCCTTTTTTAAGGCTCAGGATATTGCTCCCGGGTCCTTCCCCCCCCCCCTTTACTCCCTCTACTAAAGAAGTTTCTATTTTCAGATCACTAAGAGTGAATTCAGAGAACACACCGAAGTCTCATTCAGTTGTTTACCAGCTCATCATGGGCAAATTATCCCCCATTGACATCTAATACCCACATATACTAAACCATCATATTAAAAAAAAAAAAAAAGAGTGCTGAAAGCTTCGGGTGTACATATTACCTTGAGATCATTTCAGTCACTGTGTGAAAAACATAGCCCTGTGAATCCTTCCATATAACTTGATAACTTGAACACGCTGCTCATTTGTTCTCTTTTGTGAAAACAGGGTGTTGATAGCCACAGGGCCAAGGTCAGACATTTCTAGCCAGCGAGTTGCTATTCTGCAAGACCCATGGCCGGTTGGGTAGTAGGTGAGTCATTTCTTAACAATATTGTTCCTTTCTGTACTTGTATTTGTTATGGGCTACAAACTCTGATGATCTAATAAAGGGCTGTGACCATGAATTCCAACTGGTCGCCTACTGATATTTCATGGAGGGACAAATGCAGCTGTAATGAATCCCCTCGATATAATGAAAAGTAGTTTCACAGCATTGCTCCACTTTCACAGAACCCGGAGAAGGCAAGCGAGCGTCCTGCCATTGTAAATTCAAACACATGCAATATTAATATAGCTTATGGAGCCTTACATCTCTGTGAAATGTCACCAATATAAATAGACTGATCATGTTGGTTATTTGCTGGCAAATAATAATTAATCATGAAAAGTTAATCAAACACATCCCTAAAAAAATATGTGACAGCCATAATATGACACCCATTCAGCCCACAGACAGACAGACAAACGCACACACTCACTCACATGTACTCCTTATTCATAGCTGCATGAATACAAAATGCCAATGATACTTCATCTTTAATACCTAAGGGATTTATAAGCATATTGCTTCAATAAAACCTGGTTCATCTGTACAGTGTGCAGCTCAGATA
This sequence comes from Podarcis erhardii, assembly GCF_964252035.2. Lineage (NCBI taxonomy): Eukaryota > Metazoa > Chordata > Lepidosauria > Squamata > Lacertidae > Podarcis > Podarcis erhardii. The sequence goes on from NC_138510.1 coordinate 76,400,053, forward strand.
TGCATATTTAATTACTCGGAAAGTAATTTACTTGTACAGATGGTGATATTAGGGGTCTTACTTCAATTTAATTTACTTCTGCTGGTGAGAAATGTTATTTTGCTATGAATCTTTGCACAAAGAACACACTTTTATCATGGATAAATAATAACGCACAGTTTGTAATTAATACGCATGATTAATCAGATACATTCCCAATAAAGATTGAAACTGAAGTTGAACACAGCCCAGACGAGTTTGATGAAAGGGAATGTTAGAAGCACTCTAAATCCTAAGTAGTGACTTCTTGAAATATCACAGGAAGTAAACTCTGCTGGCACAATGAAGATACAATGGAGGCAGCAAAGCATGCCTTCCTCGCAGCTTTCACTGCCACAAGGTAGGCTCGATGATGAACCCTCACCAGAATTGCGCTGCATTCAACTACTGGCCCTCCAAGTGTCCCACTTTTCCCCAGGGATGTCCCTGATTTAGAGAAGCCATCCCAGTTTCTGATATGTTCCCAGAATGTCCCACTTTTCGGTAGGGCATCCCTATTTTCATTCAAGAAATGTTGGAGGGTATGGTAGGATGTCCCTATTTTCACTGAAGGGTATGCCTCCAGACATCTGAAGGCAAGCCTTTATAGGGAAGGTTTTTTTAATGTTTAATGTTTTATTATGTTTTTATATATGTAGAAGGTTGCCTAGAGTGGCTGGGGCAACCCAGTATGATGTGTGGGGTATCATTATGGAATGGGACATCCCTATTTTCATCAGAGAAATGTTGGAGGGTGTGCAACTGGTGTTTTCCTCCACTTGTCTTCAACCCAACACCCAGTTTGTTTCCTCACTCTAAGCTCTGGAGTATACAAGGAAGCCAAGCAGGAAGGGGTTCTGTCTGAGGTAGACAACACAGAAATGGATGCTAACTGAGGTAAAGGTACCCAGAAATGGATTCTGTTTCTGACTCTGAGGTAGATAGTCACATAAAAGAGTTCTGTGTGGGGTAGGCAGCACAGAAATGGATGCAAAAAATTAAAAAATGAAGCATTTCACCTTCTTGGGCCCGAATCTGCCTCTCCCTATGGTTCTACAGCACCAACAGAAGGATGATAAAATCACAATCTGTCACTATGGCTGCAACAAAACTGTGTGGTTGTGCTGATTCCATTGAACAGACAACCTCTTTTAACACCACTAAACAAGACCTCCCAGAATGGAAAGTAACACAGAGAATTAATTATTATCTATGCTCTTTTTTTTGTATTTACTTGGTAGGTGGAAGTGCTTTGTTGAACAAAATTGTTTTCTGGTGTTAAAAAAGAAAATTATCACAAAAAGTATTCTTGGGTTCGTTACGCTCTCAAAACTGAGCATTTTTCTTCTATTAAATGCTGCATCCTGCATCTCAGAGGCAGCATTATACCACATGCCACTGCGGTTGCTATGGTAAGCGTTCATGTTTTATTGAACAGTAAATGGACACAATCCCCTAAATGACTCCCATATGGCCCTAACACAAGCAACTACTTCTTTCTTTTCTTTTCTTTTCTTTTCTTTCCAGTTTCCCCTCAGTGTTATAAGGAATATGGATTTTCAACCAACTGAAGAAAAATGCAGCCTCCTCTCTCTTCTTAATAGCACATTTTCCCTCTAGTTAGTCAATGTTTTCTTTTAAAAGATTAAAAAAGCATTTCCAAAGAATTATGAATGGGATGCACCGAGGTACTGAGTAGCCTCAAATCTCACTGTAAACTAATCAGCTGAGAAGAAGAAGAAAAACCACTTTAGAACATCAGAGACAATGGATGGCTTCTTATTATTTTGTACTGTGGTACTGATAGCTAATTACAAAATGTGCACAGATTCTCCTGCCCTTCAATGCTCTCATTTCAGCCACAGTTTATGAACTGCTAATGCCTCTACACAGAGAACTCAGATATATTTTACCTAGAGCCCATGCTCCCCACAAAAAGATTAACAAACCTCCCTAGAGCCACTTTCTGATGATAGGCAAACGGACTGACCGCCCCAAGCTGAAGGGGCAAAGCAGGGAGAAAGGGCCTCATCTCAACAGTGTGCAGCTCGTCCAAGCAGTTTGGAGCAGCTTCTCTGCCACCTCTGAGATCTGAGAACAGGGGTGCCAACTTGAATAAAAAATTGGGGAGGGGGAGAGAGAGGTGAGCCTCACCTTGCATAATCAATCACATGACACAGTAAAAAACGGTAAAGGGACCCCTGACAGTTAAGTCCAGTCACGAATGACTTTGGGGTTGCGGCGCTCATCTCACTTTACAGGCCAAGGGAGCCAGCGTTTGTCTGCAGAGAGTTTTTCCGGGTCATGTGGCCAGCACGACTAAGCTGCTTCTGGCCAAACCAGGACAGCACACAGAAACGCCGTCTACATTCCTGCTGGAGTGGTACCTATTTATCTACTTGCACTTTGATGTGCTTTCAAACTGCTAGGTTGGCAGGAGCTGGGACCGAGCAATGGGAGCTCACCCCGCCGCAGGGATTCGAACCGCCGACCTTCTGATCAGCAAGTCCAAGGCTCAGTGGTTTACACCACAGTGCCACCCGCGTCCCCACATGACGCAGTACACACACGCAATTTGAATGGCAATGCCTGTGAACTTGGGGGGGGGGGTTGGCCCCCTCAAATATTTTATTGAGGGAGCCCTCTAGGAGCTAGCTGAGAAATAGACAAAGTGGGCTTCTTTCTTCAGAGCTGAGCATTCTGGGTGAGGTGACCAGGAGAATATTTGTGCAACCACTATGGTTTGCAGCAGTGGCTGGTAAGATCTTTTTTTAAAAATACTTATTTTTTATAAAAAGCTGAAAGGACTCTCTTGAACTCTGATTCCTGGCCAGTGCCTGACTGGGCAACCATTGGTGCCAGGCCTGTCAATGGGCCTCAAACTGCAAATTGTCTTTTTTTATGCAGAGGTTGGGTGGCCATGTGCTATGGATGCTTTAGTTGAGATTCCTGCATTGCAGGGAGTTGGACTAGATGACTCTCGGGGTCAATTCCAACTCTATGATTCTTTTGTTCTCACTCCAACCATTCTTATCCAGGGAACCTTTATCCACACGTGCAGCTTCCCTAACACATTATCAGTTTCAAAGCAGAACAGAAACCCTCATGTGCAGATTGGCCTGTCCCAACCTAAATAAATGGGATGGGGAAATTTCCTGTGTGACTCGGAGCATATTTAGATCTGCACATGAGAATGCATGTATTTTTGCCATGCATTTTTATTTTTATTTTTAGCAGCTTTGGCTTATAATTGTAATATGCACCATCCTGTCTTCCCCACTGGCAATCATTTCCAGTAAAACCAGGCACTGAATCGTATTATTGCAGATGGGAAAGAGAAAAACACACATAATCACAGCGTACCACTTATCTCTTGCTTCCTGACACTGAAGTCTCTGGAGCATGTAATAATTTACAAGGGGAGGAACAAAACAGGATCTTCCTGCTACGATGGAAGTATATGAAATGCTGAACACTGGTAGGACTCTGATTTTTGCTTAACAGCGGTTTTCAAAGTGGGAGTCCGTAGGCCCCTTCAGAGTTTATGGAGATCTTCCTGCGGGTCCATTCAACAAACCACCCATCCCTGCCAAACTTCACAATATCTTGTTACCCAGTTCACAACCTTTCAGAGGCAGCTCACTTTAGCACAATGGCTGCTGTAAGGGTCGTGCGGGTGTTACAACCCCAAATGACCGTAGCCTTCACAAAATTGCACGGCTGTTCCTATAAGCCGGTGGCAATCTTATTCCTCAATTTTTGTGTATGCTAAAATCCTCCAATTCCTCAAAATTCCCCCTGCAAAACAACCTGCTCACCACCCCCTGTTCATTAAGAACAGAAAAGGCTGTTGTCCAGGATTTAAGACAGGGGTCTTTTCTGGCCCTATTTGGAGAAGCTGGGGTTTGAACCTGGGATATTCTTTGAGAAAGTAAATCCAAAATTTCTCTCCTGCGTTTGTGTGTGTGTGTGTGTGTGTGTGTGTGAGAGAGAGAGAGAGAGAGAGAGAGAGAGAGAGAGAGAGAGAGAGAGAGAGAGATCAGCCCTCAGTAGAAAAACTCAGAAGGTTCCAAACAGGTGGACAGCCTACAATCTGTCAAGAGATTCAACCTGTCTATTGATGGTCTATCATAATTATTTTTATTTTTGGGAAGGAACCAGAAGAAGAAGAAGAAGAAGAAGAAGAAGAAGAAGAAGAAGAAGAAGAGGAGGAGGAGGAGGAGGAGGAGGAGGAGGAGGAGGAGGAGGAGGAGGAGTTTGGACTTGATATCCCGCCTTTCACGCCCCTTAAGGAGTCTCAAAGTGGCTAACAATCTCCTTTCCCTTCCTCCCCCACAACAAACACTCTATGAGGTGAGTGGGGCTGAGAGACTTCAAAGTGTGACTAGCGCAAGGTCACTCAGCAGCTGCATGCGGAGGAGAGGGGGGCGCGAACCCGGTTCACCAGATTACGTGTCTACCGCTCTTAACCACTACACCACACTGGCTCTCTAACAAGGGAAGGCCAGTGATGGAATACCTCTCTCACTCTCTCACTCTTTTTCCATCACTGGGTGGTTGATTTCAGCCCAATGTACCCAGCCCAAGGAACCTTCAAAAGGAAGTTGCTGCCACAGCCATTATGTGCATGTTTATTTTAATGAAATGAACAAAGATTATGAGTCATGGGAGTGTGGCGCGCGCGTGTGTGTGTGTGTGTGTTTGAACTTAATGGTGCTTAGTTTATTTTTTTGGTTGCTCTTTTGTTAATGCTGTTATTATTGTATTATATGTTATTAAGGCTGTATTTTAGGCTTTTATTCAGCCAGAACTTGCTGGAACTCATTTCCGGCTCCTCTCAGATGGGTGCCACTGTCATTACAAGAGAAAAAGGGAGGTTTCATGGTGAGTTCCGGCACCTCTTTTTCTAGAAAAATAACACTGGCTGTATTGAATTGTTAATCATTTAATATTACTTTGGCTTCAATTGTGTTTCATAGATTGTAATTGTTTCACTGATGATTTGTTAATTATTCTATGCGAGTTATGCTGTACTTGTGATGTTCTACTTTGTAGGGACGCGGGTAGCGCTGTGGTCTAAACCACTGAGCCTCTTGGGCTTGCTGATTGGAAGGTCAGCAGTTTGAATCCCCGTGACGGGGTGAGCTCCCATTGCTCTGTCCCAACTCCTGCCAACCTAGCAGCTTGAAAGCATACCAGTGCAAGTAGATAAATAGGTACCGCTCTGGCGGGAAGGTAAACGGCATTTCCATACGCTCTGGCACTCAACTCGTCAATGCCTCTTTGTGCCAGTAGCGGTTTAGTCATGCTGGCCACATGACCCAGAAAACTGTCTGTGGACAAACGTCGGCTCCCTCGGCCTGAAAGTGAGATGAGTGCCGCAATCCCAGAGTCTCCTTTGACTGGAGTCCAGGGGTCCTTTACCTTTCTTTTTACCTCTATTATGTCCCTTCATGTTATTATTTTTTATTGTTGGTAAGCTTCTCTGGGATTGTTTTTAATTCAACATTTAATACTGTACTTAATGCATTACACTGTGTTTCATGTACTCTGTTTTCTTCTTATTACTGGCTCTTGGCTGGTGTGTGTGTGTGTGTGTGTGTGTGTGTGTGTGTGTGTGTGTGTGTGTAAGAAAAGCAGCATAGAAATATAAATAAATCAAATCAATCTCATTCTCACTCTCTCACACACCAATCAGACCGTGCCTACAGCTAAAATTAGGCCAGGTACAATGGCATATTTGTTCATTATGTAGACATTTGGTTGGCTTTGAAATCTGCAACAAAATGTCAGGACAAAAATGCTTCTATCACAAGTATTTTACATTTATAATCCCCCATGTTAAATTGTATTTCCCATGAAGAGGCGGAATGAATTTTGGTTTATTTTCTGTTGGCTTTCAGATTTACCTGACAAGTGTTGGCCTTAACTGTCATCGGCCTCCTTAGGTCTAAAGACTTGCAAATACACTTGTAATCAAGGTCTGATTCATATGGCAGATTAGAAGCCTCGGTTTCTGCACCTCTTTGTGTGCTTCAGTCCATTTCCCACCCCCTCTATTATTATGCCAATCCTTTTAGGTCAACATATCCCCCCACCCATTTTTCTTAAATCTGCTGTATGCAGTCATAGCCAGACCTTCCTCTTGCTTCCCTCCTCCCGCTTTTAACTTCTCTTCAATCATTTCTTGAAGTAGCCCCTCATTTCGGGAATGTGTTCCATCACAACTGATTTCATCTTCCTCACACTTTGCATCACTTCGTATCAACAGTTCTGCCCAGCGTTTATTCATATCCAACTCCGTTTATAAATTATTTTCCAACTCCCCATTTCACACACCTTTGGTTTCCTTTATTCCTTTTCCTCCCTGTCACCCATACTTCATATTCTTAAAGAGCGATACCTCATAGGTTTGTTTTTAAAGATAAATTTCTTTTTCACTTGTAAATCTATTTGCCCTGCCAGTAAATGTTTCTTTTTATAAAATGTACATTTCACCAGGCATTTTAAGTCTTGTGAAGCCACATTATTCTGTCCACACACACACACCCTCTAGATTTTCTAGTGGCTGCTCAATGCCCTGGACAAACCAAATTTATTTTGTTGAATATGTTCTGCAGCTTTCCTTTGGCATCTGAATACTAATATACTATCCACAAAACGTATTTAAATACCTATTGGCCACATCCTTTGCAGGGCCAGGACCCCCTCCACTCCCGGCCCAACTCCTGCAGTCAAACTGGTGCCCATCATATTGTTCTGCTTTCCTTTGGACCACTTCAGTGGGGCCGAGTGAGGTCTTGTCATCTGGGCAGCCCAGGACCTCCATAAGCACTGTCCAGGTTTGTGCCCCAGGGAAGCCACTTCGGTGCTGCTAACACGGTGGATTGACTTCACTCCTGAAAATGCATTCCATTGTGTCTCAAAACAGATGGATGCCCACGACAACAATATCTTCTGCAAATACATTTGCACGATCAATTCCACCACCTCTTCAGATGCTGCTTTCAGCCACAAAGTTCTGCAGAAGTTCTTGGGATCATCCGCCTTCTCTTGCTACTGCTTTCTTACATCCCATTTGTCAGCAATGCCCTCTGGGGTCCACAGCAGAAGCTGTGGATTTCTGTTCACTAGGGATCCCAGAGCACATTGCTACCTGCCCACGTTTGTGGATTTGTAGTGTAGCATTAGTCATGTCCCAGTTACCGTTTCTCCCACTGTCTCACATGTGGGAAGTTGTAGTTAAAGTTTCCAAGTCTCCAAGGGATCTTTGCTATCACGGTATCTCCTTTTGGGTCTGCCTTTGGGTGGCCAAGTGTTTTCATGTTTGTTGTCATTTTTTTCCCCTTCTAGTGCATTTTTGAGTCATCCTTTCCTGCCAGTCTGGGAATGAAGGGGTGTCTCCTCCTATTCCACCTCAAAATTCTAGCAGCTCTGCCTGTTGGTTCCAGTAAGAAGTGCCAATATAGGGGCCACATTCCCCATACCAGCCTGCTTGTTTCTTAAGATCTTCTGTAGAAGCCCTTTTTTCAAGTACCCTCTTTAGCGAAGGTTTCTTCAGTGGAGCCCTGACCTTCCAAAGAGTCACGTCTTGTCTTAACATTACAATATGTTGGGTGCTAGCTTCTGTTTGCCTAGGTACTTTAGATGACAGTGAATTTTGCCTTACACTGTTGTTCAGCTACTATTGGCCACAAAGGGATGAGGGTAGCCCTGTGGTCTAAACCACTGAGCCTCTTGGGCTTGCTGATCGGAAGGTCGGCGGTTCAAATCCATACAACGGAGTGAGCTCCTGTTGCTCTGTCCCAGCTTCTGCTAACCTAGCAGTTTGAAAGCAGGTCAGTGCAAGTAGAGAAATAGGTACCACTGTGGTGGGAAGGTAAATGGTGTTTCCATGCGCTCTGGCACTCATCACAGCCCTCCGTGTGCCAGTAGCGATTTAATCATGCTGGCCACATGACCCAGAAAGCTGTCTGTAGACAAAACCACCTCCCTCAGCCTGAAAGCAAGATGAGCGCCGCAGCCCATAGTCACCTTTGACTGGACTTAACTGACCAGGGGTCCTTTATCTTTACCTACTTTTGGCCATGATATCTGGAGCTAATAGGGGTTGGAACTGGACAACATCTGGAGGGCCACTACTTCCCCAATCCTGCTATAGTTGTTATCTGTAGCAACTTTGTAGTAGTAATAGGACATCAAATAATGGAACCACATTTAGTTTGGTCCCCATTTCATCATGATCAAACTATAGTTGCTGTCTGTACTGGCTCCTCCTGCATGATCTTACTGGATTCTTAAACTGATTATTATTTAATCCATTTGCTGCTTTCTTGCATCTCCTCTTCTTTCCCAGGTATATCTTGTTTTATGTATCTTAAATAACATATTTGTTACCTGAGAATTTCATCAAGCAGTCAATCTCCCTTCTCTCGTTCCTTTCACTTAGCTCAAATAATCTGTTTTCTTGCCCATCCTTTCCTTCGCCAGCATTCCAATCTCCCATTTTACGATCAAGTTATCTTTCCCCTTTAGTTGTTATCCTCCAGTTTGCTCACAGATATACTTAAAAGGTTTTCAAGCAAAATCTTAAGCTGATCTTTGATAGATGGAAGAGATCAAGCTTGTTAAATATCACACGGAAAGGTAGACATTTCTTATCTTGAGCAATATGTTTTAGACTTTGTTTTTTAAATACTATTTTTCTTTTTTAAGTGTGGGACTGTTGGAAAATCAGCTGCAGGCATTCCTGGACCTCCTGTTCCTTGAGTCATTGCTGCGAAGGAAGCTGTAGGCCTCCGGAAACCCATAGCTTTCCCAGTGCCTTGCTCCACAACCACCCCTTGCTACTGTCCATTCCTGCCCTCCAAAAAAACCCTGTCAAAGCATCTTTGTGCTGGTCAAAAACTCTGCTTCTCTTTTTGTTCCCGGTTTGCTCCCTGGTCCTCTGCCCTGCCATTCTTGCTTCTAGTTTGTCTCACTGAAATCATCTCCCTAGGTTGTCCTTCACCTCACTTTAACCTCTTGAAGGGCTCATCCACACTTCCATTTGCCCCACTGCTTTCCCACAGGGATACCTGAGGTTTAGCCCTGAATGCCATTTGTTCTGATTCAGCACTAAAGAGTACATTTTCTGATGGAAAATGGCAGAGCAAATGCAAAACTGCTCAGACCCATACATTGAGCTTGTCTCTTGTTCAAGCACCTCAACCAAAGCACTTCAATGGAAAGGCCACATTCTACCCAGATCAAACCATACCTGACATGAGAAAACCATTATTAGGTTTTCTTTCTTTCTTTCTTTCTTTCTTTCTTTCTTTCTTTCTTTCTTTCTTTCTTTCCAGATTTAGGTCTGGGAAAATGCCAGTTTGTTTGGGCAGCAATTCGTGTGCAGCGGACTAACAAAGTGGCTGTATTTTACCTCCATAGCCTACCAACAACTTGGGTGTGGTAGATTTTGGTTGGGAGAACAGCAGACGGACAGATGGTGAAATACCTTCACCAACATGGTGAAATACCAGCACCAAGTGTGCAAAACAGATTTCCTCCTCCACATATGGACTGATCCTGAGAAGCCCCGAGCTGACATGTGGGAATCTAACTAAGACCTGAGAGAAGCTGGGAAACTAGCTAACCATGGAGAAAGGTTCTAAGCTAGTTAGCCTGTGACTTGCTGCTTTTCTACTTGTCGTGTGTGTGTGTGTGTGTGTGTGTGTGTGTGTGTGTGTGTGTTAATGTGGAGGAACATCACAAAGCTGATCCTGCCACCCACCTCACAGGTAGTAGTGGTAATAGACTTCATTGTATTTTTTGCAAACCAACCATCATACAAGTTCAGGGGGCTATGATTCATTTTTAAAATATATTTTAAATGCCCTCTGACCACTTAGTTGCATACGGAGTAATAATCCAGAAAATAAGATCATGCACCCTACAAGACACAAAGGTACAGAAAGAAGTAAAATACAAATGAACACAATGGAACAGTCTAGTTTATACTTCTCACAATTACATAAAGTGCAGAAAGAAAATTCCTAGCTAAAAATTTGATAAGCACATACTTATCTAGATCCATTAAATTTTGAGTGCTTTTTTAAAAAAAACAAAGCTGCTACAATGAATTGTGCTGTTCTAAATGTGATATACCTGTTCATCATGTGCCATTTGAAAATGGTACTGTTACTGAGGCACTCTGCCTTGCTGTCATCCTTAACCCCTTGTGTCCTAAAGCTTTACTCTGCAGCCTGCAAGCGAGGGATTGAGCCAGAGTCAATGCGGAAGGAAATTTGGTGTACATGAACTATCCTCTCTAATAGGAGTTGCTCTCATTATTTGCACATAACTTACTCTGTCTCTTTTTTGCCCATACCCACCATAGGAAGGGATGTTGGATTAGAAATGTGGGTGGAAATCCACACAATTTGCTTGTCTATTGGAGGTCCAGAACAGAAATCACACAATGATCTTTTTTTTAAAATCGTTCTTCATTTGCAAATGTTACATAAATAATGACATTATTTACTGCCTTATTTACTCCACTGAAATTAATTGTGTGATTAATTCATAAGCTTTGTCCACAGCAGATAACTAGACGGGTAATGAAGGGGTTTAGCAGAAGCTGAACTGCAGCAGAACAGAAGCAGTACTGATTGGGATGAACCCAAGATGTGAAGGTAGTCACTGCTTCCTTATATCCCTACAATTACACTCTTCTAATTCATAGAATCATAGAACTGTAGGATTGGAAGGGACCTCGAGGGTCAACTAGTCCAACCCCCTGGAATGCTGGAATCATTTTGCCCAATGTAGGACTCAAATCAATGACCCTGAGATGAAGAGTCTCATGCTCTACTGACTGAGCTATCTTCAGCCTTTTTCATACTACACCAACATCTGGGAGGCACAGGGTCAGCCCACTTCTTACATGCTCTGTGGCTGAAAACGTAAGGTTGCCGTGTTTATTATTATGAGAAGAGTTTGAAGAAGAGTTTGGATTTGATATCCCTCTTTATCACTACCCGAAGGAGTCTCAAAGCGGCTAACATTCTCCTTTCCCTTCCTCCCCCACAACAAACACTCTGTGAGGTGAGTGGGGCTGAGAGACTTCAGAGAAGTGTGACTGGCTCAAGGTCACCCAGCAGCTGCATGTGGAGGAGCGGGGAATCGAACCCGGTTCACCAGATTACAAGTCCACCGCTCTTAACCACTACACCACACTGGGGAAGCTCTCCCTTTAGAAAACAAAAGCAAACCAGGACACCACAAAAGCTGAGCAAAAATAAGGTCACTTCTGCCTTTGTAATCCCGGACATATGGCAGCCCTAAGGGGATGGGATTTCTCCTAGAGAAGATTGCTTCAACCATAGCCAGCTCTTCATCTCTGTCCCCTCCACTCTGTACCTTCCTCTCCTTTTTGTGACTGTTCTTTCCTTGAGTTATGAACCAGATGTTCTGCATTTTAGTCATTTTTTTTTTAACCAAACAGAGTGGGTAACATTTGTAGAGTGTTGCAGCTGGTTTCCTCTCCATGATGGGAACATAGTTTGGCAAGTTTGCAGCAAAAGTAATATATGGATGGTGGCGATTGGCTACTGCCTATGATGTAAACAAGACATCGCCATCCCAAATTCCAGGGGGGAGGGGGATAGCGATTTTTTTTTAAGTGCTCATTTAAAAAATGACAATAGATGAACTTATCCATGTCCTCCCCCCCCTTTTTTTTTAAAAAAAAAGAGAAACAGCTTGCTCAAAGTCTGGGGAGTGCAAAGACAGACGTTTAGCCTGTGGTTTGATTTCCTAGGATGCTTGTCTGTGATGCAGATTGTGAGGTCAGGAGAACATCAGGCTCACGCTGCAGGTGTGATTTGGCTTTAAATACCACATCTGTTTTCGTTCTCAGTTGCACGGGCCACATAGCTCAGGCATGTGTGAAAGTGAAAAATACTGCGGCTGACTTTTGCTTTATAAAAGAAATCCATCAGCCCAAATGCCTGGCCTTTATACACACAGCAGGCCACAGTTTAACCAAAAAAAATAAAAATGGCTGTGCCAGGTTTTCCTGGGTCAATTGGCAGCACCGCTCTGTTACTCAAAGGGCAGGAGGCTGTCCTTGTAGTCCATGTGGAGACCACATGAATCAGAGCAACTGATGAGGGAACAATGAGAACTTTAAAACACACTCACATCCATCTGGCTCTGAAAAAGGCAATGATGTCACATCGGAGGACACAACTACACACAGTGCAACTATTGGCCACAGTAGAACCTATTTAATTATAATAAACATGTTTGTAGATCTGTGGCGTTTGTTTCTAAAACGAATACCTATGAGAACTTTTAAAAAGACAATCAGAAATAGGGGTCAAGTTCTTCCCAGGAAATCCACCTTGTAAAATTATCCGGAATGTAATAATACCCATGTTATTGACTTAAGCACAGTTTCTTGTGACATGCTGCCGCTGACCTGTAATTTTTATCCTACATGTTGCCGGCACTATTAAAATGACACTTGTGAATGTAAATTAAGCTCACAAAGGGGACAGATTGTATGATTCTGGTTTCCCTCAGACGCCTGTAGGCTATCACAGGTTCCATATGTGAAGTAATTATGTTCACTGAAGGAAAGAATAAATGCTGTCAAATTGTGTACGGTGAAGAAAAGGCAGCTATTATATTTCAGTAGTCAGTGGAGCATTGCCACAGACAGTGGCAAGATGTATCAGGAAATAAACCAGCAACAGTCCTATACTGAATACCATCTTTAAATGAATATATGCTTTTGAAGACCTAGTGCACGGTTGTTAAAAGTATGCGGGTTACTTAGCAATCTTTCCTGCTGCAGATTTTGAGTGGATGCATGCTTTTTTGATCAGAGATATCAGACTTAATTCATGGCCATTGGACAACTCCTGCTTGACATTTTCTTAACATGGGCTGAAAGAAAAACCCAACAAATAAATGTTTTTAGCTTCATCACTCCCTATATAGGCAACCTGGAAATTTCAGTTGCTTCAGAATGAAGATGCCAGGCTCTTGCGTGGAACTGGTAGATTACCCTGATCCTTTATCAACTTCATTGATTCCTGGTGTTTAATTCAAGATGGTTGTCTTGGTATCACAAGGACTGCTTTCCACCATATGACAGACCCTCCAAGTGTCCATATTTTCCAGAGACAGTCCCATATTTATCATATGGTTGCCATATGTTCTCTTTTTCCAGGACACATCCTCTTTTTCATGGGTAGAGTCATAATAGCATTCCATAGTTAAAAGTAGAAGTCAGCAAATGTGTCCTCATTTTTGCTCTTCAAAATATGGCAACCCTAATTTATAGAAGGGACGTGGTTGGCACTGTGGGTTAAACCACAGAGCCTAGGACTTGCCGATCAGAAGGTTGGCAGTTCGAATCCCCGCGACGGGGTGAGCTCCCGTTGCTTGGCCCTGCTCCTGCCAACCTAGCAGTTTGAAAGCACGTCAAAGTGCAAGTAGATAAATAGGTACCACTCTGGCGGGAAGGTAAACGGTGTTTCTGTGCGCTGCTTTGGTTTGCCAGAAGCGGCTTAGTCATGCTGGCCACATGACCCAGAAGCTGTACGCCGGCTCCCTCAGCCAATAAAGCGAGATGAGCGCCGCAACCCCAGAGTCGGTCACAACTGGACCTAATGGTCAGGGGTCCCTTTACCTTTAACTTTAATTTACAGAAGCCATCCCACTTTCTGATCTGATCCCATAATGTCTCACTTTTCCTCATGACATCTCTATTTCCATCAGAGAAATGTTGGAGGGTATGGAGTTATGCGACCCTCAAGGCAAGGAGATAAGTAAATATACAACCCTTAGAAGACATCTGAAGGCAGCCCTGTTTAGGGAAGATTTGTTTAATGTTAAATGTTTTATTGCGTTTTTTGTATTTTGGAAAATGCCTAGAGTGGCTGGGGTATAAATAATAAAATTATTATCAGGGCTTTTTTTCAGCTGGAACTCACCGGAAATAAGTTCTGCCCCCTCTCAGGTGGGTGCCATTGCCAATATAAGAGAACACAGGAGGCATTCATGGTAGGGTCTGGCACTTCTTTTTCTGGAAAAATAGCACTGATGCTGATGATTGAATAGGACATCCCTATTTCCATTGGATAAATGTTGGATGGTACAATGAGCCTGCCTGAGTACTTTGCCTCACTTCTCCTGAGATCTTGCTATGCACCCATGTCACCAGTTTTTTGATCTCCAGATGGGCAACAAAAGCAAGACCTTTTGGTTGTGGCGTGCATAATCTCCAAACGCCTCCAAAGACTCTGTATTTTTAGATGAGCAATGAAAAATGGTTTCAAGCAGCCCTTCCATATTACTGTTTTTTCTGAAAAGACTGTGCTGTTGCTTTTAACTTTGTTGTAAGCCGTTACTTATTGTTGCTGATTGCTGTATTATTATTTCTAAGTAGATTTAGTTATATTACTATATAGAAAGGGAACGTAGAAGTGCCAGAAATCAGTGAATAAAATAAGAAATACAGCATGCACGTCTCCGCCAGAAGTTCTGGAGAGATGTGGTCCCTTGAAACACAGAGAACAGAAAATGAGAAAAATATGCAACAGAGACTGGCCAGGATGAAACACAGGCATGATCCCAGGGCGAAAGTGGTGGGCAGTCAGGCAAGCAGGTAGATGAACTAGAGGAACAGTTGAGGCCCAGGGGAGCCAACTTGGGTCCCAGGTTATGGGTACCCAGTGCACGTGATGTCATGATGTCACATGTGACATGACATCATGACAGTACCAGGTCAGGTTTTGAGACCTCGCAAGGCCTCGGAAGTTGTGTTGGGGGCCCTGCGGTATGGGTGCTGAGCACCCACAACAATTTTTTGTGGGTGCTCAGGTGCCCAGAGCCACTTATAATTGGTACCCCTGGGGAGGCCTACAGCCAGATTTTTTATGACCATTTTCTAAACTCAGAAAGTGGAAGCAACACAGCAGAAAGGATGCTCACCTGCCATTGTACAGAGGTGCAAGCCTCTGTGAAGCTTCTGAAGTACATACAGACATCCAGCCCAACTTCCCAGATGATTTCAGAGAATCAGTTTTCTCTCCTTTTGTGTGTGTGTGTTTAGTCAATCTTTATTGAGTTAAAATGAATACATCCACACAGTATTTGCCATTACAAGCTTACAACTTAAGAAAGAAAGATAAGAAAAATGCAAGATAAGGACAAGTGTATAAAAATCGGGGGGGGGGGAGCGAAAAAACATACGTAATTATGGAATTCCTCAACATTTAGTATTTTGTTAATGCAATGATTATTCACACAATTAGAAGTAAAAAGTGCTGCAAACATTTAAAAAGACTTCCAAGTATTCTCATTGTACTTTATCTGTTATATACATTATACCGCACAGTTACCTGTTTCTTGTAATTTTTCATTATACCTCAGTTACCTTTTAGTTTTCCCTCCTTGTGTTGACATTTTCAGTTGCCAAGTGCTAAAAAATGACATAGAATCATAGCACTGTAGAGTTGGAAGGGACCACGAGGGTCATGTCGTCTAGCCCCCTGCAGTGTAGGAAACGGTTGCCCAACATGGGGCTCGAACCCATGACCCTCAAAATTAAGAGTCTCATGCTCTACCGAATGAGTTATCCCAACTGACATGGAACTCCTTTGTTTGAAGGTTCCAATAAGCAGTAGACCCTGCAAAGACATCCTGTAGTCTCTAGGGTGCCCTTACAGGGGCCACAGGATTTCAGGGCCCATGTGATCAAAGCTGCCATGTGGTAAAATGTTTGGAAAGTCATTTACATTCCGTTCCTCCAAGTATTTCTTCTGTCATTATTTGTTTTGATGTAAGATGTCCTCAGCTTTCTTCTCTTTAGAAAATCATTCGCACAAAACAGAACCCAGAGAGAAATTTCAGAGTATGGCTATATGATTATAGCCGTATACCAGAAATGGCGATGAAAAAACCCCCATATAGTTTAGGAGAAAGGCAAATTGTTTCCCCCACCCCCATTGTATAGTATTTGCTTTCGGTGAACAGGCAGGTTTCATCTGTGGCTTGTCAGTATTAATCCTGGACACTGCATCTCTGCATTATTATTATTATTGTTGTTGTTGTTGTTATTATTATTAAAAAACCCACCAAACTTGGGCAGCATCTTCTTAACAACAAAAGCTTCTCCTCCACACCTCTCAGCTCTGCCTACAGCATCCACCTGTCAGCTGCTGTCAGAGAATCTGTTATTAGTACTGCTGAGGGTACCAGAAGCAGATGTTCCGGCCAGCAGGATTTACTGCTGTAATGTTTAGTACACACAGAGGAATCTGGCAGGTTGGAGAGAATGCACATTGCACAACACAACCACAGTTATTAACTGCTTTGGGGCTGAATTTAGACAAAACCTCAGAACATCACCTGTCCTTTCATCCTCACTCTGTGAAAAATATAGGCAGGTTCCTTTTCACTCTCATTTGCTCCCAATGTAGCCGAGAGCTTTGAAGAGAGAAGGGTTGTTGGGAAACTTCCTAGAATGAATATAAACCTTAGCATAAGAATGTAAATAAACCTCTGGATCAGTCCAAGAGTCCATTCAGTAGACCTTGTTTGGATAATATGACAATATTTGGAATGAGTTTATACAAAATGTGGTAGGCTATTAACATTTACATATGTATTAGGATAATAATATCAAACTTAGAAAAGAATGTATGGATTAGGGCAGTGCTTTTTTCTAAAAAAAAATGTTTAGGGGTACTCTCATTTTCCTACTCATATTGAAATACTGCACCTCAATGAGGCCAAACTTAGATTCACAAAATGTTTAGGGGGGTGCGTACCCCCACACATACCCCCAGAAAAAAGCACTGGATTAGGATATTTTTCATATTTATTCACTTTTTTTCTCTATGTATTTTTGTTTCTTTTTCCTTTTTTGTTTTCTTATTTGAAGGTTTTTCAATATAGTAATAATATCAAAAAAGAGTCCATTCAGTCCAACATATGGCGTCTTAACAGTAAACAGTATAATGTTTCCGAGAAACTAATAAGCAACTGATATTTAGAGGCAGGCAAGAGGTAGAGGTAACCACAACAAAGTGGGGTTGAGATTATTATGATCAAATACGCATGTGCCTATAGCTAAACACAGGTAGTGCAGAATGGTGCATACCTACATTAATTTAACAACAGCCATTCCAGCTTACATTGCTGTACTTAGATAGAGATCTGTGCTGCAGAACAGGAAACGTCTGTGCTATTCAGTATAGGGATATTATTAATTGCATCTAATGCACACACATTATTGCAACTCTGTATTTGCTTTTGGGAGCATGTTACTCGAGCTTCCGATGAGGCAAGATTTCAAACATCCCATGTAGTACGTCTGTAGCAGCTGTAGGATTTACGAACATCTGCGAAGTCCAGAAGGAAGCGCTCTTGGTGGCTTGACCAGTATCCTGCATTGCATCATATCAAAGCATCTGTAAAATTTCTGTTGGGCATGCACAGATGGTCACCTTGGCACGTTACCAGGATCCTTCTCCTACTCATAACCATATGATGCTTCTTTTTTCATGGTTCACCCTGCAGTGTTAATGAAAAGCAAGGGAGCTTTTATGTTCCCAGCCCTCCAATGGAGGTTGCCATGTGTGTTAAAAATATTCATGTAAAAAAGTACGGGGAAATGAAAGAAACCTGCAAATTTGAACCATAGGACCTGTGCAAACAAGTATTTCATAAAGTTTATAGTGTTTGATTAGTTTTACTGACAGTAAAGTTTGGCTTGAAACTAGGTTATAAAGGGAGGGGGAGCATTTATTCGCCAGGCTCTGCCAGCACTGCGGATTAAAAATGTTCAAAAGAAAAGCACTAACAAAAGAAACAAATCTTCTGAATTACACCTTGTCTTGCCTTTAGAAGTTTCAGGCAAGCTTTCTAAATAAATCCTTAATAGCTGCTTTTAGTTTGCCATTCTTCCCCAGTCAAACATTTGTTAGCATATGCAAGTAGGTGGTTCGCTTGTTTAGAGCCTTGATGTAACCAGGTGGAATGCAAAGCTCAAATATTGGATTGCTTGACAGATTGTTCTGTAGTGAAGGTGGAATCCTCTTCCAGGTCAAAAAGCAAGGGACCTCGCTTCCCTGTGTTGTAAAACAAAACAACTCTGAAAAGCCTGAATTACTGAAGTAATGTTGGGCCATTTGGACCCGGACCCCTTAGCTCCCCCGGAAATAAATACACCAACACAAATATATTGGGTTAATGGGATAAATAAGGCCACAACTTTATTGGTTACAGATGTGAGCGGTTTGGCTTAGGCAATTGGGTGAAGCAAGATTATATCCTGACTCCTGCCCGACTGCAGGAAGTCCCTTAAGGGTCAACCATGGGAAGGGGGAGCCCTATGATATACATCAATTAAGAGCTCTCCCAGGGTCACCACTGAGGTCGTGGTATGGCCCTAGCCCAGGAATCACACCCCCGGATCCCTTTAATGCAGTGGTTCTCAACCTGTGGGTCCCCAGATGTTGTTGGACTACAACTCCCATCATCCCTGAACTCTGGCCTTGCTAGCTAGGGGTGATGGGAGTTGTAGTTCAACAACATCTGGGGACCCAGAGGTTGAGAAAGGCTGCTTTAACGGGATACCCTTAACGTGGAGGGGCAGGCAGAGGAACAACCTCCCCTTCCATAATAAGGCTTACCCAGTGCCTAACCTTACAAAGTTGTGATGATTGCTACTAGGTAGGTGAAAACCCAATGGCTAGTGCCAATTTTGCCAAGTGGGGAAATTCCTACCCAACTCTGACAACCAGGTGACCGACATAAGTCATAGCAAGGCCATAGTCAATCCACGCAAGAAAAGAGGGTAGGTGAGCTGGGAGATCCCACGAATGGAGGCAAACAAGGAGGCTGCTTCCCTGTCTGTGCCGCTATTTAAACAGGCATAGCCACGCCCCCAGGCAAACCCGATTGGCTGGCCGGGAGAGTGACACGGCCAGGGTTCCTGATGACATGAACAGCGTTCCTCCGCCCACTCCAGGGTATCTGGAGGACCCGGATTCCCGCCCACAAAGCAGCCCCTCCTAAAAGGAGGAGCTAACTTCCCTGAAAATAGTATCACCCTGTGAAAAACAGGGACATATTTCCTGCTGCTTTTGAGGGGAGCCTGGGAGGATTTCTCTGAAAGGTGACTTTTGCTTAACTATACTGGGTTTTGTCAGAAAATGTAGGAAGCCTTGTACTTCTTCTGAACAGCCAGACTTCGTGAAATGCAGGAAAAAGCATGGAAAAAGGCAAAACTCAAAGGCTATGTTGTAAGGTTAAGAGGCAACTCAATCCGAAAAAATTTGAATAAATTTCTTTCCCCACCCAGACTCCAAAGATTTTTTTTTTTAAGGGGGTCATTTCACCTCCATTAACCCAACAAATGATTTAAAAAGAGAAATTTTCTGCTCAGCTCTCAGCTTTTGTTGGTTCAATGGTTCATGTGGCCAAAAAAACATCTGTTTTGATATGCAATCGCATCCTGAAATAAAGGGCCCTGTAGATAAAATGCATTGTATACACTTTGGGTGGATCTAGACATGGTGAGGAATGGTATAAATATGTAAGAAATTAGATTGTTATAACAAAAGAAAAAAATTTCTATGGAAAACTTTGTTTTAAAATTTCCTGCTCTCTGGCACCATCTGGTGTTGCATGTTTATACCACATTCAAATCGCTCTATCTTTACTTAAGTACCTGAGCCCTTCATACATAAATTAGCTCCTCAGTAACTCTTAGGAATCTAGGAACCCCCCTAAAAAAAAAATATGTCAATTTAAATAGGTCTTTCATGACTAAGGGACATAGGTGCCAACTCCTGGGGGCCAAGGGGTCTTTGCCCCCCAATAAAATATTTTTTAACCCCCAATAAAATATTTGAGGGGCCCAAGCCCCCCCAGTTAATGGACATTCCCATTCAAATGGTGCCTGTGTACCACGTCATGTGATCAATTATGTGAGGCACGACTGCCCCCCTCCCCCATATTTTATTCAAGTTGGCACCCCAGCTAAGGGAGTGATCCTGGACACAAGAAGCTGGTGTAAAGCAAGCCAGTATAAATGAAGCCAGCGTAAAGTTGCACTGGCAGAGGGGAAGCAAGCCTTCAAAATACTATTCTACGCTGGGTTGCCTGGTCACATGACCAAGCTGAAAAGGGTTGGGATCCAGCCTAATTCCCCTTCTTTGGTCCTGCCCCCCCCCCATGCCTGGAACACCACTGGTGGGCAGACTTACGCCTGTTAGAATTCCTGATCTATGATTGCAGTCATAGGATTGTTGTCTTTCACATGATGTGATATGTTTTGACTCCAGAGTGGGAAGTAATGAAGACAGGATGTTTGTGTTACTGTGTTCCATGAAGTGGGATTATTGTCCTTTCCCCCCCCCCCTTTGCTATCTGATGCTAGAGAGAGAGAGGGAGCCATGTTGCAGTGTTCCGTGTGTGTTTATATGTAAATAAAGTAGATTAGCCAAAATGCTGAGTTGCTGGGGTTCTGTCATGCAAGGTGCGCAAATTCTGCGTATCCCTAAGTGTGCCAGTGTCGGTTGGCATCAGTCGCTGTGATGTTCGGGGTGAAGAAAGCTTTTGAAGCTCCCGGACGAAAGACAAGGAGGGAGAGAACATGCCAGTCGGGCATGTGTCTCTGCCAGGGTCCTACTCGAGTGTAGGCTGAACTCCTGACAACGCTATCCTTGACTCAGTCACTATGAGAAGCTATGTCTGTGTGTCTTCGGCTGTGCTGGGGTCAGGGTCTGAGTGTGACTGAGCCAGGAATGAGCCAACTGATGTCCCACGACATCCTCAGCTGCTGCCCTGGTGGACCTGGCCACAGGACTGCCCTCTAACCCATAGCTTCTGCTGCCGGTCTCCACCTAACCCAACTCAAATAATTCCATCGTGCAGAATATAGCTTGCAGTAGATCATGGATGAACCGATGGCCCAATGCCATATTGTATTTCAATCAAGTGTTAACATTCTACAAGGCACTTTCCACTTTGCAGAGGGTTGTTATTATGGTCGCTATTGTTATCACTGTTATTTCCCCCCAACCTTAGAATGAAATCAATTGTCATTTCCCAGCGAGCGAAAGCGGTTAAACAATTGCTTGCGAGGCGGTTTGTGTGCCATGGCTTTGTGGAGGTAGAATGTAATGTAGAAATGAGAGGGGCTTTCTAGTTCACAGCACTGACAGGAACCGTAATGTATGACTCTTTTGAATGCACTGTGGCAGAAGCAGAGTGAAGATCATCTAGCGTTATTTGCCGGAGAAATTGTTACATGCAGAAAAAAGTAACAGAAGAATGAAAAACTGTAGAATTAAGGAGAGGGTGGGAAAGCAGGATGGTGGCGGCAGCAAGCAGAGATGCGCTTTGCCGTTGCAAATTTTTTGATGGGAATTGGTAGGGTAATGTTGTGTAAAGGTAATATACTTGGATATATTAATAACAAAACTCAACTCACCATGTTAACTGACCTTTACATATCACTGTCCCTTTTAGTTTACAAAAAAAAGGCATTTATTCCATGAAAGGAAGGTTCCATTCAATACTTTTCCATATCCGGTAGGCTAAAATATATGCTAAATTGACATTTAGAATAATCACAGAACTCCCCTTTTTTCAAAAAAATAAAAAAAAAATGGGGGGAATGATAAATTGAACTATTTCCATGTGATTTAAATTTGAGATTCTGAAAATGCTTTTGGGAAACCATTTAAAATAATAGCCAGATATTCGGTGGACATTCAGGTTATCTGGTAATGATAATAGGACCTTTTTCAATGACTGAGTAATTACTTTCTCACTGTGCTCAGGGTGAGTTTGAACTATCTGTCTTGTTCACAATTTAAACCTGCAGTGTATGAGCAAAGGGGCATTCAGCCTGACATTTTACATTCCAAGCTAGCTTCCTATAAGAGAAGAGAAACTGCTTGCCGTTCTGTATTTCTAATCTTTGAAATAACCAAAAAAAAGGGGGGGAGCAGCACCAAAAATACTCCAAAGTATATGATGGTGGCGGAAGATCTGCGGTAAATGCATGCATATTAATATATTGCTATGTGTCCATGTGTGGATCAACTGTCAGCTAATGTTTATAGAGAATTTCACAGCAGGGCAAGAGAGAATAATTAAAACGAGGGTTCTTCCAGCAGAATAAATACGTATGGGCTATTCAGTTCATTTGTAAGTCAGTCGTTGAATACCTTCTTTCTATAAAAAAACACAACAACCCCAAAACACAGTCTACTGCTCTAATGATCAGAGATGTCAGCTCCATGTTGACGGTCTGATAGGCTGAATTGTCGACAGGGTGAAGGAGCACAGCAAGAGGACAGGAATGGAGATGGCAGCGCAGGCTGGTGAATTGCTTGAGGGAATGAGCCATCGCAAGTCAAACACCAGAGACAGAACTCTCCTATCACCTCACCTAAAACACAGTGGAGGCAATTCACTTTTCCCCCCCTTTCAGGCCAGCTGCACTCATGTCACAAATGAGGTGGCAGAGGCCTGAGGTGGTAGAATGAAGGACTGTAGCGCTTTGGACGACAACCAGGAGATCACATTTTTTTAGAATATTCTGCTGAAAACTCTCTGCTAGTAGAAAATTAGCACAGCGGTGGGACAGGCAGGGCTACAACTTATGTGCCTTATGCGCTAAAGCAGGGGTAGTCAACGGAGTGCTCTCTGGATGCTGTGGTCATCCCAAGACAGCATGGTCATTACTTGAGAGCTGCAGTCCAACAACATCTGAGGGGCACCAAAATGGCTACCCTGTGCTAGAGATGGGTGGAAGACCCTGTCAGTTTCAGTTAACTTCGTTTCTCATTTTTCCATATCTTAAATTCAGCTCTCTGCCTTTCTGCTGCGATTTGCGATTAAAAAATTTAAAAAATCATCACAAAAATTCATCTACATTTTTGCAAATTCCTCCTATGCTTTGTGATCAATTTTGACTAATGGACGCGCATTTGAAAGCGATCTCCCCTAAGTTAATGCCCTTTTGTACATTATTTTCACCAAAGTATTCACTGTATACACACTTTTCCTGCTATATGTGTTTTTGCAAACAACGTTTGGTTGAAGAACTACATCTTGAAAGATGGGTAAGTACAGATTTTGAAGAGCAGCTGTGTTTTGGAACGCATATTGTTTCAGAAAATGTGAACAAAACTCACTGTCTCTCCCCCCCATACCTATCTAGATGATTTTAGGGTTCTTTTTTAAACAACAACTTGCAGCAGGGTCTTCTCCCACTTTTGTTTCTAGTTTGAGGAGCATTCAGTGATGGATCCCACACCTACAACTTGGAAGTTCTACCACCTCAGAATTCTTATTAACTCATTCTGTTCTACAGATGAAGGGCGGAATAACAACAACAACTCCAACAACAGTCCTCAAGCTGAGTGCCATTAAGTGCTGCTGAGAGTAACCTGAATATTATTTTAGCATATAGGTAAAAAGGTAAAGGTAAAGGATGGTTAAGTCCAGTCAAAGGCGACTATGGGGTTGCGGCGCTCATCTCGCTTTCATGCCGAGGGAGCTGGCGTTTGTCCACAGACAGCTTTCCGGGTCATGTGGCCAGCAAGACTAAACCGCTTCTGGCACAACAGGACACCGTGACGGAAACCAGAGCGCATGGAAACACTGTTTACCTTCTCGCCGCAGCGGTACCTATTTATCTACTCGTGCTGGTGTGCTTTCGAATTGCTAGGTTGGCAGAAGCTGGGACACAGCAATGGGAGCTCACCCCATTGCGTGGATTCGAACCACCGACCTTTTGATCGGCAAGCCCAAGAGACTCATGAAGCACAGCGATAAATTAATAACACAGTCTTCTTCATTAAAAAATAAAAGCTTTACTGAGTTAAAACTTGTTTGCAAATAAACAGCATAGTGAACAGAAGATTAAACTAGCTTCAGAGCATACACAGAGTTACAGGCTTCACTTCTGAGTCAGGCTCCAAACACATACTAACTCCGCCCTAACTCATGGCTCCACAGCTCACAGGCTCCAAACTGTCTGCCTGCAAGCAGATACAATACATTTATACAGAGAATGAGTCATCCCCAAGATGCCTCACAGTGAATCAGCATGCTGAATGATTGTGCAGCTTTTCAGCATTTCACAGCATTTCTAGACTCCTTTACTGCTTTCCTTTACTGCTTCTGCTCTCAAATGCCTTTGTCACATGACAGCTCAGTGGTTTAGACCACAGAGCCACCTGCGTCCCAATTGTAGCATATTTTTAAATAAGGCCATGACTGGAATTTGATCTGGGCCACCATTTGCGTGCCTTGATCCTGGCTACAAATAATGGTTTAGACCACAGATACAGCGACCTCTTGGACATTTAGGCAGCAAACGAATATTGAATGCAATTGTGCCATGCCACAAATTAAGAGATAATTAATTAGATGCACTTTGATGCCAAAATAGGCATTAGAACCCCAAATGTAGATGTGGAGACTTTTGTAAGCATCCTTTCTTTTGATTTTTGATTTTTTAAACATCTTTTTATTTGTATAAGCAAGCACATGCCCTTCAATAGCACACAGGAACAAAAGAAAAAGAAATCTACTTACGAAGAACCGCTTCTCCTCTTAAATAATGAAAAAAACCACAGATGTCAGTGTAATAGCTTGCCATTTATCACTTAGTGTTATAGAAAATAGCAATAAAAAACTGGCATTGAAACAGTAAACATCATAAAATTATCAATATATAGGTAAAATCAACAGATTTTGAAAACAAATGTCCATAATAAAATAACACGTCTTGGTAGGTTTATCTCAACATTTGTTTATTCAATTATTCATTCATTCATTCATTCAGACATCAATAGCAGTACAATGAAGGTAGGGTTGCCATATGTCCGGATTTTTCCGGACATGTCCTCTTTTTCAAAGGTAAAATCACCATCAGAGCAGATTTTTAATATTTTGCAAAATGTCCAGGTTTTAATTTTAACCTTTGGTACCATTTTTACCAGGGCCGCTCTAGGACTTAAGGCAGTGAGTTGCCATTATTAAATATTTCAATACACCTTTAGTCTTTTACTGCACTCACTGCTATTTTTCTCCCTCCCGTCACACACCCACACCTGCCCTCTACATATGTGTCGTCTTTTTTGCTCTTTGGAATATGGCAACCCTCCCTAATATCAACAGACAGGGAGTCCCAGAGAATTGAGAAACTTAAAACATTTTGGGATATACTTTGAAGGGGAGGTGTGAAAATATTTTATTTCCCCTCCTGATTTTTCTAATAATTATGATGCCTTGTGGGTGGGGCTGTGGGTTAAACCACAGAGCCTCGGACTTGCTGATCAGAAGGTCGGCGGTTCAAATCCCCATGACAGGGTGAGCTCCCGTTGCTCGGTCCCTGCTCCTGCCAACCTAGCAGTTCGAAAGCACGTCAAAGTGCAAGTAGATAAATAGGTACCGCTCCGGCGGGAAGGTAAACGGCGTTTCACCAGAAGCAGCTTAGTCATGCTGGCCACATGACCCAGAAGCTGTATGCCGGCTCCCTCGGCCAATAAAGCGAGATGAGCGCACAACCCCAGAGTCAGCCACGACTGGACCTAATGGTCAGCGGTCCCTTTACCTTTACCTTTTTATTATGCCTTGTACTATGCATGGACCAAATGTCATATGTAAGTACCCTAAAATGCCAATCCCCCCAGGAATGAAAGAGAGATTAATCAAGGTGGTGTGTAACTATGTATCCCATCCCGGTGCCCTCCAGATGTTTAGGGTGGCAATTGCGAATTGCAAAACAGATCACCTGGAAGGCACCCAGATGTGGATGCAGACAAACACACAGTGGTGTCACGGCGTGGGGGGTGGTGCGCCCCGGGTTCCATGTCTGTGGGGGTGAC
Organism: Podarcis erhardii; assembly: GCF_964252035.2. Classification (NCBI taxonomy): domain Eukaryota; kingdom Metazoa; phylum Chordata; class Lepidosauria; order Squamata; family Lacertidae; genus Podarcis; species Podarcis erhardii. The sequence continues at coordinate 76,425,987 of NC_138510.1, forward strand.
AAGAAGTCACCCCACAGGGGCTTGCAGCAGTGCGAGCAGCCATCGCGCCGCCACAGCCACATGTGGAGAATCCTCCGTTCATGGCTGCAGCAGCGAGCAGAGGATCCCGGCGCCAGAGGCAAACCAATAAGTACAGCGCATGTGCGGCGGCGCACCCATGCACTGTACGTAGTGACGCCGCACATGCACTGTATAACAGTTTGCCGCTGGTGCTGCTCCAGCACCATACAGACAGTGCCGGGATCCATGTGTCGCAGCTACACGAGCAGAGGATCCCAGCACCATCCGTATGGTGCTGGAGCAGCGCTGGCGGCATACCGCTATACAGCGCATGTGCGACATCACTACGTACGGTGCGTGCATCGTACGTAGTGGCGCCACACATGCGCCCTACGTAGTGACGCCTGCCCCGGATGTCACGACACCTTCCTTCGCCCCTGTAAACACACACACACACACACACACACACACACACCCCAACTAATATGAAATCTTAAACATAGTGCAGTGCTATTCCTTGTGAGAATGAACATTTTCTTCGCAGCAAAATGAAATGGTGGTGGGCTTAAGAAAGCCATTTTCTCGCTTGATTCCAAGTGATTTTCTTTAACTACACAATGGTGGAGGTAGCAGACCTCTACCATGCAGTGATTTTAGGCTACAGATCTGTTCTGTACCAGATGCAGCATGCAGCCTGAGTAAACCATTATCACTTTTTCTTACAATGAGACACACTTCCCCTCCCTGCTGTCCCAAAAGTCTGAGCTAAAAAGTTCTGATGAATTGGTACTATTACAATAGTAATCATAAGCCATTGAAAAAGTGAGATTAAATGTAGCAATTCTCTTTTCAACACGGAATGTGGTGAATGGCTTTTAAGTTAGCAAATGCAATGCAATCTAGCCCTGGTTTAAGAGTCTAACATCTGGAGAACATTATTGCACAATCGCCATTGTTTGTCCCATGTCCCATGTGTGGTGTTGTTATGTTCTTTCTTGACGTCCTGACAATCACTGTGGTCTTGATTAAGGCTTATATTCACGTTTTTACTCATTTCGTCTCTTCTTCTTAAGCCATTTCAGTGTTACAGAATTTAGATGGAGCAAAACCCCTTGTTTCCATTTACAGACGAAACAAGACTGGATCAAAACAGAAGGCCCTCTATTAAAATATTTAATTTTAGCAAAGGAAACACGGCTCACATAACTCCCCAGAAATGACAGCTGCTCCATCAATTGAAATTATGCAATTTGCACATTTCAAAGTCAGAATATGAGGGGGAGAGTAAGCTTGCAAGGAAATCGAATCGCATACCTCTACCTATTCCTATGTAATAATAAAAAAATGTGTACTGATAACCTACCAGTGGTTATACTGGCAATTATATATGCACTATAATTTGGTCTTTATTGTATCTGCTGTGCTTGAAAATAACACTTTACTTACGAAGAACCTTTTTCTCCTCTTAAATAATGAAAAAAACACAGTTGTCAGCATAATATCTTGACATTTAGGATGCCAGCCTGTCTCTACTGGAGTCAGATGTGAAAATAAATAGATATTAAACTGTCAGTCAATGAAATTACAAAGTCAAGGAGAGCTCTTGCAGAGATCCTGTGTGTTCTCTTTGATGGACACAGGTGTTTGTTACAAAACCCAACAGGGCCTCCAAGTGAATCACACACCTTCTCCAGCAGTCTCAGATTAGCGACAACAGCTGGGATGAACTTGCCTGCGTCGTCCTGGGGCTTTGCAATAATCCTCGTGACCAAAAGAAAAGTAACCAAAAACACGGAGGGTTGGGGTGGGGGAAGCCATTCAAAGTTTTTTGGCGTGTTCTGAATCGGAAAGCTTAAATCAAGCGCCGCACACCTCCAGGGACCGCTGCAGTGCCCCTCTTAAAAAATAAAGGGTATATTCCCGCCGGCCTTCCATATTAATGCCATTCAGACGCCAGCAATCTACATCATTTATTTATTATTCATCAGGCACTTAAAGTCAATCATCTTTCACTAATAAACATTAACACTATTAAAAATTAATGATCATCTCCCAGCCTGCTGAGACAGATCCCTCTTGGCTTGTTTGATGTGTATTGGACCAAAGTATGTCACATTCTTTTACATTGTTACCGTTGTCCCTGTCATCGTCGGACTGCGGCACTCCGCTGCTGATACATCTTCCCGCTCCTGCAAGATGTCTTCCTATAACTTTCCTCTTTTTTTCTTGAGTTTGCTATAATATTGGCATCATGATATTTCTTCTTCCCCACCTCTCTCTCTCATATCTACAAAGCTCTACACCAAGTAGGGAAACTTTTCCAACCCGAGGGCCATATACTTTTCCAGGCAACTTTCCAGAGGCCGCATACAAGTGCTCAGTGGGGCCCAAGGCCCAAATTAAGTGGGGTAATGCATGCAGCTCTTGTCTTTACACAGTAGGCTACTATTACGTATTCAGTGGTCCGAGCTTGAGTCTGGACTAAGGATTCCGAGCCATTGTGCTCTGATTTGATACATGATAGCCAATCACGTAGCATTATAAGCATTTGGGCTACTGGCATTGGCTCTTAAGCTCTGAGTTGTGATTCGCAGCTTGGGGGTTTAGGCAACCAATCATGTTGAGAGTGGGAGTGGCCCAGGCTTTCAGAAATACATATACAGTGGTACCTCGGGTTACATACGCTTCAGGTTACATACGCTTCAGCTTACAGACTCCGCTAACCCAGAAATAGTGCTTCAGGTTAAGAACTTTGCTTCAGGATGAGAACAGAAATCGTGCTCTGGCGGCACGGCGGCAGCAGGAGGCCCCATTAGCTAAGTGGTGCTTCAGGTTAAGAACAGTTTCAGGTTAAGAATGGACCTCCAGAATGAATTAAGTACTTAACCCAAGGTACCACTGTAAGGAGTTGCTTTGCTCCTGTTGTTCTGTTCTGTTTGTTCAATAAAGGGTGGATCTACACACAGGGAGGAAAAACACTATAAATAAGTCAGAAATTAAATCATCATTACAAAAGAAAAAAACGCTATAGAAAATCGGTTATATTTTTTTGCTCCCTGGCGCCATCTGGTGTTGCATGTTTATAACGCATTCAAAACACTGTTTCTTGACTAATGTAGCTGAGTCCAAAGTCTCGTACTATTATCACTATGTCTCACCTCGTAGAAACCCACAGACACTTCAGCAACATTATAGGCATGTTTAAGTCAGAGGTTCCTACACACAGAGACATACATACAGGTGCACATACAGGTGAATCACGGTTCAGGAACACATTCCAAACAGTCAAAGCACAGACCAAACCTTTCAAACACTCCAATTTCTTTTATAAGAACTATCCACTTTGTATTACATTTTCTTCATGTTATGGACATATCAAGCATTAACAAGAAAAAAAAGCCTGACTGGTTTCAGAATTTGCGTCACCACAGCCAAAGGAGATTCCGTGTAAAAGGGAGACTTCCGGGTTGGCGCCTCCGACAATGGCAGAATTCCTCTGATCGGGAGGAATTTGCTCCGTGGAAATCAGGGTCTGGCCACCACGGCGAAGGCGGAGACCCACTAAAAATCACAGGCGGGAGAAGCCTGTGAACGTGGGATTCGGCTGGCACCTTTTGCACCTCCCCTACTCGCGGGGAGACCCGGTTTCGGGGATCCGGAGCGACGTGGGGTGAGCGGCGCGGTGCTTAGAATTGACTGCTTCTTTCACGGAGTGAAGCCGCACTGCTGTTGCCGGAGAGCGCTGACTTTTTCCTGTGGACCATTTGATCCTAAACAACTACCCGTGAGTAGAACAGAAAACTGGATTTTTAAACGTCTTAATTTGGCACCGAAACGGGGAGGTTTCAAACAGGAAGTCCGCCTCCCCCTTTTGTAAATAGATTGAAGCAAAGAGCTTGCAAGCTAAAGTCTTGGAAAGTCCTCTGTAAAGGATTAAACTTCCATTGGCTAAAATCATTAAACCCCCCTTGGAAGCAGAAGAGGGGGGGGGATTTGGGATCGCGTAAGCCTGCAGGAGAGAGTGAAGAAAGTTAAATTACCACCGCTCTGAACCTGGAAACGGGCTGCTAGTAAGACTGACGTTTTGGGAAAGTTCATTGACTGTGAATAAAACGTATCTTGACAGCTAGTTAAATAAGAGAAATACATTGTTTCCATTGTCTCCTTCTGCGTTTAAAAATGAGTAAAAGTAACTGAAAATTGAAACTAATTTTATTGCTTGAACTGTGCTTAAAAGGATTGATACAAATAGAAATTGTTTCCCTCTAGAGGGAGCCTTTGAAACTGTTACAAGAGTTGAGCTGGTGGAATCTCCAGCTGCAAGATAAAAAACCATGAGAACCAGGGATTGACCTTGGATAGGTTAAGAATGTCGACAGAAGAAGCCTTAGTGATTGCATTATGTAAGATAAGTGATTCATTGGAACAGCTCCACAAGAAGACGGATTTGATGACTATTAAAATTGATAACTTGGGACAAAAAGTGACTAATTTGGGACAAAGAGTGAACATCTATACAGAAGCCATTCAGGAATCGATGCAGGAATCTACTTTGGCGTGGCAGGCTGTGGAGAAGGCGAGGGAGAAAGTTGTTGTTGTTGAACCTAAAGTAATACGGGTGGAGAGGGAGAGAGCCCCAGCCTTACAGAGGCAATTTGATGACTATAAGTTGTTGCCTTCTATGATTGAATTCAGAGAAGGTCAGATTTTGAGGATTGGAGCCCTGCTTGGACTGGAGAAGGAAAGTTGGATAGATCACCTCATGCAGGGATTTACTGACCTTTGGGACCTGGACCTGGGTCAGGAGGAGATTGGAGTTGTGGGGACTTTCAGATTTGGAGGGATTTTGAAACACGTCCTGAAATATCTTTTGGATTTTAGTTTTAATTATGGAGATTTGGCTGACCTGTCGAGAAGGAATAAAAACATTGCTAGGTTGGAGCTTCCCCAAGATCTACTCTTCAGCATCAAAGGAAGGAAATTAAGAACAAGATCAGCAGAAGACAAAGTAAAGTGCATGTATAAATATGAAGAAGACCTGCAGAAGGGACTTGGAAAAGAGTTAAGAGCCTCGGACAGAAGATCACCAGGTTGATGAACTATATGGAATTGACAGAAATGACTGACAGAATCCGAGACCAGGGAGAAGAGACGGTGGAAGAAGATTGGAAAAAGTTTAAAGTTTATTTATAGAAATACTGTAAAATTAATGACTGTCAGAAAAATGTTGGAATGAAATTATAAGGCTTTAGTAGAAATGTTATAAGGAGTTAAGCATAAACAAGTATTATAGTATTAATGGAAAATAAGGTTAAAATAAGTTAAGACAGAATAAGTTATGACAGAAAATATAGTTATGACAGAAAATATAGAAAGATGGAAAGGAATTGCTGAAACAATTAATAGAAGTGGAATACAAAAAGGGAGGTGAGAGGAGGTCGATGAAACAAGGGAATGAAAGATAAGGCATTGAAATGGTATGATGTATGTTTTTAAATTGTTTTTGCTTTGTTTTGTTTAGTCTAATGTGTTAATGTTGCGTTGTGTACTGTTTATATATTGTATCGTATTGTTTTTTTTCTTTCTTTTGCTTCTTCTTTTTTTCCTTTCTTTTTCTTCTTTATTGTAAGGTTTAAAAGTAATAAATATTATTTTTTTTTAAAAAAAAAAAAGAGAGATTCCGTGTAAAAGGAATGAAATTGACCCTTAGAATTTGGTTTAGAGTCCAATGGTATTGTTCTTCAATTATTGGAATTGTATGTCCTTCTCTGCTAATGAACAAATAAAGCAGTTTCTTAGAAGTCATTTCTGAAATGTATCATCCCATACAATACAGTAAACCACCAGCAGGCACAGCCCATTGCTTCTCATTGCTTCTCTTCAGCACCATGTCATGGTATGTGGGGTTCAGTCATATAAAGGCTGAAAATAAGCCAACAACCTGTAGCAACAAACTCCTCGCCACAGCAGCAGCAACAACAACAAATCAGATACCCATGTCTGAATCCCATTTAGTTCTCCCCCAATATGACCTGGACCTAGTTTTCTGAAATTTGGCAGGCTTAATCCATACTGGGAAGATGCCTATGCTTGTAAATTTCACCCACTTTGTCCAAAAGGGGGAAAGTTATAGGCATTTTTAAATTCCAACAATTGTATATAATATATGCATATGTATGCATTGATTCCCCTGCTCGCCCGCCTCACACTCATCTGTACAGTAAGGCCACCATTTTCATATATATCACACGCTGCTTTTTATATTCTTCCCAAATAAATGGTCTCAGTGGAATGTGTAATAGCACCATAAATATGTTCTAAATAATTGACCAATGATCATTTCACTGTAGTAACATAATAAACCTTATTTGTAATGTCTTGCTCAAAAGTTAGCTGAACACGTGGTTTTTCTTAAAGCCAAACATAAGGGAGGATTTTAGCCAGAGGAAAGAACTATCAGGATTTTTTATCCCAAATTACCTTAGCTTTCCATAAGATTAATTTGAATCCAATATGTAAAACCAAAGTAAGATTTAAGGTTTGGTTATTGACTATGTAACAGGAACACTTGGCAGGCAATGAGATGAATAAATCATCTTGGAGCTTACAATAATATTTCTGTGCCAAATCACTTCCCATAGAAATGCAATGACTGCTAGAACGAGCAAAAATGTGGGAAATTAATTAAAGCACTGCAGTTGTCTTCCCCTCTGCTTATTCTTTACTGCTGTATCTCTCATTAAGTTGCTAGCTAGTATTTTGAGAGCACAATGATGTGATCTAAAAATATGTAGGTGCAGTGTTGGAAATATGTTATTCATTTTGCAGCCTAAATGCCATAAATTTCAAAACAATGATTAGGGGGTGAGGACTTCAGAGTTGCCGGGATAATCTGGGGACTGCATCCAAAGCTCATTTCAGATCACCAGTGATTACTCTCCAGGAGCAACTCTGCTTATGGTTTTATTCAGCGATTTGTATTCTGCACAATTAAATAGGCCTATTTACTCAATATGCATGCCGAAGATGCAAATCCTCTCATTTTAAAACAGGCGTGGGTACATAGGTGCCAACTCCCTAGGACCCTGGGTGTCCTAGCACCCGCAAAATTCCCCATGAAGGAGATGGGCACCCACAAATGTGCTGCATGGCCCTGAGCTGTGACTCCTGGATGTCCTCCTTAGCCTACTACTTCCATTATTCCTGAACTTTCAACATGCTGGCTAGGGATGATGGGAGCTGGAGAACAGCATCATTCGGAAGAGCAGTTTCCCTATTCCTGCCTGATGGGTGATTGTTTCTGACCTGTGTTGATAACAGTGCTAGGATTGCTACAGAGTACAAAAAGGTGGAACCACAGCAAATGATTTAGAACACACAAAAGCAAATTCTTTCTGACACTGTAAACATATTTAGGACCTTCTTAGCAGCTAAAAAGTAACTACAGTGGTACCTCGGGTTAAGAACTTAATTCGTTCCAGAGGTCCGTTCTTAACCTGAAACTGTTCTTAACCTGAAGCACCACTTTAGCTAATGGGGCCTTCCGCTGCCGCCGCGCGATTTCAGTTCTCATCCTGAAGCAAAGTTCTTAACCTGAGGTACTATTTCTGGGTTAGCAGAGTCTGTAACCTGAAGCGTATGTAACCCAAGGTACCACTGTATGTACTTCCTGAAAGCCATTGTGGCATAATGAATAGCAGATCAGGTTCAGACAGGGGAGATCTGGTTTCAAACCCAGACAGACATGCATCCTGGATTTTAGTCTTGTGATATCTCTTCCTCTCTGACTTGTAGCACATTGTACTACTGATGTGAACTAGTTGATTAGGGTAATTCTCCCTCAGGGGGCATCTTATACATGGAAAAGTATGGTAAATGCCTTAAATAATAATAACTTAATAAATACAAACACACAAACCCCAAAGCGAGTGAAAATCCATCAGAAACCAACCAAAGCAGGTGTAAAATTAAATTCAAACAAACAAAAAAATCCACACTCCATCTAAACTCCATCAAAGAGGGAGTCTGACAAGTTCCAGAATCTGAGTGCTAACCATGTAGAACATTCCCTGCATCCCAGCCAACACACCTTAGTAGGCAATGGGACATGGGACATGCTTATCTGAGAAAAGACGGTCCTTCAGTTATCCTGCTCTCGAAGTTTAGGGTAGCCTTTCCCAATCTGGTAGCCTAAAGATGTTTCACACTATTTCCCCTGACTGGCTAGGGCCCATAAGAATTGTAGTGCAAATTAAAGATTTACACGTAGCCACTGAGAAATACTAGAAAAGCTTCCAGAGAACACCAATGTTTCCTGGAAAACAATCTGAAGGAAAAACATGAACTATGCCAAGTAGATTCTCTTCAGGCATTCAGGGAATTGTGCAAACCAACATATGGCTGATATTGTGTGTGTGTGTGTGTGTGTGTGTGCGCGCGCGCGCATGCTGACTTTGCTCTATTCTCCTTCCACAGATGGAAGGAGAATAGTCTGAATGGGGAGCCTGATCCACAAGTGCGTAAGACTCAAACTAACACCACGAAAGAATCTCATATTCATTTTGAAAAGGGTTAGGGGCAACTTCTTCATGCCTACTTCCCATCTCCCCCTGTACTTTCAAGACCTGTTAACTAACTTGCTTTTCCTTTCATGCATTTGTCTTTCGCATGACAGACACTCAGATTATTTTTATAAAGACTCAGGGATTTTTGCCATGCTATATAATGATATATAAGAGCATCATTATTCATGCCTTAAAAGAGAACAGCTAATAAAAATGTTAACAAGGTTTCCCTGATGTGGGGTTGGTTGTGGTTGTTTTTTTGTTTTTGTTTTTTTGGTGTTTTTTGTTTTGTTTTGTTTTTTTGTACTACAGTTCCATCTGCTCAAACAAATGTTACTTTTTAAAATATGGCATTCGTTTCCTGGATTTACCTTTGAGAAGCTTGAACATGTTGACATCATGGAAATAAGCTTTGATTTTAAAAATGGAAGAATATGAAGAGAGAGAAAATGAGGATTTGGCATCTCTAGGCAATAAGTATCTTCTTGCAATGAAATATATCAATAATATGGCTAATGCAGAAAGATTAATAGGGTTTTTAATTTTATTCCCACCTCGGGTGCACAATGCCATACTTATTTTATATTCATTGTATTACCCTAGGCAATTGTCCATTCCCCTCATTCTGACAGGCAATACATCCATCATTATGTCTCAAAGTGTACATGCGAAGTCAAATCTATGCCTGCACAATGTGCCACAGAAAATCAGGCCAGGAGCTCCAGGCCACATCCATTCCCCAGTCACACCTTCTCTCCCCAGGTAACACCTCCAACCAGCCTTCCTTCACACCCGCCTTGAGTGTTTTGGTGTCAGGGATAGGCTGGGTGAAAAAGACTGGTGGGAGACTTCCTCCCAAGATCCTCCCAGACAGGTCTCTGAAGAGGACACAGAGGTGTAGGAAGGTCAGGTGGTACCCAGTGCGGAAAATTTCTTGTCACCCCCCCCCCTAGATTTATTATTATTATTATTTTGCCTGCAAAAATGGTTTTACGTTATTTCATATTTTCTTACAACGGAATGTGGATTCTGGGCCTCTGATAACAAGTAGATGACTATGGACAGATACTTTAATCTGCAGGATGGATTGTGTTTTGTCTTGTGTTATTTTATTTATGTTTATTGTTTATTTATTTAATAAAATTTATTTTTTAAAAAAACCTGCAAAGCGGTTTACCAAAACAAAAAACACCACTATGCCCCTGAGAGGACACTTGGAGCCTGGTGGTGGGACACTGAGGAGCAGTCAGCAGAAGGAACAATCTGGGAGCTGATAGAAGCAGGAGACTTGAGCGATCAAGAGGGCTTGGGAGACAGAGGCCCTTCCAGGATAGGATTAGAAGCTGACAGTCACAGTGTGCACACAGAGAGTCCCAATTCTGCTGACTCTCCTCCTACTCTGACTTCCTGCTTGAGGAAGGTGCTGAGCAAGGTGCCAGATGGGCTCAGAGGAGGCGCTCTCCCCCTCAATGCAGCCTTCATTTGCTTGGGAGGGATCCAGAGAGGCTAGAGGGGAAGGGCATGCCTAGAGCTTAGTTGCAGCAACAGCTTCGTTGAGTTAAAACGAACCAGGGACATTGCTGTAGTGTTGTTGTTTTTCTGCTAATAAAAAGCTAATTGCATTCCATGCCTCCCATGCGTGTACCTGCCCTGTGGCTGACCTGCCTTGTTGACAGTTCCTTGACATTTGGCCTGGCTGGAACGTGCTCAAGAACTCCAACAAACCCACCAACGTTTCTCCGATTAAAACAGGGATGTCCCATTCCATAATGATAATTTTACTATTTATAAAAAGGTAAAGGGACCCCTGACCATTAAGTCCAGTCGGGCCAACTCTGGGGTTGCAGCGCTCATCTCGCTTTATTGGCCGAGGGAGCCGGCGTACAGCTTCCGGGTCATGTGGCCAGCATGACTAAGCAGCTTCTGGCGAACCAGAGCAGCGGACGGAAACGCCATTTACCTTCCCGCCAGAGCAGTACCTCTTTATCTACTTGCACTTTGACGTGCTTTCAAACTGCTAGGTTGGCAGGAGCAGAGACTGAGCAACGGGAGCTCACCTGTTGCGGGGATTCGAACCGCCAACCTCCTGATTGGCAAGTCCTAGGCTCTGTGGTTTAACCCACAGCACCACTCGTGTCCCATTTACTATTTATACCCCACACTTATTGGGTTGCCCCAGCACTCTAGGCAGCTTCCTCACCCCTGCAGTATGCACGCTCTCTCTCTCTCTCTCTCTCTCTCTCTCTCTCTCTGCTTTGTAAGGTGCTGCAGATGGATGTTTATTGTGGGACTGATCCTGCTCATGCATGCAAGTTTTTCCAGGGTCGGCATGACACTGTGGGCCTGAAAATGCCACTGTATATCCTCCCTCCCCCCTTTAATATGAATTTAACCTTTCCTGAAAATCCAAGGAGTTTCTTTTTTTAAAAAAAGAACCTGTTGCCAGTTACATTTGCAATATCTAAACGACTCATTTGCAATATTCAGCCTGCATCTCAAAGCACCTTTAGACATGGATACTGCTATCCTATGTACACCCTTACCTGGGACCACTGAACTCAGTGGGGCTTACAGGCATGCATAGGATTGCACGGCAACTGTACTTAACAGCTTTAGTATTGCTGCAGTGATCATCATGCCCACCCAGGCCAGCAGTCCTTGGTTATTTTCAGTCGTGGCTGTACCTAAACGGACTCATTTCAAATGTTCGCTATCTTGTCATGTGAAAGCGACTTGTTTAAGTGGGTTTTTCCCTCGCTCCCTCCCTCTCTGTGCAGTTACAGGCTGCTCAGACATACACCACTCAGTAGGGGTCTGTCTCTATGATTCATTGGCTCTGATTTCCTATGGTGTTTATATGATGTCTACTAACCCCATACAGTTTTGTATCCATTATGAGCAGGACAGGCAAAGGAGCTTGTCAAGAAGCCAAGCGTCTCACTAAGGACAGCTCCCCGTCTTGTCGCTTTCTCAGCAACAACAACAACAACAACAACATGAACAATGGTTACTTTTTGCATGCTAGCAGCATTGCACGGAGGAGAGAAATGAAAGAAACTTGTCCAAGTTAAATAAAGGAAGGTACATTGAGAACAAAGCTCCTTTAAACAAGTGGTTCGATAACTAGTTTACGGGGACCAAGGCCCATGGCTAATGAGAGAATAAAGAATTATTCTTGTCAAATGGGGAGAAGCCGATGCCCTGGTTTGGTGCTAAATAATTGCATTAATTGTGTTTCAAACAGCCCTGCAAGTGGTCTTTTGCACTAGTAAATTCATTAGCAACGCTAATAGGCAAACCTACCATAGGAGCAAATTTAAACAATTCCAGTAGAATGGATGGCAAAAGCAGGCAAAGGCAGCACAGAACCCTGGCAGCCAAAGCCAGTTTGCAGCATAATTGAATTTATTATCTCATCAGCTTTAAGGGCTTCCTCCTTCTGGGCCTGAAACAAGAGGAGGGAAGGCCAAAGGAGATTCAGTCAATTAGATTTGTGGTTATTTCCTTCCGTTTATCAAGCTGTCCGTCCTGAACCTGTGGCACAGCGGGGTAAGTTGTCAGAGCAGAAGATGCTGTGGCACAAATTCGTGCACCATGCACAAATTAGGAAAAATCTCGCAGGCATGGTCTACACTTCGAGGCAAAGTTACAGAGAGGTAGCCGTGTTGGTCTGCCATAGTCAAAACAAAACAAATTCCTTCCAGTAGCACCTTAAAGACCAACTAAGTCAGTTCTTGGTATGAGCTTTCGTGTGCATGCACACTTCTTCAGATACTTCAAGGCAAAGTTAGCCAGGCCTCAGCTCTTGAATGTTTCATTGCACTGCAGTCCACCAGACTGAATCCCACCGTTGTGATCTACTTGTTGTTGTAGTTGTTTAATTTTGTATACTGTCTTTCTTCCAAAGACCCCAGGGTGGTTCGCAACAGAAAAATGCAGAATGAGAATACAAAATACATAGTAAAACAAAACCAAAACAAAACCAATAACCCTTCTCATTTTCAATGTGTATAACCAACATTGGAGAGGGTGCTGATGAGCTCTCTCTCTCTCTCACACACACACACCATAACACAACACCATCACCATTATCATGAGCAGTTAATAATTAGTAATACAGTCACTAATGTTATTAGCAGTGAACCAGAATTGAGGGTTTGGCGGTTCTATGGTAGTGGTGAGGATGATAATTTAAACTCTCACCTCTACATAACACACCATGTCATCTTGATAGTTATTTAGTAAGAATTTAATAATAACTAATATTTGTTGCCAGACCGTATCATTTCAGTCTGCTGATGGGGATCTAAACATGTGAATGTTTCCACTACGCTATGCCTAAGCTGTGGGCAGGGACAGACGATCACCAACACACAACTCCAGTGTTTGCACTGGCTGCCTGTATGTTACTGGCCCAAGTTCAAAGTTCTGGTTCACGGGTTAATGGGTCTGGTTCTTAAGTCTATAATCGTGTAAGGACCACCTGATAGCTTTTATTCCTGCCTGATGTATTTTGGGGGAGCCATTTGGTCCACCATGGCTCAGACACACAACTTGCATCCACCAGGAGCTGTGCAGTGAGCATTGTGGGTCCAATTCTGTGGAAGCCCCTCCTGGCTGAGATCAGATAGGTCGCCTCCTGTTGAACGTCCATTGCTTGGTATGGTGAAGAATGCTCTTTTAATTATTTTAGCAAGCACTTTAGGTTAGTTTTCTTCTTTAATAGTTAAATTTAACTCTTTTTATGCTTGTATCCTTGCTGTATCCTTTATACATTTCCATCATATATCACTTAGTACTGTGGTAATACAGTAAGTGGTATACAAATTAAAAAATAAAAGTCAAACACACAAAGACACACACACACATCCTTACAAATGGAAGACATCGCTGCTCATCTTCCAGGGGCGGGGAAAATGAACAGCAACACGATGCACCGAAACTGTTTGCCAAACATGGTGAGTGGGGAGACATTGCAACAGCGGCAGAAGTGGTGGGGCAGACAGGGTGCTGCCTACTGCATTTACACTGCCTGAGGCAGCTGCTTCACCCTGCCACATAGGTCTGCCAGCTCTATGTACAGGCGCAGAGGGGGGATATTACTTCAATTGTCGTGCTTCTCAAATACCTAGGGGTGAATCTGACCTCCAAAAATTTGAATTTGTTTAAAGATAATTATGAGAAATGTTGGTCAGAAATCAAAAGAGACTTGGAAATATGGTCAAGATTGAAACTTTCCTTGTTGGGCCGAATAGCAGCTATAAAGATGAATGTATTGCCGAAAATGTTATTTCTGTTCCAGGCCCTACAGATCGTGGACAAAGTGGAATGTTTTGGAAAGTGGCAGAAGGATATTTCCAAGTTTGTTTGGCAGGGCAAAAAGCCCCGAATAAAGTTTAAAATACTAACTGATGCGAAAGAAAGAGGGGGATTTGCCCTGCCAGACTTGAGGTTATATTATGAATCTGCAGCCTTCTGCTGGTTGAAAGATTGGATCTTATTGGAAAACACTGATGTCCTAGATCTGGAAGGGTTTGATAATGCTTTTGGGTGGCATGCATATTTGTGGTATGACAAGGTTAAAGTTCACAAATTGTTTAAAAACCATATTGTCAGAAGAGCAATTTTGATGGTCTGGACAAAATATAAGGACTTATTGGAGAGTAAGACTCCGAGGTGGCTCTCACCGGTGGAGGCCAAGGCACGTAAGAGACTTAACATGGAAGCCTACTGGCCTAAATATTGGGAAATAATTGAAAAAATTGGAGACAATTGGAGGTTGCTGAGCTTGGAAAAATTAAAAAACAAGGTGCGAGATTGGTTGCACTATGCTCAAATCCAGGAGGTTTTTAAAGTGGACAAAAAGGTTGGATTCCAGGTGGAAAAATCGAAATTAGAGACAGAACTGTTAGAGCCAAAAAATAAACTACTTTCGAGAATGTATAACTTGCTGCTTAAATGGAATACACAGGACGAGACAGTCAAATCCGCCATGATAAAATGGGCGCAGGATTTGGGGCACAACATTATGTTTGAAGACTGGGAAAGGTTATGGAACACCGGAATGAAATTTACGGCATGTAGTGCCTTGAAGGAAAATATTATGAAAATGATATACCGGTGGTACATGACCCCAGTCAAACTTGCTAAGATATATCACCTGTCTGACAATAAATGTTGGAAATGTAAAGAGGCGGAAGGGACATTCTTTCACCTCTGGTGGACTTGCCCGAAAGTGAAGGCCTTTTGGGAGATGATTCATAATGAACTAAAAAAGGTACTTAGATTTACCTTACCTAAGAAACCGGAGGCCTTTCTTCTGGGCATTGTGGACCACAGAGTACTTAAGAAAGATAGAACTTTTTTTATGTATGCTACCACAGCAGCAAGGATCCTGATTGCTAAGCATTGGAAGACACAAGATTTACCCACGCTGGAGGAATGGCAGACGCAGTTGATGGACTACATGGAACTGGCCGAAATGACTGGCAGAATCCGAGACTTGGGAGAAGAAACAATCGAGGAAGACTGGGAAAAATTTAAAGACTATTTGAAAAAACATTATAAGTTGTATGAATGTTAAAAAATGCACTTTTTAGGAAACTCTAGCTTCAGCAATTGTAAATTAATGAAATGGAAATTAAGGTACAAGAAGTCAGAGGTGGAATAATGAAATAACTTTATTATGTTTAAGCTAAAACGTATAAGATGTGGGTTACAACACTTTGGAAACTAGATAACATGATAAAATGAAAGATACAATAAGTTTTGAAATAAGTTAACAAATTGCTGATGTTTTGTATCACAGAGAACGCAGGGTTAGGAAGATGCGGGGAAGTCCATTGGATTTGCTAAAAAAAAGGATCATGGAAATTTGCAACTTCTCTATTTTATTTTCTATATCTGTCTTTTATTCTTTTTTTCTGTATTTCATAAACTTAATAAAAATATTATATAAAAAAAAAATTGTCGTGCTTCTCCTGTGTAACATTGCACTACCTGCGCACAAATGGAGCTGCACGGCAAAAACGAACTGCCTACAGCCTCCCTCCCAGCTGTACAGCGGGCAGAGTAGGAGGAGGAAAGCAGAATACTATATGGAGGCTCCATGGGAAAGGTGAAAAGTGCTAAAAGTAATTGGAAAAAAGCTTCACCTCTCTTCCCCCCCCAAAAAAAGCTCAACTCTGCCCCCCCCCCAAAAGCTCAGTGATTGCCGGCAAGGGAGCAGTTGATAGGCAGCCTGTTAGATGAGTGGGGCTGTTAGCCTCTGGGCAATCCTCCCCCTCAAAATTTCAAGAAGCCAGGGCAATTTCCCCTCATTTTCTTAATTCGGGGTCCCCAAAAATAGGGAGCGTCCAATACACAGAAAAATACGGTAGCTCTATTCCCTTTCTACTTTTGTTCTGAGCTCATTCTCAATCTCCTTGCCTTTTCCCTCTGCTCACGCTGAACGGCGAAAGCAATGCACGGTAGATGATGAAAGGTTGACTCAGCTCTGAATGTCTTAGGGAGTTATGTCAGAGGCCTTTCACGCACATCACAGCTAAGCAGTTTGCTGCTGGGAGAAAGTTGAAAGAAGGCTCACCAGCAGTGTCCCTTGGCTTTTATTTCCCCGTGATCTTCTCCACGAGAAATTGAGGTGGTGACAGAGGCCTCGTCGAGGATGGTTCTACCGAATGCAGGATACCCAGACAAGTCAGGTGAGATGCTGGCCTCTGCTGCTTCCTAACCTGATGAAAGGTCTCTCAGCAGCTTTTAAAAGAAAAATCCCCAGACATTGAAATACATTACTGAAACAATATTTTGATGGAGTCAAAAGTTTTCAGGGTCTCAAAGACAGATTCAGAATCCTGCCTCCATAGAAGCTGCTGTCTTCCTGGACTGTTTTTGCCAGTTCCAGCCCCCATTTCAAACTTCAAGCACTTTTGCGTACAGTGGTACCTCGGGTTAAGTACTTAATTCATTCCAGAGGTCCGTACTTAACCTGAAACTGTTCTTAACCTGAAGCACCACTTTAGCTAATGGGGCCTCCTGCTGCTCCCACGCCGCCGGAGCCCAATTTCTGTTCTTATCCTGAAGCAAAGTTCTTAACCTGAAGCACTATTTCTGGGTTAGCAGAGTATGTAACCTGAAGCGTATGTAACCTGAAGTGTATGTAACCCGAGGTACCACTGTACGAATGGAATCCCAAGTGGAGGTTTGCTGAAGAAGTCTTGCTTCCGCCTGCTCCCCTCCACCACCTCGTATCGCTTTCTGAGTTCTCACTATAAGACTACTCTCCACACAATAACACACTTTATGTGTGGCTTTCCTTGTAGCTCGTCCAGCAGCTGCAACTATTGCAGAATACAGCGGACAGAATGCTCACAGTAACAGCTGCCTGGCTACATGTTACTCTGATGGCTGAGAGAGCTGTGCTGGTTGAACTGCTTCAAATGTATGTTGGAAATGTAAAGAGAAGGAAGGCACATTCTACCACATGTGGTGGACGTGCAAGATAACAAAAGCATTCTGGGAGATGATATATAATGAGTTGAAAAAAATGTTTAAAATAACGTTGGGGGGGGGGAGAGGCTTTTTTTATTAGGAATTTTAGGTGAAGAGATACCAAAGGAGCAGAAACAATTATTTATGTATGCGACGACAACAGCGCGGATACTATTGGCCGAGAGATGGAAAGAATAAAGTCCCGACCAGAGACGAATGGCTGATGAAGAGGATGGACTATGCTGAAATGGCGAAAATGACCGGGAAGAAAAGAACTTGAAGAAGGAATGGGAAAAATTCACAATGTACTTAAGAGAACACTGTAAACAAGTAAAAACTTTGGCAGGATTTGAGTAACGCTTGTAATGTACTAAAAACTACGGTAAAAATGGATTATTTAAGAAAAAATAGAGAAGCAGTGGGAAAAGACTGAAAATGATGACCATGGAGCCGTGGAGGGGAGCCTAAGGATTCAGGGAATCCTAGATGATGATGATGTTTAAATTTTGAATTTAAATGTGCAATGTAAAACTCAATAAAAAAGATGATACGAGAGAGAGAGAGAGAGAGAGAGAGAGAGAGAGAGAGAGAGAGAGAGAGAGCGCTATGCTGGTTGCCAATTTGCCACTGGGGTAGGTTCTGGGCGTTGATTCACAAAGCCCTAAACAACTTTGGGCCCAAAGTACCCTAAGGCCCTCCTGATCCTATATGCTCTACCTCATTCACTCAGATCCTCTGGTGGGACACTTCTGGTGGTTCCACATGCCACTGAGGTTCAGTTGGCCTTCAGTCAACTTGCAGTCTTGTTTAGGCAGGGCTTTCGAAATTGAATGACTCTTTTGTCATTCAGTGTTTACTGTTTGTTTTATTGATGCTTTTGCTGATTTTATTACAATTTTAAATATAATTTTCAGTATGCTTTTATGGAATTGTGGGTTATAAACACTTAAATAAATGAATAAATAAAAATAGGGCTTGCACTTCAGAGCATTCGGACTCAGTTTGGATAGCCAAGGCCAGGTCTAATATTAACTTGCAATTCCCACAGTCAAAACAAAACAAATTCCTTCCAGTAGCACCTTAAAGACCAACTAAGTTCTTGGTATGAGCTTTCGTGTGCATGCACACTTCTTCAGATACACTGATGTATCTGAAGAAGTGTGCATGCACACGAAAGCTCATACCAAGAACTGACTTAGTTGGTCTTTAAGGTGCTACTGGAAGGAATTTGTTTTGTTTTGACTATGGCAGACCAACACGGCTACCTCTCTGTAACTAATTCCCACAGTGTTCAACACAGTACTTACTCCCATGGGCAAGTGTGTCTAGGGACTATAGTCAAAATCCTGAATCTGTGGGATTTACATGACCCTTGACAGCTTGCTCCCTGTCAAACATGGCCAGCCACTTTTCAAAAAAGAGAAATTTTTAGAGTTCCACATTAGCGCAAGGGTGCAGTGATGATGGGAGCTGTTGTTTATAGTTACTTTATAATATTGTTTGTTGAGAAATCTTCCTAGCTAACACACTATTGTGTGTTGTAAGTTCCTTTGGCCATTGCGCTGCCTTTTCACCACCTCAAGGTGAAATGCTAAGTCTGCTTATCAGGAACTCAATTCTACTTAATTTAATGGGATTTAACTACTAAGCAAATAACAAGGATTGAGGTAATGATCACTCTAAGTGGATGCAAACAGAAGTGATCATCCTTTCACCTCTTAGCTTTATCCTCATCATTAGGTTTAGTAAAAGTGAATGATCTGTGGCAGTTGTTTCACAAGTGATTGTTGCTGCAGCTATCATGTGATCAAACAATGCGTGAACTCATCCTGAATTAATAGTGATTGGCAGCTTCCCTTGCAAGGCTATGTCTGGTCTTTGTTTTTGCCAAGAGGATCCTGTTATAGGATTTTCCTTGATAGATACTCACTGAAAAGTCCAAGCCCACCCATTAGATGAAATCTAATGATGCCTGGAAGCTGCATTACTCATAGTCCTCACCACTGCCAGCCTGCCAAACCATCTATTTCATCAGCATTAGGGTCTCTTTTTATCCCAGGGTCACCAATGCAGACCAGCCAATGTCAGTGTACCCACCATATCCTCTTATGGCACCCACAAAGGGTCTTCGTAACTATTCCCACAAAAATCCACGATGAATGAGAGACTGATTCCTCTCCCTGCTCGGTTGCTGTTTGCATTGGCACAGCCTATCTTACACCAAACACACACCTTTTAACATGCAAACATTTCACCGGATGCCAAGATTGGATACCCATCCATTCTGAACAGAGGAGAACCACAAAGAAGGTATCTCTGCCAGCAAATGCTGTGGTGCCTGATGTAGATAGGTGCCTTTTCCTCATTGATGGGAGGGAGGAACATGCCTGCGCCATTGTCTGGTCTCGCCTCCGTTTCTGCTCTTTTAGATGCAGCAGTTGTTTTGTGTTAGGCCACCCAACCGTGGCAGCCATTTTGTGACTGGCACCCACAGCACTTTCTCATAATTATTTATCAAGATTCCAAAGGTGTCCTTCATAATTAGGGTTGCCTGAAGGAGCGTTCCCTGAGGTCCTGCTCTAAGGTCATTCTGGCGGTTCCCTCATTGCAAGAAGTGAGGTTACAGGGAACCAGGCAGAGGGGCTTTTCAGTAGTGGTGCCTGCCCTGTGGAACACCCTCCGATCAGATGTCAAGGAAATAAACAGCTATCTGACTTTCAGAAGACATCTGAAGGCAGCCCTGTTTAGGGAAGTTGTTACGGTTTGATGTTTTATTGTATTTTTTATATTCTGTTGGGAGCTGCCCAGAGTGGATGGAGAAGCCCAGCCAGATAGGCGGGGTATAAATAAATTATTATTATTATTATTATTATTATTATTATTATTATTATTATTTGTTTTTTTAAAAAAAAAATAGTGTGTGTATGGTGCACAAATGTGTACTTTGTCTGAGAGCCAGTGTCAAAATCCACACGTTTTTGTGTTCCTCAGTATGCAGATGACAGCCAGCTCTACCTCTCTTTTAAATCAGAACCAGTGAAGGCAGTGAATGTCCAGTGTGAGTGCCTGGAGGCAGTTGGAGGATGGATGGCGGCTAACAGATTGAGATTGAATCCTGACAAGACAGAAGTACTGTTTTGGAGGGACAGGGGGCAGGCGGGTGTGGAGGACTCCCTGGTCCTGAATGGGGTAACTGTGCCCCTGAAGGACCAGGTGCGCAGCCTGGGAGTCATTTTGGACTCACAGCTGTCCATGGAGGTGCAGGTCAATTCTGTGCCCAGGGCGGCTGTCTACCAGCTCCATCTGGTACGCAGGCTGAGACCCTACCTGCCCGCAGACTGTCTCGCCAGAGTGGTGCATGCTCTAGCTTTGAAGGTGACCCGGAAACTGAAATTAATCCAGAATGTGGTGGCTAGACTGGTGACTGGGAGCGGCCACTGGGACCATATAACACCAGTCCTGAGTGATCTGCATCGGCTCCCAGTACTTTTCCAAGCACAATTCAAAGTGTTGGTACTGACCTTTAAAGCCCTAAATGGCCTTGGCCCAGGATACCTGAAGGAGCGCCTCCACCCCCATCGTTCAGCCTGGACACTGAGATCCAGCACCAAGGGCCTTCTGGGGGTTTCCTCATTGCAAGAAGTGAGGTTACAGGGAACCAGACAGAGGGCCTTCTCTGTAGTGGCGCCCACCCTGTGGAATGCCCTCCCATCAGATGTGAAGGAAATAAGCAGCTATCCTATTTTTAAAAGACATCTGAAGGCAGCCCTGTTTAGGGAAGTTTTTAATATTTAATGCTGTATTGTTTTTAACACTCGATTGGGAGCCGCCCACAGTGGCTGTGGAAACACAGCCAGATGGGTGTGATATAAATAATAAATTATCATTATTATCATTATTATCATTATTATCATTATTATCATTATCATCATCATCATCTAAGCATCATAGAAAAGGTTCAGCATTTTTTTAAAAGGCTGCCAGTCTTTTAACTAACTGCTTAAGTATATAAGGGCTGGTAAGGTAAAGGTAAAGGGACCCCTGACCGTTAGGTCCAGTCGTGACCGACTCTGGGGTTGCGGCGCTCATCTCGCTTTATTGGCCGAGGGAGCCGGTGTACAACTTCCAGGTCATGTGGCCAGCATGACTAAGCCGCTTCTGGCAAACCAGAGCAGCGCACGGAAACGCCATTTACCTTCCCGCCAGAGCGGTACCTATTTATCTACTTGCACTTTGACGTGCTTTCGAACTGCTAGGTTGGCAGGAGCTGAGACCGAACAACAGGAGCTCACCCCATCGCGGGGATTCGAACCGCCGACCTTCTGATCAGCAAGTCCTAGGCTCTGTGGTTTAACCTACAGTGCCACCCGCGTCCCATAAGGGCTGGTAGCTCCCCCAAAACCTTTTCAAGGGTCAATACGTACATCATAAGGTGCAGTAATGAAACTAGCTGTGTCTGCTAAGGAGTCATGTACATAATTCCACTATAATTCTGAATACCAGATGGTGTAGTGAAAGCACAGGAGATCACTCATTTGTCCCTGTCTTGTTTTTGAGCTTCTCATGGGCATCTGAATGACCACTGTTGGTAAAAGAATAATTGATTCAATAGATATTTGGCTGACTACGGCAGGCCTTCCTACATTCTTATATTAGGTCTGTATCAGCGAGGATTTCTATTTGAACCAGCAAGACCAGTTTGGTTATGGAAAGAAACTAAGAGTGTGCCTGCGTGTGTTAACATTCTTGCTCCTTAGAACATATATCTCCAGGCAGAATCTCTGAGCACAGATAAAAATAGAGCTAATTGCATTTGCACAATGGTGCTTCTAGAAGTGTATGAAGAAGAGGCTGTGAAACCCATTTCTCTCGGTGCTCCTGTCAGGAAGTAGAGAATGTCGGAGTTTTTAACCTGATGACTAGTGGCTTACTGTCTACCTGCAAAGTGCAACTGGGAAATAAATCACCTTCCTAGCAGACAAATGCTTAGGTTAATTGGGTGATCATTGCACAAAGGATGTATAGCATCTATTACAGCCTGTGATTTTGTTTTCATCAAGGAGAGAGGCATGTCTTCTTCCTGTTTTGTCATGGTCTGCAATTAAAAAACAAACCAAAAAATGAGAGTACAATACAGCGGCACAGTTGCCCGGCGTATGATGAAATAGTCCTAAAAAAGAAGCCCAATGGTTGTTTACCACATTTATTGACAATCTGCTAAAGAAAACCAGGAATCAATCTAATTACCAGAGTGCCAGTTCTGCTTGTTAACACCAGCTTTGTGACCAAATGTTATGCTACAGTTGCCACATCACACAAGGTTTTCATTACCAACATAATAGTGAAAGAGATCACTTGCATGGCTGTTGACTGATCTGCCATACAAAAGAAGAACAAAGTTGCATCTATGGGAACAAGCCACAGTTTTGACGATATCACATGTGTACAAGAACGCGGCAAACAAAACCATTCCTCTTGTTAGGGAAGAATAGCCATGGTGTTTTCCCAGCTTCTTAGAATTAGCCAATTAAAATCCCTGTAATGATTTACACACCTCATCACTGAAAAGGGAAGGAACTCATCACACACCAACCTCCTCTTTAATCTTCAAAGAATAATTATTGATTACTTCCCTTGAACTGGCGCCAACTGAGGCTGAGACATTTTATTTGGTGTTTGCTTTAGAAAAACCATCATTTCTGGAAAATCAAATAATGCTTTCAGAGAGATCCCTGTAGCAATTAGGCAATGCTGCAAAGAAGAGGGACACGCCCACATCCTATTACAACTGGAATGGAAATATTCCACTAACAAGCATTCGCTTCCATCACCACAACCACCCCCCAAAACAGAAGGGGCAGTGAAGTGAACAACCCCCACAGATATTGTTTTCTGCTTTCTGACTTTTCATAAACACAAGTAACAGCTCTGAGGCTAGCTGCTAATATTAAAAAGAAAGAAAGAAAGAAAGAAAGAAAGAAAGAAAGAAAGAAAGAAAGAAAGAAAGAGCAGGCTTGTTTATTTTTCAATGAACCCAATGAATATTAGAGTATAAAAGTGGATTTGTTTATCATTGGCAGCATGAAGAAAAACAAGCACGCCTCATCATCTTCTCCGATGATGAATGATTTATCAGGCAGAACATGAATCTGCTCCTAACTGAGTCTATTTTCTTGTTTACGCTTGTAGAACAGATACAATTTAATGAAGAATATAAAGTACTTAAAAATCTGTCTACCATTAATAGTTTAATTAAACTGACATGTACTTCAAAAACCAGACAGATACATTAATTTGGGTTATAAAAGGGCATGGCATTATTAAAGCACAATTAAAGACAACATTCACTTACAATTAAGGCTACAACAATTTAATTATTTCACATGTGATTGGCACTCTGGACTTATTTCAACACCCTAAGGTGAGCAAGTTCTTCACGCCAGCCATAAAACTGCTGTGTATTTCTACGAAGGACAGATTGATGGGTACGTGGGCCCATAGATCGAACCATATTCTGCAGCCTGTCAAAAAAATAGCCACCTTCAGAGCTCAGAAAAGATGTGAAGGAGACCTGCACAGGGACTGCCAGTAGTCCTCTTCCTCAGGTAGAAGAAGTTTAAAGGAAGGCTCTGTTAAAGAAATAATATGTTACCATGTGCCCCAAACCATTTCCAGACCCTCATATTTTCCACAGACAGTTCCACATTTAAAGAAACTGTCCCGGTTTCTGATTTGATCCCGTAATATCCTGCTTTTCTTTAGGCTGTCCCTATTTTTATTGGCGAAATGTTGGAAGGTATGGTACGACAGCCCTATTTTCGTCAAGGAGATGTATGGAGTTATGCAGCCAATGAGATAAGTACAACCTTTAGAAGACATCTGAAGGCCGCCTTGGATTGGGAGGTTTTTAAATGTTTAATGTTTTCTTATGTTTTTATATATGTATATGTTGGAAGCCACCCACAGTGGCTGGGGCAACCCAGTCAGATGAGTGGGGTATAAATAATAAAATTATTGTTATTATGGAATAGGACGTCATCAGAGAAGGAGGGCTCGAGTGTTGGAGGGTATGCATTTCTCTACTAATGAAGTCATGGTGCTTAGTATGTCAACACATGATAAGGGAAGACTGGCCCCCTTTTCAGCTGTAGGAAAACCTTTCCACTTCAGAATATCCTTGCCCATTACAAGCTGAGCCCAAGCTCCCTCCAATGTTTGGACCTAGATCAGAACTATATTGCTACCAAGCCCATCTCTCCCTCCATGCCATGCAAATATATCCTAATGAGCTTAATAAATAGGCCCAGTCTTATTCTTTGAAAACAATCTAAGCCCAAAGGGTTGAGAACATTGAAATGGGTGGAAATTTCATGATGACTCATCAGACTGGACGTAAACGGAACTAGAGAAAAACAATCTAAAGTCCTACAAAGGTACAGTGATCTATACACAATTCAAAGTGGAGGGGGGGAATGAAATGACAATTCTCTTTTGCCTCAGATATTTATCCTCTTTGTGTAGCACACGTATCAGTCGTAAATTGCTAGAGACACATCTCTAATCAGATGTTTTCATCTACAGAGCACTGTGATATGAAAATGCAGGTGTTTTATGAAATACCATACACAGTCAGGGGATGTGTGTTGCATCTCCATGTTTAACGATATTTTGTCTGATTAAAAATATATATATATGAAGAGTTTACAGCAAGCTTCAAAGCGGGGTGGGATGGTGGAAATGTGGAGCTTGAAAACCTGAGGCCCATCACTGATGCAATTAAAACTGTCATTTATGAGACTATGGTTAGATCTCTTTGTTTTTTACAAATGTGACATTACAATAGAAAACTATCAGATGCTAATTAAAGCTTGTTCACTCTACGGAGAGCCAGTGAAATGCAACTGCGGCCTTTTCCTGACACAGAACAAACCCTTAGGAGAGAATATCAGTAAAGTATATAGTCATATCATCTGCTCTGCTATTGAAATCCAGGCCTTGGCAGTAGATTGCACTGCTATTATATTCATTTGCTGGACTTCAAATACTTGGTTCATTTCTTTGTGTGCTTTTGGGGGTGAGTCAAACAGCCAGTTTGTCTTCTGAGCCCATCATTAGCAGCAGTTTGCTGCCAGATGAAACCACTGCTTTAAAAACACACACACTCGTGTATTTCCAACATTGTTGCTTTTGTCATGTACCACTTATTACCAGAGAGCTGTGGATTTAAACAAAACAAAAACAACAAAAAACTGGCCACAATTCAGAGATTTGTGCAGGTGAGTTCTGCTCATTTTTCTTACTCTAGAGCAGCTTTTCTCCACTTTGAAGAAGAAGAAGAAGAGTTTGGACTTGATATCCCGCCTTTCACTCTCCTGTGGAGGAGCGGAGATGCAAACCCGGTTCCCCAGATTACGACACTACCACTCTTAACCACTACACCACACTGACTCTCAGACGGATTCCCACTGGTCCCTAGCTAGCAGCACCGTAAGTCAAAGCTGATGGGAGTTGTAGTCCAATAACATCTGGGGATACAAGGTGAAGAAAGGCTGCTCTAGAGGCAGATGAATGTTGCTCAGATACAACCATTGTGATCCCATGAAAATCAGCTAGGGTTTCATTGGAACAAACCTGTTTGCTGCAAGTGACAGACCCAGGGCTTTAAAAATAGGGTTAGCCCAGGCACTTAAATGTTTGGCCCTGGTAGCTAAGATTTTACACTCTTCCTGCATTCTGTGCAGGTCTGTCTTCTGAACAGCTGGCTCCAGCTCTGGCAAATTCATACTTTTTTTCCTGCTGTAGCCAGAGACAGCCGACATTTTGCCCTCCAGTTGTTTTTGGACTGTAACTCCCATAATCCCTGACCACTGGTCATGTTGTCTGGCACTGATCAGAGTTAGAGCCCTAAAACATTTGAAGGGTACCGCCTCGCCTACCTCCTCACTTGAACAACAAATTCCAGGCGTTTCCTTCTGAGTAGAATAATGAAAATTCCCCAAGTATTGAATCGGGCATCCACTAAGGGCCAAATTAGATGTGGCAAGAAATCGATCAAATGAAATTCATGTGCATGTCTGTGTTGTGCAAACAGCAGCCTCAGCAGTGTGGGGAGCAGGGAAAGGGGAAATTAACACTTTGTCTCCCTGCCATGGTCTTGACAAAAATTACCTCTCCAAAGTTCCTGCTTGCATTCACAAGGGTAACTCAGCCATCCATTCCCAAAAGATGTGCATTAATTGCATTCACAGAATTAATATCACATCCGCTTTGGGTGAAACACTTCCAATGTCCCATTCCAAATTCATTCTCACCGATTTCTATACCTGAGAGCCATTCCCAGACTCACAAGTGAGGGATGCTGAGGCAGTGGGGTGTTCCTGGTCAGTGATGTGCAGTCAGTGGACTAGGGGAACTGGGCTAGTTCCCTACAGGGTCCAAGAGCCCTACCACCACCTTCCAAAAGCCCATCTGGCTTTGGGAAGAGGCAGAAGGGCTTCAGGCCTGGTGTCTCCTTCCCTAATACTGGAGAGCTTCTGCCTGGCTTAGGAAGGGAGGTGCAATGTTCATGAGCCCCACAATTGCCCTCACAAGCTGGTGCCTCTGGCCGTAACTGTTCCCCTATGAAAAATTTTACCACTGCTCCTGGTGGTGGCTCTATCTTACTTGTTGGGCTAGGGATGAGATGGTGCAAGGCAGCAGCAGTGAGCTCTGTGGATCTCTGGGTCAGCAGTGGCATTCATGCTGGTGCCTTCACACCGGCAGGGTAGCTGCTGTTGTAGAGATCCTCTGACCTCACCGCCACCCTTTCCTTCCTCCATCCCAATGAGAACAGCATCACTGCCACCAGGAGGACGTACACAGCACGTACACACAAGCCATCACTGAGTCATTGTGCACAGCATTGCACTGTAACTTTAACATTGGCACTAAGGCTGTGGCATCCCCTGTTATTTCCAGAAACAACAGAGCATCTCCTGTGTATGTGTATTGAGAGATAAAACGATAACTGGCTTTGTTTAAAAATAAAAACACGGTTCTGTGCAATAAGATTCAACCACTGTAGAAGTGTGTGTGTGTGTGTGTGTGTGTGTGTGTGTGTGTGTGTGCTTAAAAAAACGAGACAGGGAAAGAATCCCACAACAAGTGTTCAGCTTAACCATTTTTGCAATCCATTGTCTCTGGCATGCATGCTCTCGAAAATTAGCTACACAACTACAAGACCCGAGACTAAAATCTTGAAGAGGACATTTGCTACATAAATTTATAGAATTAAGGGGGGAAATGGACTGGTTAAAATATAACATTATATTCATAGCTGCAAAATGATTGGATTCATGCCTCATCAAAATTACATTGTAGAAATTGAATGTAGTATGATTAGGCATTATTTTAGCCACTACATTACAATACAATTTGAAATAAAATGGCTCTTCATACCATACTGATATCAGTGTTTTAAATAACAAAGGGGATCTATTTAAATAAAGGAAAGGATTAGCATTTAGTTTCAGTATGAGCAATGCAACACCAGTTGGTGTCTCAAAGATTCAGGATTTTATTAATATTCCAGAGATGCATTTGTGTTGCCTCTGGGTACACTGAAAAGCCACTTAAACTGCACTTAAAGCAGCACTACAGGATCAAATTGATGTGCATCAACCATTTACAATAAAACTTGATTATTATAAAGGCATACATATTTGCATAATTACATGTTTGATTTCCCCCCTCCTTTTTGGGGATAATGCAGCATATACTACAAAACGTTGCTTCATGTAGAAAGACATCATCAAAAAGCACCATCTGCTGTGGCTCTGAATGCACTGCAATGTTTGAAAAATTCTGGAGGTAGCATTTGGAGGACCAAAGGGAAAACACGAGAGTTTTGTTTGAACAGGAGGCACGGCGTTGGTGGCGGATAGGAGCAGGCTTGGGAGGAGGGGGGCTGTTTAGGGTGGAGCTGCTGTGTTTAAACAACATTTGCAAAGGAGAAAGAGGGAGGAAGCAACATCTTTTCACTATAGTGCAAAAATATTTGGGCTTTGGCATTTGAGGAGTGCATTTCGCATAAGCGCCTTTAATTGGCATTATTGAAAAGGGAATGGCGTTTGGCAGCTGAAAACGGTTTTAAAGGAGAACAGCACAAGGAGGAATTTGCCGTTGATGCAGCTGAAGCACAATCTCCTTCCTAGAGAATGTTGCAGAGGCGGCTGACTGCCCGAATACACAGAAATTCACTAAAACTCCCTGTCTCTGGTAAGAACACAGGCTCGGAATTCAGAGATTTGGGAAAGGCCAGTTTCTCCCGATTTTCCCCATCTTGGTGTCTCTCTCTTCCTCCATCGCATGGCGTTCTAGACAAACTCTTGTCTAGAAACCCTTATATATGCTGGAAGCCGCTCAGAGTGGCTGGGGCAACCCAGTCAGATGGACGGGGTACAAACAATGAGTTGTTGTTGTTATCGCTCAAGATCAGCTATTGAGAAGGCACTGGTAGTTCTAGAGGCAGAGGAGCCAAGAAAGCTTATTTGCATGAGCTCATTTCACCTATCTATGGATCCAGCCCATTACACTCACATCCAAAGTCTCTACCTAGTAGGCAGGTCTAAACTAAAAATAACCTGGGTTGCCCAATGAACCACCATGAGGAATCTGACCTAATTTCAAGCTTACTTTAACCATCTACAATTGATGTTTGATACATTATTATTATTATTATTATTATTATTATTATTATACCTCCAGGTCTTAAAACCTACATCCACAACAAGCTTTGAAAGGTAGCTTCAACATTCAGGGTCAAGTAAGAACTAAATCGACTTTTATTCTTTTCTATCCAATTAGTCTAACTTCATGTTGCATGTATATTTCTAGGTAAAACGTCACTACCATTTAGGAATGGGTTGGTTTTGGTTCTTCCAGTTCCTCAATAATGGCCATCCTTAGCATGGTGCCATTATTCACTGATGAAATACAGCTGAGCCCACAATTTATGTGGGGGTTACATTCCAGGGATAACACCTAAAGCCAAAATTGTGTATAGTCAAAAGA
The DNA here is from genome assembly GCF_964252035.2 of Podarcis erhardii. NCBI lineage: Eukaryota > Metazoa > Chordata > Lepidosauria > Squamata > Lacertidae > Podarcis > Podarcis erhardii. The sequence goes on from NC_138510.1 coordinate 76,455,089, forward strand.
CATTGGGTTCAATAGCAGGTGGGATTGCCAAAGTCATTTTTCCTTGGGCAGAAAGAGAGTTATTTAGGACCTGAAGTGATGGTGAACAAGGACTGGAAGAACTGAACCCATTCTGAAAGCACTGCCAAACTTGAAGCACCAGTTTTCAAATGAAGCTTCCTGCTACTTCACTTCCTGTTTGTGCTTAACGGTGCATCTTTACTCAGAAGCAATGCTACAATCCTAACCCCACTTCCCTGAGAAAAAGCCCCAGTGGGTTAAACAGAACTTTTTTTTGAGTAGGACGGTTTGGACTGTAATTCAGCTTACTCTCAGATAAGTAAGTGTGCACCAACATAGGAGCCAACTTCTAGGGGCTGAGGTCCATTCACCTCCCCCTAAAATATTTAAGGGAGCCAGGGCCCCCAAAGTTGATGAACATTGCCATTCAAATGGTGTTTGTGTACTGCATCATCATGTCACCAGTTATCCAGGGCGGGGCTTACCTGCCCCCCCCCCATATTTTATTCAAGTTGGCTCCCCTGGTGCACAGAATCGTACCTTAAAACTTTACAGTTCTATGGAGGGCTTGGGCTGTTGAAAGATTCCTTTTTTTGTTCACTGGTTACAAATGTTGATTCTTCTATTACAGGAAGCAAAGCTCAGAACATGCCCCATGGCATAGTTAAGAAAACACAGCTGTATGGTGTGTGTGTGTGTGTGTGTGTGTGTGTGTGTGTGTGTGTGTGTGTGTGAAGATCTATCTAAAGCATCTCAGTTAAAAGATACATGCCAAACTCTCTAGATTATAATATTGGCACTTGGATGAAGTGTCACTAAAGACAGCAGGGAGAAACTGAACATTTCTCTCTCTCTCTCTCTCTCTCTCTCTCTCTCTCTCTCTCTCCTTCCTTCCTTCCTTCCTTCCTTCCTTCCTTCCTCCAGCCCAAAAGGCATAGAAAGAAAAAAGGAAATGTAGTTGATCAACTTAAATATATATTATGAAGACATTTATATTCCTTTTATAGTGTGTGATTAAACTGTCTCATAGAGGGCAGTTAGGTGGCAGAGTCCAATAGGAGGAGCCATGAAATATAATGTACTATGCAGGCAACTTGAAATGTAACACTTATCTACAGCTGTATTAAACTGCATATATAAAATAAGAAATATCATATATATATAATTCAGCCAACAGTGCATATATGATGGAGACCTTTTATTTCTCTCTCATTACTGATCAGTTGCAGCCAAATTTGTCAAGCCACTACAGTACAGCGTGGAAGTGCCTATCTTCAATAGAAGTGGGGATGCTGGAAATATGGAGATATCTTTAGCTTTCTACTCCAGATATAAAAACTGCATATCCACTTAGGAGACTGCAATTCTATACATACTTACCTGGGAGTAAGTCCCATTGAACTCCTGAGTAGACATGAATGGGATACATCCCCATAGATGTCCCTTTGACTAGCAGAACTGGGACTGTTGCAGTGCCACATAATAGCTGTCCTACACTCGTAAGAAATCAGTATTTTAGTACGATAGCTGTTACACCTTGGAACCCCCCGCCTCTTGACATCAGGCAGGCATCTCCACTGCACTCTTTGTGGCACCTGCCTAAAACATCTTTGTTTAGGCTAGTCTATCCAGACATGGGAAAGTTACATGTGTTTATCTCTATTGTTGATTTTAATTCATCATTTGAATGCTTTTTTTTTGTTTGTTTGTTTGTTTTTTGGCTGAGAACTTTTATGTTTTGTTTTATATTGTCTTATAAATTTTGTCAAATCAATAAAAATAGTGCTAAAAATATCCTAACATGGCAGGTGTTTGGGTGTTATTCTAGTAAGGTTTTGAAAGAAAACAGTGCAATTTAGTCTACTTTGCATGCTTCTTGTGGCAATGATTCCAGTTTGCTCTATACTGTTTAGAGTGAAGCTTATCTATTTGGAAGGTAATCATGATGCAAATTAGGGGAAAGTCTTATGCTTACCATTAAGCTGGGTGAGAGGCCTAAGAATGCTGAATAAATGCTACACCACCAGAGAAGATGGAGTTTGCCATTAAAAAAAAAAGTTAAAAAAGGTAAAGGACGCCTTGATGGTTAAGTACAGTCAAAGGCGACTATGAGGTGTGGTGCTCATCTCGCTTTTCTGGCAGGACACTGTAACAAGTGCCAGAGTGCATGGAAACACCATCCACCTTCCCACCGGAGCAGTACCTATTTATCTACTTGCACTAGGTTGGCAGAAGCTAGGACAGAGCAACGGGAGCTGACCCAGTTGCGGGGATTCGAACCGCAGACCTTCCGATCAGCAAGGCTCCGTGGTTTAGACCACAGCGCCACCTGCGTCTCCACCATCAAAACAACACTTACAGTGGTAGAAGTCAACAGGCCATTGGAAAGCTTTAAGTGGTATATATGTTTCCTGGTGATATTACACCATCGAAGCAGGGAGAAATGGGTTGTGTTATGGGCAGGAGCGGATGCATCACATCTGAAGCCTCTCTGTTTCTCTGACATGCTAAGAGAAATAGCACAACTCCACACAAGTCCTGGCATTGGTTTACAAAGAAAAGGCTGCCCCCCAGTGCCTCCTGCACTGTCCGCAGCAAAACAGCAGATGATCTCCCCCAGCCCGTAAATGTACGGTGGGATTGCTCCCTTGTGAATTTTCAGGTTTGCATTGCAGAATCAGCACGCAGATTTTTGCAGATTAAGTGCCCATAGCATATAATGCTGGTGCATGGGAAGATGGAAACATCCACAGAAATCAAAGGGCAAGCTTTTGCATCTCCAACAGGAGCCTCAGCAGCAAGCAGTTGTGTGTTAACAGCACAGACACCAGGCCACTAAGCACTCAGATGACCCAATCGCGCCCCTTGGATGTCTCAAGTACAAACCGCTGTTACTAAACTTGTGGCTCCCAGTGGCTTCTGACTAGCTGGAGAGATATGAAGCTTTCATGCTTGCACCCAGGCAAAAGCTGGAAAGGGGCCTTATGAGGAATTAGATGCTTATACAGTGGTGCCTCCCAAGACGAAATTAATTTGTTCCGCGAGTCTCTTCGTCTTGCGGTTTTTTCGTCTTGCGAAGCACCCCTATTAGCGGATTAGCGGATTAGCGCTATTAGCGGCTTAGCGGCTATTAGCGGCTTAGCGGCTAAGCAGCTATTAGCGGCTTAGCGGCTTAGAAAAAGGGGGGGAAAGGGAAAAAACTCGCAAGACTCGCAAGACGTTTTCGTCTTGCAAAGCAAGCCCATAGGGAAATTCGTCTTGCGAAGCGCCTCGAAAAACGGAAAACCCTTTTGTCTAGCGAGTTTTTCATCTTGCGAGGCATTCGTCTTGCGGGGCACCACTGTACATAGCCCAGCAAACCCCTGGAACAAAGCCATTGCTAGATATCTTAGCTGCTGCATTCCCTCTTCAACTTGTGACGTCACATGGAGGGCCTTTGATTGATCAAGGCTGAGTCTTTCTATTATTTCTCAGGTTTTTGCAGAAAAGGAGACTTCATCCTTGCTGTCACCCAGAGAAATGCTGCAAAGCTGTTATGTAAGGAAGAGGGATGGTTGCCAACAACACACTGGCATATTATGAATATGTACATTTGCTAGATAATATAAATTCTAGTTGGATCCCAACAGCCTTCACCCCCCCCTCCAAAAAAAACCTACTTTGTAATTTTGCAGATTATACATGGATATATGTCCAATAAAATATTTATTGTAACACAATGTATTGTTAATGGTGTTGACTATTCCTTGCCCAGGTGCCAGGGAAATAAAAAATTAACCAATGTAGAATATAAAATAGATGTGATAAGTGCAAGGCAGGCCTAGTTCCTGAGCATACAAAACAGATCTGTCCTTCAGGCTGTAATGCAGAAATAGCAGAGCGAAGAAGACACCACGGCTGAATTCTTGACAGGAGAACAAAACAGAGAGAGGCTTGAAAGCAGTGCAGCTGAGGAATAGCATGCAAATGCAGGAGGTTTAAATTAGTAATGTTCAAGATCTAGTTAAAATGGACGGTGTACACACTCTGGTGAGCGTTTTAATGACAGCTAACAAAAACAAAAGTAACAGGTTCACATATGTGAAATCCTAGACGCTTCTGTAATTATATGCCATCTAAAAAAAATAATATGCTTTATTTTCCATATTTCTTATTTATTTATTTAAAATGAACCCTATGTATGTGTTTCCTGTCAGCGGCCTCATACATATTCCTACAGAAAACGCTTATGGGTCTGAGATAGAGTATGTTTCTGTTTCCAGCATTCATGAGCGCATGCCGCGAACAAATTAAAACAACTGCAAAATACCACCACAAATAAAGGTTTGCCCATGTGATGTGATTTAGATAACCATAAAATTATTTGCTTACTGAATTATTATTATCATTATTTATTAGATTTATATACCACTCTTCATCAAAAGATCTCAGGGTGGTTCACAAGATAAACACGTGAGATAAAAGCACAAATAAATAGTGACAACAGAACAATAATGTCCCCTCCTACAAAAAAAGCTATAGAATATTAATCAGCTGAAGGCCTGGTTGAAGAGAAACGTTTTTGCCTGGTGCCTAAAGATATATAACGAAGGCACTAGATCAGGCTTCCTCAACCTCGGCCCTCCAGATATTTTTGGCCTACAACTCCCATGATCCCTAGCTAGCAGAACCAGTGGTCAGGGATGATGGAAATTGTAGTCTCAAAACATCTGGAGGACCGAGGTTGAGGAAGCCTGAACTAGATGAACATCCTTGGAAAGTGTATTCCAGAAGTGGGAGCCACCGCAGAAAAGGCTTGTTATCATGTTGCCACTCTCTAGACCTCACTTGGTGTATATCCCACCGTTTTACTAGAGTCACAGTGTGCAGAGTGGCTTATAACATGATGTAAGCTTGCATGGTTTGTTTTCATCCCTAGCCGATGAAGGAACCATGTTTGCCAACAGGAGCTGTGTGAATAGTCTTCTGTTCTAGAATCCAGAGTTGTGGTGTGGTCTAAACCACTGAGCCTCTTGGGCTTGCTGATCGGAAGGTCAGCAGTTCGAGTCCACCTGAGCTCCCATTGCTTTGCTGCAGCTCCAGCCAGCCTAGCAGTTTGAAAGCATACCAGTACAAGTAGATAAATGTGGCAGGAAGGTAAACGGCATTTTCATGTGCTCTGGCACTCATCAAGGTACTCTGTGCACCAGTAGTGGTTTAATCATGCTGGCCACATGACCCGGAAAGCTGTCTGTGGACAAACACCAGCTCCCTTGGTGTGAAAAGCTAGATGAGCGCCACAACCCCATAGTTTTCTCTGACTGGACTTAACCATCCAGGAGTCTTTTACCTTTACCTTTACTCTATGACTAGGTATCAGTGTTCAAAACATGGCATCACTGATCAACCACAAATATCCCAGCATCTCCTTATACCTGAAGAAGCATCTCCACCCCCATTGTTCAGCCCAGACTTGAACTTTGAAGCTTTTTTACTTAGGGAAAATATAACTTTCCAAACACGACATCTCTGCATCATCCAAGTAAACAGATTCATCGCAGTTTCAGGAGAGACAAAAGGAAATACTTCTACACACACAGTATAATTGACCAATGAAATTAATTGCCACAGGAAGCTGTGGTGTTCTTAGGTACAGTATTGACTTCAGTCAATGAGCCTGGGAGCACAATTTGATGAGAGATATAATCTGAAAAGGCAGGCAGCAGGAAGAAGGGAAGTCGAGTGGAGGACTGCTTCAGCGCAGACAAAGTTGCCAAGCTATAGAGCAATTACTATACATGTTTGTGTTTTGTGAATAAATTGTGGCAAGAACAGCTATGATTACCTGATGCAAGAACAGCTATGATTATTATTTTTTTAAGTAAGGTTAACCGAAAGGTCTACCCATTGCTTGTAGGCATGTGAAACTTCTATATTCAGTGGCAGTAGACTGCAACATTCAATCAAAACCGATTCCTTAGACCATAGAGGAGTATTCCACTCTCTACCCCGCCAGCCCCATCAATCCCCATATCTGGTCCACAAGCTTGGGGGGTCCTTGAGAACAGCATGGAAGGTGGAACAGCTCCTTCCATCAATACAAGAGACATAATTAGATCAGTAGCCATTGGTGGGGCACTGATGGTTAGCTGATCTGCTGTTACCAGAGACACTGTGGCTTACTGAGAGAGGAACACACTGATGTTTGAAATTGGGGCATTTTGAATGCAAAGCATATTCTGAGAAAGATCTCTTCCATGGTCTGCTTGAGAGTTGTCCAAGAGTTGTCACTGAAATCCCCCCAAAAAGTTATTAGGAAGGTGAGCAAGCTGGTGGGGAGGGATGGAGCAGTCCACAAGAACAAAAGAAGAGCTCTGCTGGGTCAGGCCTAGTCCATTCTGCTCTCATTCTGCCAACCGGATGGGTCTGGGAAGAGCACAAATGTGCAACAGGACCCTCCTCACTTGTGATTCCCAGAAACTGACCTTACATTCCGGCCTACCTCTGCGCCAGCATAGAAACCATGCCAGATGCTCAGAAGGAAGTCTCGCTTCTCCACACCCAGAATACACAAACAAAGTGGGTTGCTCCAGAAGGGACTGAGCGCTCTGTCTTTCCACTGTCAACCCCCAGTGAGCCAGGCATTTTTCTTTTACTAACGCACCATGTTTTGTGAGCTTATTCACAAAGCTGTGCTACAGGCTGCATTAATTTACTTCCCAAGGAACCTACTTTGCATTGACTTAAAATCAGTTTGAACATTTCCTAGTCCACAACCTGCTAGGAGCATAATTGTCCTATAATATTTTTAGTTATTGTCAGGTGCTGGTGTGGTTGCTCGAGAGTAAACAGGCAAGACTCCGACTTGTCTTTTCCAGGCTTTACAGTGGTACCTCGGGTTACATACGCTTCAGGTTACATACGCTTCAGGTTACAGACTCCGGCAACCCAGAAATATTACCTCAGGTTAAGAACTTTGCTTCAGGATAAGAGCAGAAATCGGGCTCTGGCGGTGCGGCGGCAGCAGGAGGCCCCATTAGCTAAAGTGGTGCTTCAGGTTAAGAACAGTTTCAGGTTAAGTACAGACCTCCGGAACGAATTAAGTACTTATCCTGAGGTACTACTGAATTCTTGGTGCAAACTATTACTCCTTCCCAAGAGGTTTAACTTCTAGGGACCTGGGAATCTGAGAAGATAAGTCTAGCAACTCTCCTACTAAGAACATTTTGAACAGGAATTGACAAAGCCTTCCCCAGAATTAAGAATAGAGATTTTCTAGGACATGTACCAGGAAATAGGCACCATATTTGCATGTTAGGAAATCATTTGCACAACCCCTTCAGTTTATAATAGTCCTACAACAGCTTGATTTTTACCCCAATGGAACTGCCAGTCCAGAAGAGGTACTCCCCACACTTTTTTAAAAAAGCAAAATGCAAGTCTATAAATATGAATGGAATATTAGCTGCAGTTGCACAGCCTCAATTATAGCCCTTGTTTACATCCACAAGCTATTTCCAGACGCTTGATTAACAGTATATATTAAGAACACATCTCAGTAACTATTAAGAACCACAAAAGTACTAGCCGAATGAGAAAAACATAGATTTCTCTGTGCTGAAGATTTACAGCGTGCTCGCCTTTCCTGTTCCTCTCTAATTTACTGATTATACGCATTTACAAAATTTGCCATTAAGAATGCAGGCACCACCAGATTTATAAGCTCCAATGTGCCACTTAATACCAATATCTTCAGGGTCAATAGTGATGGGAGAAAGTACTTCTGCTAATCAGTCAGGAAGATTTCATGTGTCTTTCTCAGAACAGGGAAGGGAGATGAGAAATTATGGCTTTTTTCTGTGCTTAAAATATTGTCCTCATATTTTATGCCCAACAGTTTGTTCCTCAGACAGTTCACACCATACAAAAAACAGCAGCCATCTAGAAGAACCTGATTTGACAATTTATAATCCCTTTGTTGTCTTGGAATTGAGTGAGAGCTTTCCTCCCTTCCAAAATGCTACGTTTTATTGAAACTTCAGACTTTTTAACACTCAAGGCTATGAAGACAACATACTTTTCAAAAAAGAAAAGAAGAATGGTTTATAAATAGTCACTCTGAAAAGTGATTATTTCCTTCAATTCTTTTTCCTCAGGTGGGTTTTCTTTTCATAATTTATTCAACAGAAGACTTGCATTATATATAGTGATTTATTTATACATCAAGGAAACTAATAAACACTCTGTAGAAGATGGTATAAAAGCCCTGGGTGATTTTAAAAATATAAAATATAAAACCAAGAATGGGCAAATTTAACAGAGACCAGGTAACTGCAGTTTCCTGTAGAATACTGTAAAATACTTCACACGTATCTTGGTAAAGACCAGCCAATCCCATGACCCTGCCAGTCCTGTGTCACTCAAGTTGTGTCTGTTACAGGGAAATATTCAGCCCTGTGCAACTTGAAAAGTAGCGTGACAGCAAACTGTGCACTGGTGATGTCTAACAGCACCAGTGTGGTATGTAATAGTGGACATCTGCACACAATTATGCACGCTCCTGTAGCAGTCAAACAACAACATGGCTGCTGGAGCCTGGAACTCCGCATAGGTAAAGGTAAAGGGACCCCTGACTATTAGGTCCAGTCGTGGCCAACTCTGGGGTTGCAGCACTCATCTTGCTTTACTGGCCGAAGGAGCCGGCATACAGCTTCTGGGTCATGTGGCCAGCAGGACTAAGCCACTTCTGGCGAACCAGAGCAGCGCACGGAAACGCCGTTTACTTTCCCGCAGGAGCGGTGCCTATTTATCTACTTGCACTTTGATGTGCTTTCAAACTGCTAGGTTGGCAGGAGCAGGGACCGAGCAACGGGAGCTCACCCCGTCACAGGGATTCGAACCGCCGACCTTCTGATCGGCAAGTCCTAGACTCTGTGGTTTAACCCACAGCGCCACCTGCGTCCCACCGAACTCCGCATAGACTGCGTAATTCCATCAGCTACAAGACACAGAAGGAATCAAAGGACTGGGGTAGATAGGCAGTACTGATTTGAAAGCGTATCTCATTTCCATCGTGGCCGCTGCATGGCTTAGATTCTCTTATCTGCAACAGCTGGCTCTGTGAAGCATCAGTAAGGTCCTGATCAGGAACAAATGTTGGTTCTTGCCTCCTCCTCCTGGGAAGGCCTCAACAAAGGGCATCATGTTGTCCAACGGGAACGTTGAGCCGCCATATGCTTCTGGGGCCCTGGGGATTATTTGAGAATATCTACAGCTAGAGAGGTGGGATGATAGATGGTTTATAAGTAAATAAATACACGGTGTGTTCAGCAGCAGATCTAAATCAAGACTGTGCCATTGGGGAAGTGTGGGGAAGCTTAAATCCTTTGCCCCTGCTTCAGTACCTATCTGATTCAGACCCCATGTGTCTGCCATTCACAATAGGAGGGAAGCTTCCATTGGTGCCATGAAGGCAGTGTGTGTCTCATTCTAAGCAGGGACTTCTCCCTGCCCCACCCCCCATGTCATGGCCCCAAAGTTGCTGCTCCCTCTTCGTCTATTTAGGGGTTGTTGTTTTTTAAAGGTCATGTCTAGTTGCCCAAGTGACTTTCCTTGATGCCCACAGTGTGCTGAGCTGGGCTGGGTGATGGAGCTGGGAAGCCCTTGTTGGTTCTGCTTCTTGGGCCCCATCTGCACTATATGTTCCAAACTTTATTGTACTACTTTAGTGGTTATGGTTTTCACCCAAGAATCCTGGGAACTGTAGATTGTTCAGGATGATGAGAGTTCTTTGGAGACTCCTATTCCCCTCACAAAGCTACAATTCCCAGAGTGGTGTAACAACCAGTTTGTCTTCCCAGGGTACTCTGGGAGGCTCTTGCCATATCTCTTTCAGATTTTGCTTATCACCTCTATTTTGGCCCACCAAATCCTCATTGTAATGATCTGGGGTCCACAAAACATTAGCATAAAGCAGAGCTTCTGTCGGCAACTGCAGTTTTAAGACTTCCCCTGCTTCAACAGCCCCATGTGACCCTAGGCCGTGACCACAAATTACCAACTTTTAAGAAAGGGGTGGCTAGTGTCTTAACTAAAGTATTATCAGCTATCACTATACTTATTTGCAATGAAAAATGCGCAGATAGTGGACGTTTTAACATTTCGGCAGTCATAAGAGGTGACAGTTATTTTACAGGCATTTCTTGACTGCAGCAAAAACCCCAAAGAGGCTAAAAATGTAGGGCAGATACAGGCATGGGCATGTTACAGAGAATATCCACAATTAGGTGACATATTAACATTTATAATATGTCACACAAATGTTACCAATCCCAGACAGATGTCACGAATGTCTGAAAACCTAAAGATAAGACCAGTGAATGATGACAGTCACAGAAATGTGGTTCTTAATATTCACTTGCGTGTGTACAGAAACTGAGGAAATATGTGGCATTTGATGAGCCCATGCTTTGTGTGCAGAAGGTTCTATGTTCAATCTTGGGACATCTCCAGTTAAAAGGATTTCATGCAGTAGGAAAGACCTTTGCCTGAAGCACTGGAGAACTGCAGCTGAAATTATCTGGAATTGCCAGTATTCTTATGTGAATATCAATATTCAATATCTTTAATAGGTTCAAAATGGCTCTTCCCATTCCCCATTTGGGAGAGCTTTGGGCTATTTTTTCAAGAGTGCAGTGAAGTAGCAGGAATGTTTTGAAGGACTTGCCTTGTGTTGTTTAGACAAACAATAATCCATCTGAAGGCAGCCCTGTTTAGGGAAGTTTTTAATGTTTAATGTTTTAGCATGTTTTTAATATTCTGTTGGGATCCACCCAGAATGGCTGGGGCAACCCAGTCAGATAGGTGGCATATGAATAATAAAATTGTTGTTGTTGTTGTTGTTGTTGTGCTCCAACTCATTTAAAAATGTGCTCTCACACATGCATAACACATTGCTGGTAGACTTCCCCATTCACAAGCATTCACATAGCATTGCTGCCTTCGCCTTTAGGGGCAACAAAATGGCGGACCACAATGGAGTATAAGGGCATTTTTTAATTACAAAATTCCTTCCAGTAGCACCTTAGAGACCAACTAAGTTTGTTATTGGTATGAGCTTTCGTGTGCATGCACACTTTTCCATTCTTTAAAATATCTTTGTATGAGCATGCATTCTTGGCAATCCTAACAGAAATGTTAGAGGGTATCGTAGGACGTTCCTATTTTCATCGGATAAATGTTGGAGCGTATGGAGATATATGACCCCCGAGCCAAGGATAGAAGTAACTATACAACCTTTAGAAGACATCTGAAGGCAACCCAGTATAGGGAAATAGGGAAGTTGTTTAATGTTTTAATATGATGGAAGCCACCCACAGGGGCTGGGGCAACCCAGTCAGGTGGGTTAGGTATTATTATTATTATTATTAAATAGGACGTCCCTATGTTCGTCAGAAAAATGTTAGAGGGTATGTATCTTTTTAGTTTACAAAGTAATGTACTCCTGCATTCTAAGGGAGTTGCTTTAGGTATGCAGAAACCATGAAGGGGAATTATGATGACTGTAATAATGGCAGATAAATAATACAATCTCTGAGGTGAAACTATGAAGAAAGAATGGCTCATCCTATGCCTTCTGTGTGAGAGACTTCAACAGTGCTTTGCCAAAAGAAGGGTGTATTTGAAACATTTTACCTTAATAAGCTTTTGCATATTTTGGGCCCCTGAGAGTCCTTAGGGATTCTATTTGCTATGTGGAATATAAAATGCTGCTTTTTTGTGCCTTTATATTTCTAGGGGGAAAGTCAAACCACTAGCATATCAGAGCTCCCCTCCGCCCATCCCGCATTCTGGCTGCCTTCCAGGATATAGTTTCTTCTCCTGACAGGAAAATAAATAAACCAGAGGCAACTTCTACTTGTCTGCCCTTACCATCCCCAATTCCCAAGCCTATGAAAAAAATATCTACATTGCAATATAGTTCTGTGCAGCATTTTACACTTAATACTCCCCTGCAGAATTTGGATTATTTGGGAAGAAAGCACTGTTAAATCAAGCTACTAGGCCGGTTTATTTATATAGCACTATATTAGCTCTAGGTAACTGATAAAACAAATACAGTTTGGGGCATTTTCAAACTTTTGTACTAAAAACGCTATAGAAACAACACAACAGTCATCCCAAACAACCATAATTTAAAGTCTTTTGACATTTTTTTCCAGGTTTAAAGTGTGCGTGTGTTACAATGCACAGCTGAACATTTTTAGAAAGATAAATACATATGGTAAGACAGAGGAAACTTTTTAAAAAACATTCTTCCTTGGATATGTGCCTGAATTCATTTACAACTGTTGCTGTTTTAAACACTTGAGGCAGAATAAGTGGATGGCACTAAACAGCTTAGCTGCAATTATTATGGAATGTCTGAGGTATAATTTCCCCTGCGGTTTTGTTAGGCGTACAAAATTCATAATTCTGATTTGTGGCAGGTACTTATTACCCATCACAGGTGGGGATATGCAAATATTATTCTAGTAGGGGTGAACAGCCTTTATTTCAGTATTCAGCTATTAACGAGATTTGTGAGTCTGCTACTCTGGGGCCATTTAATTAATTAGATGGTACAGATAAAATATAAATTGTTTTGCATGCTACACAATTCGAGTTTTAGAAGATGTGAAATACTGTTAAATGAACTTAGTGCGGCCCGAATTCTTTGCTAGGGCTCACTATAGATGCAAATGCTGCCTATTACTTTTGCACATAATAACCCTACCCCAGATCCTAATGCTGTCACTGAGTTTATAAATGGGATGGTAATAATGTTCAGTGCATCTATCACTTCATCTTTCTGATATGTGCTCTGAATGAAAATAATGTGTTTGCTTGTACAAAATGCCATGTTTGCATGTTTGCTACTTGTTGAATGGTTTCTTTAAATGTAAAGGTTCATCATTGTTCCACTCGATGTGTATGTCTTTAAGGGGCCAGAGCAAGGGCCAGAGCAAAATAACGAGACCCAGCTTTACAGCTGTGAAACATAGCAGGTACTGCTGAGCTGTATTGATTAAGCTGTGTCAGCAATTAGGTGTAGTATATAAGGAGCAGCACCTAGCTCTCCCATTACCCTGGGGGATGGGTTGGTGGTTGGGTCTGGTTTGTTGATGTATTTAGAGAGTAGCCGTGATGGGAACAGGAGCTCTTTGAGAAGTCTCCTAACAACTCTCAGCAACCTTCACAATCTACAGTTCCCAGGATTCTTGGGGTGGGGACACCCCATGCATGTTAATAAGAATGCTCTAAGTGTATTGTGTGGATGCGAATTGACTGACTGGTGATATCAAAGCTGATAGCTCCAAACCAGTGGAGGTTCCTCTGTTTGGCAAAGTGTGGCATAACCCTCCTAAGATACTGAGCCCATACTCACAAAAACCCACAAAGCCATAGCCCAGACTTTCTCCTGTCACTCACAGTCATTATTAACACATTTCCAATGACTGAGCAGCTTATGATTCTGCCCATCTCTTCCACTTAGCCAATCAAAATAATCACAACCAGGAGGTCCCACCCCTGTCTCCAGCAACTCTCTCCCATACAAAAGGCTCAGGTAAGACAGTAGATTATTTTGTCTGAAAGTTTAGTAGGGGACCTTGTTAACAATTCTTTATGGCACCTTTGAGACTACCCAATTCAGACTCCAGTCCTATCTGAGAGCTATCCCTAAGGAATTTGGTGGGGCTTACTTCTGAGTAATGTATGGCTATTGTGACATTAATCCACACAAAAATTGTGACCCCCACTAACCCCAGGCGAGATACTTTTTGGTTTACTAAGGCTCTAAGTTATACAATGTCAATGCTTTTGTATCCACACCTTTGCAAAGGAGGAGGATGGGAAGAAAACCAGAATAGCTTGGCCCCTCCTTGGCCCCACCCATGTGACCTAATTGGTCTTGCCTACATGACCTCTTTGGCCACAGAACAGCCCACCAGGTCCAGGAGCTACCAGCTGTCACTGCTCTAAACCATTTGTACAGCACTGAGCACATATGCATACAGTGGTACCTTGGTTCCCAAACGCCGAAAACCCAGAAGTAAGTGTTCCGGTTGTTGAATGTTTTTCAGAAGCCGAACATTGGCTATTGTTTCTGGGGCACCTGCACCAATCAGAAGCTGCGCCTTGGTTTTTGAACGTTGGGGAATGGATTATGTTTGGTGCTTTTGTTTTTGTTACTTATTTTGCGTTTTTGTTTTTGAAGCATTTTCGGTCAATTTGTTTTTGTGACTGTGTGGAACACAGTTCAGCTACTGATTGATTGATTGATTGATTGATTGATTGATTGATTGATTGTGTGACTGCAGAAATGGATAAAAGCCCCCCATCCAAACAACGACTATCATCAGTGCAGGTAAGAAAAAAATTTTTTTTCATTTTTATCATCTACAATACTGTTTGATTTATTTTATAGTACAGTACATTGATTATTGCTTTCCTTTTATGGATCAATGTTCTCGTTAGATAGTAAAATTCATGTTAAATTGCTGTTTTAGGGGTTATTTTTAAAGGTATGTAATGGATTAATGAGTTTTGCATTACGTTCTATGGGAAAGCGCACCTTGGTTTTGCAACGCTTTGGTTTTGGAACAGACTTCCAGAACGGATCAAGTTTGAGAACCAAGGTACCACTCTATCTGGTCCAGAAAAGAGACCATAGGCTTCTTCAGTCATTTGAAGTGAATGCACTATCTGTGCTGAAGAGCAAATAGGTACTAGTAAGACCTTCCCTGGATTTGTTGGCTATAGTTCAGACATTCTGACATTGAGAAGGGAGGCGGGAAATGGTATTACAAGCATTTTGCGGTGAACGTGCTTAGAATCCTTCTTACCACTGGAAACCATAATAAGGTGGGGTCCCTGATTTAAGCACATTCAGCTCAACAGCCATTCATTCACAGTCGTCCAGCCAGAAGACAGTGTTTAGAAGCCTCTAGAGGATTTCTGAGGCATTCAGCAAGTTGCACACCAATCTGAAGCTACTATTGTTAAGTTGACCCTCCTAATAAGCAACTATTCTGCCCATTGACAACTCACAATGAATTATGTATATTCTCCCCGCCACTGCTATTCCACACTTTTGCCATGGCAGTTCATGGCTCTCAGGTGGCCTCCCATCTTGTCCAGGTAATACTCAGGATCAGACCCCCTTTAACATAATCAGTAGAGCTGTATGGTGTGCCCTGAGACCAATCACCAAGTCTTTCAGTTTATTTATTTATATATATTTTTTATTTTGCCTTTAGGGTTGTTCACTTTCTCCCTTTCTGTCTGCCTCTCTGTCTGTCACCAGCTCTACACTTGGGAGGGTACATTTCTTCAGGCACAAACTTTCTCCCTCAAACTTGACATTTTGTTCTACCTGGAATCACTCAGGTGAGCACCGAAGCCCATTCAGGAAGCCACTGACATATCACTTTCGGGCCTGACACTATCTCTTGGGATGCTGGGCTGTCTCACTGCCTATAGCAGCTCTGCACGATTCTCATGAGATCACTAATTGGTTAAAAAAAAAAAAAGGCAGCTGCCATTTCTAACTCCACATGGGTAAATTTGATACAGTTAGTTCATTATCAGAGTATCAAACATGTCACCAATCCTTCTTCTGAAAGTGACTTCAGGACTCCTCTAACTAGTGCCAAGTGTCAGTCAGGAATCCTGTCATTACTATCTTCCATCCTCGCCTGATATAAGGACAAAGTTTGCGGTATCTTCTTCATATTGTGTCAGTAGGAAGACTGGGCCTCCTACTTTTATGCTCGCAGTATCCTGGCCAGGTTTTTCTACCATTAACCCTCTTCCCTCCCAACCCCCACCAAAGCATTGTTCCATATTTGCCCAGGTGATATTTTTCTGCCTAGCTCTTTGAATTCCTGGTATCCTTATTTTTGGCCCACTGCACACAAATGAGTCAATCACAGAGTTCATGCCTTGCCGTATTTGTATCTTGTTATTAGTGTCTTTATTCTCCTTTTTAGTCCTGATTTTCAGACCAGAGATTCTTTATGCGGAGTGCTTTGCAAATTTCACCCATCTCACTTGCCTGCCTCACTGCAATGTTTTTCTCCTGTATGTACAAAGTGTATGAAACAAAAATGACTAACTAAGCTAGAAAATTGTCACATCAATGTACACTTTAATAATTTATTGCTTTACATATATTTAAAAAATTGTATACTGCTAAGTCCACAAAAAATCAAAGCAGTTAACAACAAATATATATATAGTATAATAATAATAATAAATTATAAATTATAACTGGAGATCATCCACTATTTATAAAAATATATTTTGTTAATTGCCTGCACAATGACATAGAAAAGTTTGAATATGTTTGAAACCAAAAACAGAAGGTGCTTGCTGAATCTCAATGGGAAGAGCATGTCACAGGACTGGGCTGATGACACTACAACCCACAGGTTCAGAAAATGCACCTCATGCTACCAGTCTTAGGAATGTACTGTTTCAGAATACAAGTAGGGGGCACTGCTTATTTGAACGCTTCTGGAGAAAGTTTGCATGTCAGGAAGAAGGACCCAAGCCTAGCTTTCTCCATAATATGCTGGCCTTCCATGAACTGGTGTGGAGAAGCAGTCAAACAACGCATTTCTCCCATGTTCATCTGATTTTTATATAGGCCGAGTGTTTTCTTTGTTCCCTTAGCAGCTTTTTCGATACCACCTTTCTGCCACAATAGCCAGCAAGGTGGGTCACAAATAAATAAATAAAATCTTAAATATCACGATGAATAACAGAAAAGCAGATTAAAAGCAGTAAAAATAAATAAATCAGTGTAGTATGTACATAAGAATCATCCTGCATCCTGACAGGACTGTACCTTTTTTTTCTGAATACTTGCTGTCAATACACTGACAATCATATAAACATATTAAAAAGCATGCATATTTCCTTCTACCATGTTTGCCTGAAAGGCTACTGGTTTGCCTGAAAGGCTACTGGTGTTCCAAATGCCTTATAACTGGGAACAATGTCATCCTTCCCTATCACTAAAACCACATTAACCACAGAGAACAATTGGCCAATAACTCTTCCACTTTATCCCTTCCCATTGCTTGGGTTACAATTTCTTTAACAGAAGGTGTCCTAACAGAAGAAATGTGGAGAAGAAATAAATAAATCTCACTGTGAACATTAGAACCTAAGGACTGAAGGCATTCACCAATGCAGCCTTCACTAACACGGTTCTCTCCAGATGGTTTGCACTACAACTCTAGGCTTGCCATATTTTGAAGAGCAAAAAAGAGAACGCCATTCAAAGCAAATAAATTCAATTTGTCTCAAATTTTTACCCCTGAAAAAGAGGACGTGTCCTGGAAAAAGAGGACACACATGGCAACCCCATGACTCCCATAAACCCCTGCCAGCACATTCAACAAATCTGGAGGGCACCAGTTTGGCAAAGACTGCTTTGGTGAATGTTCACAAGGCTGCTTTCCATGTTGAATGTTATCAGGCACCACTGATTGTCCTATGCAGATACACTGGGAACATGGCTCGAGCATGATGCAGGCATGAAACCCAATCATAATACACTCTATCCACTTTTGAAATACATAAGACACCTCAAAAGTTGGAATCAATGAAACAAATACCAGTGATACTACAATAAAAGTAAATGCCCAATATGGAATGGAAGACCGACATTTAAGAGACAAAAAAACACACACCAATCTACCGAGTCAAATGAAATGAAATAAATAAACGGACAGGTTTACTACTTAGTTACATGTCGGCCTTTTTATCATCAAGATTTGCCATTAACGCTTCAGTGAAGCACAGGAAAAGTGACAGAACATAAACCTTACTTATGATTTAAGATGTGTCAACAAGATGCAGTTGCTTTCGACTTAAATGAAGTCTATCACAAATCCCCAATCTGTACCTGCTACAAGTTTGTAATTGCTTTTGGGGTATAATGGTATGATGTACCAGCCCATTAGGACAACTCCATCCCCTGAACACTCATCATGTTTCTATTAAAACATGCTGGCTCTTTTGAAGTGTCTGATGTACTTGAAAGAGCTGCCTTGTTTGCGCTTTGTGGGGGAAGCCAGGGGGCGGGGAGAGAGAGAGAGAAGATGAAAACAAGAGTTTGGCTCCAGTTTCCAATATGCTTCCTTAGTAAGAGACAAATCTTTTCCACGAGATTTCCTGAGAATATGAGGCAAATCAGCCAGAAGGAGACCGTTTAAGAGAAACAGGTTTCTTCCCATTCAGGTTCATAAGTCAGGCTTCTCTGGAGAATAGCCCGAATGCAATAGACAAATCTCAATGAGATTCCGCCGAGAGGTTTAGGAAATCAGGTATGCAGCGGATTGATTCAGGATGATTTCATATAGGTAATACGATATAGCTGGAATAACCAGGTCTGTTACACTGATGGTGCTGGAAGGAACTTCTGGGTATAACTTCACTCAACCTAGTCTCCAGTAAACATGGGCCACGTGAGGATGGATGTGCAGTCAAGTCATATCTAAGAAAACACATGGCCTAAAGGGCATGGTGATATTTCCAAACATGTACTTTAAACACTGAGCCAAGGCTTCCAATAAAAGTGGACTGATAATCTTGAGTATCAAAATCAGGTAAAAAGCACTGGGGGGAAAACAGCTGCAAATCATCTGCACTCGCACAATGGACACTACACATTTCTGTCAAATTCTTCTGCCAATTATTTATTTTTTAAAGAAACTGAGGGTTGTTCTTTTGGGGGGAGTACCTGGGATTGGGGGGTTTTTTGCCTGTGTTTTATTTGCTTGAAGTGCATAGGTGTTTTGCCTGGGGGGGAGGTCTGTGCATCACCTCTTCTTCTGTGAAATGGGCATTTTATAAAACACAATAAAACCAGTATTAGAATCGATATCAAGCCAACAGCAAGTCCCACTACTGATCAGCCACCTCCCAATTGTCCTAGTAGGCAATCTGCATCTGGAGCCTGACAAAATAAATTATTTCTGTTGATCTTACAAGTAATTTTAATGAAGTCTGACACTGCAAACCATCAAATTCTGACAGAACGCTCATTCACAAAGCTAAACAGATGTGCTCAAAAGTGGTAATTTGAGAGAGCAAAAGATTTTACACAAATACACACATGTCTGCCTTTTCCCACTGTCCTCTATAGCTGCCTGTGTGGTCCTGGAAGGGGCAGCAAGTGTGTTCCTTGGTACTGTTGAGACGCACCATTTCTCTCATCATGTTTACTCACAAGAATGAGGTCAGGGATCATTGCCCTCAGTCTGATCCGGCTTCATAATTCCACATAGCCACTGGGATTTGTCTAATATAGGCAAGCCAGGTGTGCAGAGCTTCTGAAGCCCCCAATGAAGACAAATAAGAATGATAGCAAAGTTTCCTACTCTCCCTTGGATGGGACAGACTTTTACAATGCAGTCATATTTCCCAGTTCTTAAGCAAAGCTTAGAGATCAGAACTTGGGTGTCCTAAAGCTCATGAATTCTTCCCACTGCTGCCTTCTCCTGCATTCCCTTTAGATTTGTAAGTGGTCTGTGTTTGCCTGAGTTTGAGTCTGGACTAAGGAATCTGAGCCCCTGTGTTCTGATTCAATACATGATATCCAATCACAGAACATTTCAAGATTTGGGCCTCTGCCATTGGCCCTTAAACTCTGAGTCATGATTCGCAGCTTGGAAGTTTAGACAGCCAATCGTGTTGGGGGTGGGAGTGGCCCAGGCCTTCAGAAATGTATATAAACAGTCGCTTTGCCCCTGTTGTCCAGTTCTGTTAGTTTAATAAAGGTTCTTGCTGTTATCACTGTGTCTTGTCTTGTGGGAACCCATCTACACTTCAGTAAGCTCCTACTTCCTTATGTTGCTTGAATTTTCTTCTTTCATTCCTTTTTGTGGCTAATTATGGGTTGCCCGTCTGCACCGAGTTCAACAATAACCATCCTTAGCTTCAAATCAGAAGTTGAAACTTGCTTCTAACTATGTTTTGAAGAAGATTTCAGTATCAGGGCTAAGATTCGCAGCAAAGGTTAGGCACATTCAAGATTACATTGCTTGGGGAGTCGAAGCATGTGATTTGAATATGACACTTCACGTGTGATTAACAGGAGATGATAAAAATAGTGTCTTGGTGGAGAATCACACCTCAATCAAACAAGCTGCAGAGGAATTTTATCATCTTTATTACCAACATTTGTGCACATTTTATAAAATCACATCATTTAATAACAGAACATGATACTCATGCAATGTGCAATAAAATTCTCTCTTACATTCATTTTAATACCATCATTTAAGAAGAGAAAAGAAAAATAACCGATACTGTGAGATGTCATTGCATATTTGCGTCTTAACATAACTGTTCCATCAAAGCAGAAATGATGTTTTTTTGCCAACAGCAATTGCTGATGTACCTAAAAGATTACAGTAGAAAATGATGGTGGTCGCCATCACATTACACAGGCCATGTAGATGATATTCTCCACCCCCAACCTTTCTTTGATCCCAAGTGCCATTATTTAAGTTGCAGTTCTTTGGAAACTTATTGTTTACTTTGCTTATTTGTTTGAGAATAGCTTGAGTATATCTTATATGGAAGTATTTTGCATTCAGCATCTTTAAAAAATGGATATGGAGTTGGATATGGATAGAGTTTCAGTGTATCACTACTGTATGCTATCACAGGTCATTAGCACTTTATCTTTTTATAGCAACTCCCTCTCCAATAAATCACCATTCCTCTCCCTGAACTGTCCCCAAGCAACAGCTATTCCATCAGGCTGCAGCAGAGGGTAAAAAGGGAAGCAAGACCACTCCATTGGGTCTGCTTAGAGGCCAGCTCCTTCCTCTCCCTGAACAGTTTTTATCCCACTAATCCAGGCATGTCCAAAATCCATTTTGGGGGCTTAATCAGTTTAATCTGGCCCCTGTGGTTAACAACTTTGGTCAGCCCTCACGGCCCTTCACTTCATCAAATCTGGCCCTCTTTGAAAAAGTTTGGACACCACTGTTCCTAATCAGGAGACTGTATCTCTAACCCGCCCCCCCCCCCAAAAAAAAACCCTGTTGTTTGGTTTGGCTTTCACTCCTCCCTCCTCCTCTCTCTTTCCTTTTGTGTTGTGTCTTTTAGACTGCAATATGCCTGAAGGCAATGACCGCCTTGTTGTTTATTGCTCTGTAATCAGCTCTGGGAAGCTTTTCAACTCAAGGGTTATGTAAAAATGTTTTACTTAAACAAATGACTCAGATAACAGTAGCTAAAATAGCACTGCTTTTCATAATATGGTCACCAATTGCCAACATTTTAAAAGCGGTTTATCAGTTTTGAAATGCAGGCACATAAAAGAAAATGAATAGAGGATTTCTTCCTTTTCAGTGAAAGGGTGGATTTTGTTTAAAGGAAGCTCCATGATGCACATAGGAGCACCTTAAGACTTCAGTCATGACCATTAGCTTTTATAAAAATGAAGTCTGTATTCATGAAATGTAGGGTGAAGGTGCTTTTCAATGTTGGTTTTTCATTTTAACTTCACGGGTACCATAAATGGAGTTGTGTGCATTTCCATTCCAGTGAACTGCTATCTGCCCGAAATACTATATAATATTTTTGCAAGCATAATCAGACTCTTTCCCCCTCCTTTCTGAATGTCAACACATGTCCTGTTGGCATGATCTGCAGAGCCAGGCATGGGCAGATGGCTGCATAACAATCGACTCATCCGCATTACTTTCTACAATGTTACATGGAGGCTGGATGGAAAAATAGACTCAAGGCTGTTCCTGTATTTCCCAAAGCAAATGTAGTCACAGGAAGAGGAACCGCTAAAAGGAATCACAAGAGTAACTATGGTAGCAATGTCACACCCTGCTCAGGCAGGCTAACCTAGCATGTGATGGTGACATACTATGACTCACAGTAAAATAAAATAACGCACCCAAAGCCAATACTTTATCCTTGCAGATCAAGTGTCCTCAAAAAGTGTAAAACCTCAAGATAACCCTGCAGTTAATTGGTAGTTGCTATGCCTGCTTTGATTTACCTTAATTGGTTTGCTTTGATGTCACCCTTACCTGTGGTAACTGGGATGTTGGGCTCAGAGCCCAGAAAAGGTACTATCTGCAATGTTTGGGTATGGGCCACCTGCAACCTTTGGTCAGGTGGCTGACCGGGTGGCTGCTTGGGTGTGGACAAGCCAACTCCTTGCTGTGGAGTCCATCCCATGGACAGCTTTGAACCAGGTCATGGAGAACTAGCAGGTTATTTTGTGATAAGCCTATAGTTTTCTTCCACAAAGCATTAGAAGTGGCCATTCTGGTATCTTTGGGATACTTCCTTTGAACTCCTGCATCTCACTAACTCTAGGGGCTATGGGGGCTTCAGCCCCCAAATAAAATATTTGAGGGGGCTGGGCCTCTCCAAAGTTGATGGGCATTGCCATTCAAATGGTGTGCGCGCGCACCATGTCATGTGATCCATTATGCGGAGTGGGACTTACCTGCCCCCCATATTTTATTCAAGTTGGCACCCCTGCACAGACCCACTCTAGCTGTGGGGCTGTGGTTTGGTTTACAACAATTGCCCCCATTATGTTCCTTTATAGTTCCATGGATTCAACTCTGCCCTGGATTCCACGCCCTCCCAAATTCCAATTTAAGTAGACTTCTTTTCACATCTTCTCCCTTCACACAATGACACTCACACGAGAGGGAGAGAATGAGAGTGTGCTTGCTGGCCCAACACCTGCCGCCACATTCCCACACAATCTACACAATGGGGCAAGTTCTAAGCATTTGAGTTGTAAATCACATGGGCAGCTGACACACATACAAGAAGCTCCCTGACTACAGGCCTTGCCCAACAAATCGAGGAAAGGCCAGCAAAAACACAGCAGTGGACATGAGGAGATTGTTATCATGTGAGGGGAGAACACCTTGAAGGGGCTCAGGAGGATTCCTAAAAATAATTCCAGAACTGGAGCAAAATGCGAGAATGTGAGCCGGCCACCCAATTATGCATTTCCCCAAGAAGCAGAAGACACTGTTGATTTGTTAAATAATATCAGTTCCACATCAAGCTCCTCTGGCCCAAACCTGAGCACATCAATTAGTAGTATAAAATGGTCTTCCATTCCCCACATATGAACACTGCTCTTCATTGGGGATCTGAGAACTGAGATAGTTCCACAATATAATCTCCTAGCAGAAACATCCAGGTATTTTAAGGGTGATACATTTTTCCCCACCCAGTTCACTCCAGCATCTACCATGTCTGTTCCATAGGGTGCATGCTCAATATCACGCAATTCACATTGATTGCTTCTTAATGTACAGCCAGAGTTAAAGGGACAGCCAGAGTTAAAGAGATGGATTTCCCTCTCACTCTTTCAGTACAAAAAGATGGACAGAGGGGTACTGTGTAGGACACATGATTTCAGAGCAGTGAATTAGAAGTGGGGGGGGGGTTGATTTCATGAGTGTCAGAGTAGGCATCTCACTCCAACTTTACCAGTTCTCTTGCTATTTTAATTCTTGCATCTTCTTCTTGTGTCAAAAGCAATCTAGCCTGAACTTCAAACTTGGTCCAGATCTGGAACCTGTAGGGGGGCAGGACACTTATTGAATGCATCTTTACTTTTGAAGTAAATACCACTGTTGAATGAGACATATCCCCAAATCAGTGTGAGGCCTTATGGACAATTCATAGTATTCCTTTGTTTTTTGTATGGGATGTGAATGCTCATTTAAAAATCCATTTTCTTATACATAACAACAATACATAAATCATCATTGTCTTATTTATAGCTGGCACTTCAATGAATTTTCACACTTGAAAACAAGATATGCTACAACTAAAATAATAAAATCAAAATAACAGAACACATTATTCATTTTATTCATTTCATGTTTATACCACTTTATATTTTTATAAAACAAAATCTCAAAGCAGTTAACAACACATTAAAACATCAAAGTATAAATTGAAGGCAACATAATTAACAGGAAACTAAAAAAATTCAAAATCAAACATTGCAAAGGAGGTCAACTACAGAATGCACATTTAACACAGCAAAGTTAACCAAAAAAATCAAAAGAAGACATTACTAAAGGAAGTCAACTTATAACAGAAAATAAAACTATTGGCATATATTATAGTGTCACCCCTTCATGGATCAAGGGGCTTGAATAACTCAGAGAAGCTATGAGCTATGCTGTGCAGGGCCACCCAAGATGGACAGGTCATAGTGGAGAGTTTTGACCAAACGTGATTCACCTGAAGCAGGAACCGGCAAGCCACTCCAGTATCCCTGCCAAGAAAACTCCATTTTAAAAAGCAGAGACATCACCTTGCCAACAAAGGTCCATATAGCTAAAACTATGGTTTTCCCAGTAGTGATGTATGGAAATGAGAGCTGGACCATAAAGAAGGCTGATCGCCGAAGAATTGATGCTTTTGAATTATGGTGCTGGATGAGACTCTTGAGAGTCCCATGGACTGCAAGAAGATCAGACCTCTCCGTTCTTAAGGAAATCAGCCCTGAGTGCTCACTGGAAGGACAGATCGTGAAGCTGAGGCTCCAATACTTTGGCCATCTCATGAGAAGAGAAGACTCCCTGGAAAAGACCCTGATGTTGGGAAAGATTGAGGGCACAAGGAGAAGGGGATGACAGAGGACAAGATGGTTGGACGGTGTTTTCGAGGCTACCAGCATGAGTTTGACCATGCTGCAGGAGGCAGTGGAGGACAGGTGTGCCTGGCGTGCTCTGGTCCATGGGGTCACGAAGAGTTGGACATGACTAAACGACTAAACAACAACATAGTGTCAAATGTGAAACATAGATTTCTAGCTCCATTATATGTGCAAGTGGGAATCAGGAGTGTGAAACTGTTATTTTTCCCAGATTCTCACCAAAGCCTCAGGATATTAAATATATATAAATAAAATTTTGATGGGTGACCAGGGATAAAAGGACAAATACCATTTTGTTATCCAACTATGTCACATTTAATAAATAACTAAATGAAATGAGACCAACCTACATTAATTTCCTGTCTATAAATATTTTAGAATACACTTGAAATAAATGATTAAGTATATGAAAAAGTAATCAGTTGCATCCATTGCTACAATCTACATTTCCAGGACTTTGGGATCAAGTCACAACAGCAATAGTTCTAGGTCAACATGGTGGGGCTTGCTGGACCAGGAACTTTTCTGAGTACCACCCTCCATGATGATTCCTCCAGGGCAGCAAACTCAGGTTGTGTATGTAA
This sequence comes from Podarcis erhardii, assembly GCF_964252035.2. NCBI lineage: Eukaryota > Metazoa > Chordata > Lepidosauria > Squamata > Lacertidae > Podarcis > Podarcis erhardii. The sequence goes on from NC_138510.1 coordinate 76,480,382, forward strand.
TGGAATGAAGAATTTGTCATTCTCAAAGTATAGATTCTTATATACCTAGTCTGTGGTACAGGCAGACTTTCATAATATGGCACCTGGTGCAAGGCCAAAATTTGCCACCCCAAAATGTATCTTCTCAATTTTACTCGCCTTGATGCCTGTGCAGGGGAACCATCCATACTGCCCTAAATCTGGCACTGCCAGTAGACTTGTTTCCAAACCTACATAAGTTATAGTTTAGGGGTACTCTCATTTTAACTCAAGAATATCACCGGGAAAGGAAGCTGCCATTGGAGGTGGTAACAACGAAACTGACCAATCACTGTGCTAGATTCCAGCTCCTACTTCACACATTAAATGCTTCCATCTGAGACCCAGGAAACACCATAACAGGAAATGAGGCCGCCATCAGGGGTAGCAACGGAACTGACGATTCACCGTGCTAGAGAAGAAATGAAAAAATTTAAAAGTTTTAGTTTCTTCTCCCGTTAGATTCACAAAAAGTTTAGGGGTATGCATACCCCTGTGTCCCCCCAGAAAAAAAGCAATGGATATCCTTATTCTAATTAAACTATGAAAATCCATATTCCATGCCTTAGAGAGTACATTGTCTCCATTGATTCAAGAATAAAATGCCTTGTGTATGCAGCTTTAGAGTTCTAAAGATTGAAAAGAGTACTTTGAATTGTCCCCTAAAAAGAAGAAACAACACTGGAAACCTAATCAGCCACAAATTCAGTGACTGTGAAATATCATTAGCCGCTAGCATTAGTCTTCCAGTGTGGGCAATATTTTGAACAACCTGCCTGATGCCAGTTCTTAATATACTTTGGGGAGAAACTTTGCTCTACATTTAGTTTTCTCTCAAAATAGCAGCTTCCCCTCATCTGCGCCCATCCTTCCGACAACCTTCCTTATAATGTACTGCCTCGCGCTAGACTCTTAACACCAACAGTGTCTCTGGCAGACTAATACATGTGAAAGCGTGAGCGGCACGGCTGAGATAGCAACAGGGCCAGGTGACACTATCCTCAACGGGCTTGAAAAGAAACAGAAGTTGATTGCTAAAGTAGGGGACCATGTCTCCGAGCTGCATATTCAATTATCCCTCCTTGCCTAGTGTGGTTTAAAATGCAGAGGCATTATAATCCAATCACAGGCCTGCTCCCCAGTGCTGCACTTTTACAACACAGCAGAAATAACAGCATTAGAAGGACCAGGAATCAAATTCATTATTTTGAAATAACATTAAAGTTTCTTTTTTCCCCCCTTCCAAATGTCAGAAGAGAACATGGACAGTCTGTCTCCTTTCCAACTCCACCACCCACCTTTTCCTCCTCTGGGGCACTCCTCTTTCAGTCAATTGCTTTCATGCAGTGTTTCCTAAGTTTCACAGCTACCTGAAGTGGTGTCACCAGCTCTGGGCTTCAGGGCAGAAGTTCAGCACCCCAACTCACATATCCTCCAACATTAAGGGAGCTGGGCATGTTTAGCCTGGAGAAGAGGAGGTTAAGGGGTGATATGATAGCCATGTTCAAATATATAAAAGGATGTCACATAGAGGAGGGAGAAAGGTTGTTTTCTGCTGCTCCAGAGAAGCGGACACGGAGCAATGGTTCCAAACTACAAGAAAAAAGATTCCACCTAAACATTAGGAAGAACTTCCTGACAGTAAGAGCTATTCGACAGTGGAATTTGCTGCCAAGGAGTGTGGTGGAGTCTCCTTCTTTGGAGGTCTTTAAGCAGAGGCTTGACAACCATATGTCAGGAGTGCTCTGGTGGTGTTTCCTGCTTGGCAGGGGGTTGGACTCGATGGCCCTTGTGGTCTCTTCCAACTCTATGATTCTATGATTTCTCTGATGAAAATAGAGGTATTAATAATAATAGTTTTATTATTTATATCCCACCCATAGGACTGGGTTGCTCCAACCACTCTGGGGGCTTCCAACATATATAAAAACATAATAGAACATTAAACAATGAAAAACTTCCCCATGCAGGTCTGCCCTCAGATGTCTTCCAATGGTTGCATCATTTAGGGCTGCCATACGCCTGGAATTTCCCAGACATTGTTGGGATTCGGCCATTGGAAACATTGTCCAGGCAGAAACTGCTTAAATGTCTGGGGAAATCCAGACATATGGCAACCAATGTCGGAAATGTAGATTTTGGTGAATTTCCTTAAAAATAGCTCAAAAACTTTTCTTTTCTTTTTTTGTTGAGATCTTCCAAACAAAGCTTTTTTCTGAGATCTTCTGAAGCTCAACAACTTTGCCCCCCTCCCCCCCAAAAAAGCTCAGCAACTTTTGTGTCTAGATATTCACTTTTTGAAATATGGCAACCCTAGCATAGTTACTGTACTTATCTCCTTGGCTCAAGAGTTGCATAACTCCATACCCTCCAACATGTATCCAATGAAAATAGAGATGTCCTACCATACTCTCCAATATCTGTCCAATGAAAATGCGGACGTTCTAAGGAGAAGAGGGACATTCCAGGATCAAATCAGAGCTGACTTGCTATGTTTCTAAGAGAGTGAAGCAATACACACTGCAATCTAACGAGGAGTGCCCTTGTAAGACCAATAGCCCATAGAAGGGGCATCACAAGACCATTAAGTCTGGAGTCTAAAATTAGTTAAATGCTCTGCTGACTGGAAGTTCAAGGCTATGCAGTTCTGCAAAAGCCTGAAGAGGGGAGTGAATTAGACAGTGCCCAGTCCTGATGAGGAGGAAATGCAGCTGTGCATACTGATGGTGCCTTGACCTCTTCTTCCTTCCTCCTCACCAATCTCCCCTCCCGCCACCCCGTTCTCTCAATATCCGACATTCTCAATGGACTCAGCATTATTTTTATTGCTATTTTTAGGCACGATGCCTCTGCTTCTGATCTCTCATCCTTCCTACTGTTCTGCATTGCCACTAAAAGCAAACACACACACAACCCCAGCTGCTTTCATTTGAAATCATCTCCCTGCTGATATTATCTGTAATGATTGATAGCCAATAGCCGGATTGTTTTTAATATGCCAGGTATAAGTCAGGAAGCCGGCAGGCATATTATTGCTTCCGCCATCTCATGACACACAATTCATGCTAATAAGCAAGAGGATATGGTTGTGAGCCAGGGCAGTGGGTAGGATTACTAAGCATATTAATAGTAAATATTGGGGATTCCCATGCATGTATAGCAGGGCTTTGTGTACACTTAAATCTGCATAGCACTTTCTGGTGCTCAAAGCATTTCACATGCATTATCACAAGTTGCAATGATGATCTCATTGCAATTCATGTAACAACAACCCTGTAAGGTATGATGATGATGATGATGATGATGATGATGATGATATCTGTATTGCTGCCTGCCATGTTTCAGGTGGGGGAATTGAGACCCAAGGAGTGTTTAATGTAGAGGCAAGATTCAAATTTGGGACTTCCTGATCATAGCTGTCAACGTTTCCCTTTTTTTAAGGAAAATTCCCTTATTCTGAATAGGATTCCTCACAAGAAAAGGGAAAAGTTGACAGCTATGTTCCTGATTCATAGCACCGTCTCTTAACCACTACCTTACTTCAGCTCGGATTGGATAAGTGGAGCAAACACACTGAATATGTGGTATCTAAGTAGCAATATCAAGCACTGTGCTTTGATTCTATCAAAAATCGCCCTGTCAACAGTTGCATTATTGAAGAATTACATTTTAATTCATTTTCACACTGTGTCCGTAGGGGCCATTTGGATTAAGAGAGTACAGCAGCAATGCTATACGCCTCTGCTCGGCTTCCAGTCATTCAAAATTGGAAATTGCCGGCATAAATAGTCTAGCCTGATGATGGTCAGAAAGTGTACCAAGCTTGAAGTGCAGAACTACTTAGCAGCGAGCCATCCTGTGGTTCAACACTGAGCCCTCCCTTAGCCCCTGTTCTGATGCTTTTGTCATGTATATGAAAATCATTATGCAGTTTAGAAAACAGGAGATGAAGTGAAAGAGGAAGATCAGGGACCTGAGATGCATTAATATTCCACCAGCATCAAAGATATTTCCCTTGAGGGGCTCCTACAGGCCACACTGTTATTACAGTGCCTATCCATTATCTTGTGCTGTACTTGATATTAAGACAATAATGGAGAAAATAGGATTATGTGCAGATGATAGGAAATGCGAAAGCAATTCAGAAAGATAGGAAATGAACAGAGACATGATTCTTTCATCAAAGGCCGGGGCAGTTTTGCATAGGGTAAGAGAGAAGATAAGTGAGCCAAAATGAAACCTTTACAGGCTATATCGGGGGATGGGGGGAGAGGAATTGAATGTTTACATATAATCCTATGAGTTTAACCTTTTTGATAGAGCCTATCTCTGCATCTTCCTCTAATAGCTAGGTGGCTGGGCCTTGGGAGAAGAGCTGTTTCGTTTCTAAAGCTTGCAGATGGGAGAAGACCAATGCTAGCTTGACAGAGGTAGCCTTAAGTGGTGAATAACCTTTAAACTCACTCTGAGACGAGAATAATCCTGAAAGCTATTTAAAGTTTCTGCATATCAGCCATTACACCATCTCCAGCCTTGAGAAAAGAGTGGGCAAATGGTGAAATATTTGTAACAATGTTTTATGCTGCTGCGTTTCTTTGTTTGTTTCTTTGTTTGTTTGTTTACTCATTAATTCACACATCACCATCGTAGTACCTAATGTTTTGTACAGCAATACCTAAAGGTCTTTGCCAATATAATATACAACATAAAATTCAGCAGGGGAAGAGGAACACAATGGAGTGGAGAAACAAACGGAGTTACTGTATGAAGCAGCAAAGGAAACAAGTGATATATATGTGTGTGAGAGGTCAGCAAACTAGGGTCCCCGGGCTGGATTAGGCCCGCCAGGGTTCTAAATCTGGCCCGCCTGGCCATTTAAGAACCCGCCGCGAAGCCGAGACTCCCGGCGATGGCGACGGGAGGAAGAGGCCGAAAGGCGGCGCCTCTGCCAATCAAACGCCATGCCTGGTTTACCTCAGCACAGGGACATCTCTGCCAATCAAACGCTGCGCCTAGTTTACCTCAGTGCGGCATGGGAACATCTCTGCCAATCAAACACCATGCCACGCCAAGGTAAACCAGGTGTGGTGTTTGATTGGCAGAGCCGCCGCTGCTCGGCCTCTTCCTCCCACCGCCACCCTGGTGCTCCTGTGGCGGCGGCTGCTCTGCATCCCCATGAGGGGGGCGGCAGCAGCGTTCCTGGAGTAGGACAGCCGGCCCAGGCCAGGGCTCAGTGGGGCCACCGCTGCAGCGCTCCCATTGGCTCCCATTGACGTGACAGTGGTGGACGATGAGGCCGGCAGCAAAGTGGCCCAGATGGTGGCCTTCACCTCCGAGGAGCAGGAGGACGAAGGGGCAGAAACACCCGCACAGGGCGGCAGCTGCAGGTGAGGCACCAGCTTGTCCTTGTCTCTGTGCTCTTTGAAGAGGCCACTCTCAGCAAGCTCCTGCAGGCTCCCAGATTCCAAGACGCCCAGCTCCCACAAGCGCACCAGCCCACTCTCCAAAACTTCCCGTCCGGCCCCCGACAGTGTCTGAGGGACAGTGAACCAGCCCCCTGTTTAAAAAGTTTGAAGACCCCTGATACACACACACACACTTATTATATTATATTATATTATATTATATTATATTATATTATATTATTATCAGTTGATTCATAGAATCATGGTTGGAAGGGCCCCTGGGGATCATCGAGTCCAACTCCCTGCAATGGAGAAATATGCAGCTGTTGCATACAGGGATCAAACCTGCAACCTTGGCATTACACTGGTCAACAACAAATTTGTTGTCTGCATTTTTTCTGCTGATTTAGGATGAATCTGATGCGCTGAATCCAAAAATCACATTGGTTTTGCTCAATCAGGACAAGTTTTTGAGCTATGGCCATATGTCACTTTTTTACGTTTTTGTTCACATGTACGCTTGTGTGGAGCATTTTAGAAGAAGTTGGTGGGGGTAAAATGCCATGTCGAATAATTGTTTTGATTGGAAATGATTATTTTAATGACAAGAAGTATTCAGGTCCGATAGTTCTGGGTGATTATGTCAAAAAGGGATCAGTTTGAAGTCATAAAACCTCAAAATCTTCCATAAATTGGTGCGGCTCCATAAATTGGTGGGATCAACAGAAAGAACAGGAGCAGCCTCAAGTATCCTGATCTTCAATCAGCACATCGTCCTGTAGCTCATTGTGATGAAATTCCAGTGCTTATCTTCGGAGAACTTCCTGACATTAGTGACGAAGATGCCTCCAGTGTTGAAGGACATGAAGAAGAAGAAGTAGTTCTTGAAGATGATGCTCCACATCCATTTTCCCAAAAGGAGTTGAATGATCTAGTTCGCGACCTCAGCTCGTCAAAGGACTCTGCCGAACTGTTGGCATCCAGATTGAGGGAAAACAACCTCCTCTCTGATAGTGCTCGCATCAGCTTCTTCTGCAACAGGCATCAAGAGTACCTCCGTTTTTTCTCAGAAGAGAAGGACTTGGTGTGCTGCACAGCTTCTGCTCAAGCTTGGAGTGCCACAGTACGAACCCAAAGATTGGAGACTGTTCATTGACAGCAGCAAGCGATCACTGAAATGTGTTCTGCTACACAACGGCAACCAGTTTACCTCTATACCCCTGGCTCACTCGAGTACACTGAAGGAGAACTATGAAGCGGTGAAGTATGTGCTGGAGAAAATTGGTTATGATCAGCATAAGTGGTTTATTTGTGTTGACCTGAAGATGGTGAACTTTTTGTTGGGACAACAGTCTGGCTTCACCAAGTACCCATGTTTTCTGTGCATGTGGGATAGTAGGGACCGTGCTCAGCATTACATGAAGAAGGACTGGCCTGTGCGGGAGGAATTGGTGCCTTGCAAAGAAAGGAACGTCATCAACGACCCTCTGGTGGACAGAGACAGAATACTCTTCCCACCGCTGCACATCAAGCTCGGCTTAATCAAGCAGTTCCCAAGGCTCTGGACAAGGATGGTGACTGCTTCACTTACTTGTGCCAGGCTTTTCCAGGATTGACCATGGAGAAGTTGAAAGCTGGCATCTTTGACGGTCCTCAGATCCGTCAGCTCATCAGAGATCCAGAGTTCGGAAAGTCAATGAACGAAGTGGAACTGGAAGCGTGGAAGGCATTTGTTCTGGTAGTGAAGAACTTTCTTAGCAACAATAAGGTCAGAAACTACGCAGAACTTGTCAACAACATGCAGACTGCTTTCAGAAACCTGGGCTGCAACATGAGCATCAAGATGCACTACCTATTTTCACATATGGATCTGTTTCCTGAGAACCTGGGTTCAATGAGTGACGAGCAGGGGGAGAGATTCCATCAGGACATGAAAGAGATGGAGACCAGGTATCAGGGTCGCTGGGATGCAGTCATGATGGCTGACTACTGTTGGACTCTGAAGAGAGACCTCCCTGCCGCTGAGTATCCCAGGAGTTCCAAGAAACTGAAGTTCAAGCCCTGAAGTTTGAAAAATGGTGAAGCAACATGCAATTTACGTGTACTTACCTTTATCAATGCCCACCATTCAGTTTACAGTAAACCTGACCTGATGGAGAGAAACGGATGCCATTTCCTGATTCAGCAGTGCAAAAATACCCTAAATCAGTTGTAGAAATCTAGACAACATTCAAAAAGTAAAAAATTGTTGCCCAGTGTTATCAGCACCATGCTCTAACCAACTGAGCTATCCAGGGTCAGTTATTATGTTCACATATATTTGCTTTCTGTTGGGAATTAGGACTATGTCAGTGATGGGGAACCTGTAGCCCTCCAGAGCTTGCTTGACTCTCAGCCAACATGGCCAGTAGCAAGGGATTGTGGGAGTTGTAGTCTCAGATGAACGTCTTGAAAGGTTTCTCAGAGTTCCTGCCATTTGCCAATCATATATTGGGGGGGCAGTCACAGACGCTTCTGGTGCTATCCCATTCTGAAACATTACATTTCATGACTAATAAACTGCTTGAGGCTAATGAGTTCTTTTCAAGAGTGAGGATGGACAGTATTATCATATGATGCGATGAGCAAAGACAGGACCAGATTGTGTCACTTATGAACATCTTTCTGGCTTACATCTTCCTTACTTAATTAGAACAAAAGCACACACATTTTGTGACAAGCAGCGCTATGCCAGCAGACATACTATTTCACACAACAGTGCTTTGTTTTAATGGCTCATTCCTGACTTTAATTATATTCAAGTGCAGCCAAACTGAGATGAACAGTGTGACAGCATTCTAAAAACAAAACAGGTTAGATAGCAAGAAAACACAAAGTCCCCCCGCCGCCGCCACCACCACCCCCACCAAAGCATATAGAATATATGCACATGAGATAATGGATCTAGTTAGGTGCATCCTGTATTCTAAGACAAAGTCTCTTTTACATATAATCCCAAACCGCATTTCCCCACCTTCAAACAATACCATATTCGGCCATCTTAGAGGAAAGGGAAGATATGAAAGCACTGCAGCTTCTATATGCATTTCATACAAGCAAAATTTGAAAATGTTCAGTACATATGGGAACACACATAGGTAGGACAGGAAGTTGGAAAGCCATTAACCAACAGGCTTCTTATTCCTTTCCCTTCTTCAAGAGACTTCATATTACTTACCAGGCCTTCGGCTTCAGAGATGGCTCCACACTGCTCTCTGCTGTTTTTTAGTACTGCCATTATAGCTGATGCTGAGAAATTGCCTGTGTCCTCAAGCTCCAAGGTTTACCCATCTCGGTTTAAACTCTGGATTTATCCAATCAGTTCTAGTTAAAGCACAGTAATGACTGACCACGACTGTTCATTTCGTTTAGTCCCTGTTTTTCGCTTTCTTTAGATATTCTGCAACTCTTGATTAAAGATGCCATATGTCTCCTATTTTAATAAGTCCTCCTCAGCTTTGAGAAAAGTAATCCCCGATGTCATTGCAGCCCCAGGGTAATATTGTTACATATAAACTTCCATCGTGAGAAGTGCTAGCGGCAATACTGCAAGGGTTTGCCTTCCTTTAGAGAAAAGGGTGCTAGACACTTACAATTCGATAATATTTGGTTTATTTACAAATATACAAGTAGAACACCAGGGCAGCAAGCTGCATGCACACTCCTACCAGGCAGGAGATCTGCTACCTCCATCCATCCATCCAGAAAGAGGCACACTGCCCCCAATCACAGAAGTGGCTCATCGAGTCACAGTTTCTTAGGGGGATAGGCAAGGTGGTGGGGAGGTTAGCAGGACACTTGTGCAATGGCAAAGCCAATCAGAAGATTTTGGCTGGTGTGTTTGCACTGTGGCTGACCTCCCTGAGAGCCAGCATGGTATAGTGGTTAAGAGCAGTGGACTCGTAATCTGGTGAACCTGGTTCGCTTCCCCGCTCCTCCACATGCAGCTGTTGGGCGACCTTGGGCTAGTCACACTTCTCTGAAGTCTCTCAGCCTCACTCACCTCACAGAGTGTTTGTTATGGGAGAGGAAGGGAAAGGAGATTGTTAGGCGCTTTGAGACTCCTTAAGGGGAGTGAAAGGCAGGATATCAAGTGCAAACTCTTCTTCTTCTTCCCTGCTACTTTGCTTCCTTCTCCCTTCTAGTAAGCTACCTGTCAGTAACATAGATCAGCAGTTCTGCCCAACCCGGAAGTTGCTTCCACTCACTAGGTGCATTCTGCATTCCATGAAACAGCAATACTCTTTATGCTTCTGTCTTTATTTAATTTATTTAGTTCATTATGATCCTTCACACACACACACTTTACATTCCCCTCTTTCCTTAGCTGAAAAGAAGAAGACTGGCTTTAGGAGCCCAGGAAGGCTCCAGATATGCTCTAAGGCATGCCACACCAGGCAATGAGAGGTCAAATACACGTGTGTAGCATGACTTGTAGCAGGAGTAGTCAACGTGTTGCCCTCCAGATGTTTTGGACTACACCTCCCATCAGCTCTGGCCAGCATGGTAAATGATAATGGATAATGGGAGTTGTAGTCCACAACATGTTGAGGGCACCATGTTGGCTACTCCTGTAACATCTTATATATATATATATATATATATATATATATATATATATATGCAGGTTTTGGTGTCCTCGGGTGTCTTCCCGTGTAAAAGTTGGGGTGTCTAGGCGACGTTTCGACGAGGTCTCACTCGTCATCTTCAGGCTGGTGCTTTCGGCTTCTTGTTACTGGAACAGAGCAGGATCTCAGTGTTTGAGTTCCTATAAATACTGTAGAGGGGGTGTGGTGTATAGCCTCCAATGTTCTGGGCAGAGAGGAAGTTCCCAGGCTAGTGTGCCTTTTCTTCTTTTGTTCCTTAATTACTTGAGAGGTATCTTGAGTGATTTCTTGAGTGATATCCTGAGTACCACTTAGGTGGGTCATTAGGTGTGGATTAGTTGTTAAAGTCTTTGTGTCTTGACCTCTTGAACTTTGTGAAGAGTTTTCCTGAGAAGATGGCTGTACTGTACTTAGTTGTGCTCTGGCTTGGCTTCGTGTATAGGGGCGGGCTGTGGTTTTGTGGCTTGTGTCAGCCAGGTCTGTGTAGGGATTGCAGGGGGGTGCAGCATCCGGAGGTGCCACCATGGATTGGCTACTGGATGGTGTCTGTAATTCATCTGTGGAGAGGGTCTGGGTTTGGGTCTGGTGTGGTTGATTGGTGTTGGCGTTCTGTGTGCCTCTGGATCTGGTGTCAGTTTTTGTGGGGAGGGCTAATTTCCAGATGTCTGGCAAGCGGGATGTGTCGTCACGCTTGTTCATGTTGTGAGGGTGTTTCTCTATCTCGATGGCTTCCATGATTATTCTCTTGTGGTGATGTTCCGTGTTAAAGAGCAATTTGGAATCTGCAAAATTAATTTCGTGTCCTGTTTCTTTCATGTGTTGGAAAAGAGAGGAAGTTTTTTCTTCTTTTTTGACGGCATTCTTGTGTTCTGCGATACGTGCATTTATTCGTCTGTTTGTTTGTCCAATGTACGTGGCTGGGCAGACTTTGCAGGGTATTTCATAGATCCCTTGGTTTTCCAACTGGATTTTATCCTTGGGGTTTCTGAGGATATTGGCTATTTTTTGGTTGGTGCAAAAGGCACTCATGGAAGCCATCGAGATAGAGAAACACCCTCACAACATGAACAAGCGTGACGACACATCCCGCTTGCCAGACATCTGGAAATTAGCCCTCCCCACAAAAACTGACACCAGATCCAGAGGCACACAGAACGCCAACACCAATCAACCACACCAGACCCAAACCCAGACCCTCTCCACAGATGAATTACAGACACCATCCAGTAGCCAATCCATGGTGGCACCTCCGGATGCTGCACCCCCCTGCAATCCCTACACAGACCTGGCTGACACAAGCCACAAAACCACAGCCCGCCCCTATACACGAAGCCAAGCCAGAGCACAACTAAGTACAGTACAGCCATCTTCTCAGGAAAACTCTTCACAAAGTTCAAGAGGTCAAGACACAAAGACTTTAACAACTAATCCACACCTAATGACCCACCTAAGTGGTACTCAGGATATCACTCAAGAAATCACTCAAGATACCTCTCAAGTAATTAAGGAACAAAAGAAGAAAAGGCACACTAGCCTGGGAACTTCCTCTCTGCCCAGAACATTGGAGGCTATACACCACACCCCCTCTACAGTATTTATAGGAACTCAAACACTGAGATCCTGCTCTGTTCCAGTAACAAGAAGCCGAAAGCACCAGCCTGAAGATGACGAGTGAGACCTCGTCGAAACGTCGCCTAGACACCCCAACTTTTACACGGGAAGACACCCGAGGACACCAAAACCTGCATTCCTGTACCCGTGAAAATCTACGAAAGCATATATATATATATATATACACACACACACACACACACACACACACACACAATACAATTATAGACAGACAGATGATATATAGATAATGATAGATAGATAGTTCAGAAGATAAATCTGCAGTTAAACACTGATAGCAAGCAAGAGAAGAAGCAGTATTGCACAATACAGTAAACAATTAAATACTGATTAAAGAAAGTGACTAAAGAAAGTGAAGAAGGAAGGTAGGTGTGGGGGAGACCTCTAATATCTCTGAAATTTTTTTGGACCTGGACTAGAAGCCTCTGTGTTTGATTGAATTTTCTGCCTGGTATGCTAAAAGATAACTCCCAAACTCTGGTAGGAGAGGAGGAATGTGAAACTCATGGGGTATAAATGAGGAAATAGCTGGAATGGTTGGTGATGTAGTACAGTGAGGAGCAGTGGCGATGGATGGGGAAGATGTAGCCGAGAAAGTAATAAGTACTAGATGGACATGCACGATGAAACATTTCAGACGGGAGCAGAAAAGCTTGTGTAGAGTATAAGGCACTTTCAAGTCCTTAAAAAAATGAGAAACGGTACTCTATAAGATTCTTGAAGAATCATGAAAAACAGAGGAAACAAAGTCATTGGAACAAATAAAATCCCGGATGCAGGTTTGTGGGTTGTTGTTGTTTTAGTTATTACACACAATGCTTGACCAAAAGCAAAGAAAGGTGCTGCTTGGTTCAGTTGATGTTCACCTCTTGCTGTGCTGGCTCTTCTGAAAACAAAGAACCAGGAAGCTGAAGATCCCTAATTGTTAGGAGTTGCTGGAAGGATTCAAGTTACAAAAGCCTCCAAGGACAAAACAAACCTGAAGGAACGTGAAAAATAAAACAGGATGCTATCTGGACTTAGATATCCAGGTTCAGTTGTTGATCGCCTGGGGTACTTTCAGAACAGAGGTGATAACCTGGACTGCAGGTGTTGATCAGTTACAGTTTGTTTGGTCCTTCCCAGAGGAAACGGCTTACATGTCAGATTTTGAGAAATATCAATGAAACGGCAACACAAAGCACAGTGTTGTCTTCTTTGAGGCATTGCTGTTTCTGCTGCCAGTGGGGAGAGGGTGGAAGCCGTTAAATAGGCATTCACTAAACAAGGGAGAGTTAGCCAGTAAGTGATCAGCTGGCTGCAGCCAATGCTCCATAGCAAGATGCTCAATCTTGTGTCCTTCCTTGTGCCATGGAGAGGGTTGGTTATGCCCTGCCCCCATTATTCCCCTCCCCCATTCTGCCCTTTCTGTGATGTGTTGAGTGACATTTTCAGGTCACTTTCAGATTCAGAGCCGTTTGTGTGTGCGCAATTGCACGTCTTTCGGATGTGTGTTAATCAGTTGTTGCCTGTAAATGTGTCCTTCTCATTAGATAAGGAGAGACCTGCAAGACCAAGACCAAGACAAATCTAGTCTAGCATCTTGTGCTCACTGTGAGTAACTAGTGGCCTTTGGGAAGCTCACAAGCAGGAAATGAGGAAATGAGTGTGACAGCACTCTCCTCGCTTGTGAGGAGGAATTTGCACTAAAATGCTGATGGATCTTCAGGAGGATTAAAAAAAACTCACGTGAAAATGTGGAAAAGTGAACTTAATATTGCAAAATGAGAAATTGAATGTAACCACCCCTATTGCCCAATAGGAGGTACATCCACTGGCTGAATTAGAAAATCACCAGCTTCTTCCAGTGAAGATTCTAGCTAGCCGAGCTGCTTTGTTGTGATATGATATTATTGATAGTGGCCACAAACCTCAAGCAGCTTGGGCAGGAGAAATGCAGGCTGGAGAGTTGGGTCATTTTTTGCCTTGGCACATACATTGATTCCAAATTATTCCCAACTAATTATTCCAGGGCTAGAGTCCCATGGACTGCAAGAAGATCAAACCTCTCCATTCTTAAGGAAATCGGCCCTGAGTGCTCACTGGAAGGACAGATCCTGAAGCTGAGACTCCAATATTTTGGCCACCTCATGAGAAGAGAAGACTCCCTGGAAAAGACCTTGATGTTGGGAAAGAGAACAAGAGCACAAGGAGAAGGGGACGACAGAGGACGAGATGGTTGGATTGTGTTTTCGAAGCTACCAGCATGAGTTTGATCAAACTGCGGGAGGCAGTGGAAGACAGGAGTGCCTGGCATGCTCTGGTCCATGGGGTCACGAAAAGTCGGACACCACTAAACGACTAAACAACAACAACAAACCCAGTCCTCACAGTCACTCAAGTTGGTAAGAATCACCACTTCAAAATTTAGGGAATATTCTCAAACCTTTATGATGTGGACCCCAGTCCTTGATAGCGTACATCACCATAAATCTATTTGTCTTTAGATGCCAGAAGACTCTCTGCTGTTTTTGCTGCAAGACACTCTACATAGTTACTCCATTCGTTTACTCCATGTAAACTTGTTAGCCTTTAATAGGCAAATATACTTCTTCATACCACCAGTATCAGAGTAAAGCACTATTTTTAAAAAACTTTGTTCCTCTCCCTCTCACCCCCAATTCCATGTCATGTATCTTGGACAGATACATTATGCCTGGAGTGTTTCCATGGCATTACCTCCCTTTAATTATCTTCAACCTTTCAGTTCATTTGCCTGTCCTCCCCAGTCTTGCATTATAAGAAAAGGTGTGATTAAACTTCTTAATAAGAGATTACTATTACAAAGCAGATGAAATAACACAAATGAATGGCGATTGCCTCAATGGGCCATGTTACAGCACGCATGGTGCTGTCCGGGTAGCTAGGCCACAACTTTTGTCATTCTGAATGCCTCGGTTGGTTTGCAATCTTTTCCACTTAGGAAAAGCTTCTATGTCTTCTCCCCATTCCCAGCTTCTCTTGCTCCTTCATTCCACCTATCTGCTTTGGTGGCAAAGGAACCAAACAGAGCAGCACTCCTGTTGGTCACGTTGCACAAGATTTGTGGTGTTGCCACTCCACTTGAGATCAGTTCACTTGAGATAAGATTCAGCAGTGGAATCTTTCAAGCAGTGTGCTGCAGTGTTTGGGGGAATATTTTTACTTAAGGGGAAGGCTGGCACCATGCATCTTGAGATCCAGATGGTCAGCCCTGCTCACTCACGGCTGTTCCCTATCAACATTTTCCAGACACCAGGAAGGATATTGTGGGAATGCTAATCACTCTTTAATGGGGTGACCTAGGTCACGAATATTTCTGTATCATATGTTTGAAGCCTATAGTGTGGATTTTACCCAGTCCATACCTCATCTTAGTATGGATTGTGAACCTCTTGTATTTTAATTCCTTCTTTTCCATGCGGTGTTCTCCTCCAACTACTGCTGCCTCACGCTTTCTCCTTGCTAAATCTGAAGGTTCTCTATGTGATCAATGTACATAGCTCTCCTATTCTATGCTAAAAAACCAGCTGTTGTTGTTGCTGGCATCCACGAATGTGTCAAATTCTGATGAGACTTATTGACTGAGCCAAGATTCCGGATTTGAAACAGATAATTCCAAAATGGTTAAGAGGAGGAAGTTCCTTGTTTAGCCTCATTCATAACAATGAACATGACTAGAGTTTCATCTTCTAAAGTTAAAGATATCAAGCTCACAAATTCAGAGAACTCTTGAACGTTCAGTAACAGGGGCTGACAGTAAATACAATGATCTCAATGTGAAACTCATAAAGGAGGACTGAATGCTGACAACAAATCCACACCGGGGGGGGGGGATACAAAACTGGCCTTCACTCCGTATCTCCAACATTTCAGCTCAGTTTCTGAAATTTTGCTAGTTTAATGAACCTTTTAAGGCACAGCTATTCACAGATGTTTTCACACATGACATCAGAATCACTTCTCACTTTCCCTATATCTGTAATGGGCTTGTAATTAGAGTTCTAGCATCATACCTTTACATCTCATTCTGGCCAAGGCCCCAGGACCCACAGTTCCCTAGTGGATAATAAACACATGGACATGAGTATTTAGCTTTATGGGTTCAAATAGGCCACAGTTTTATTGGTTACAGATGTGAGTGGTTTGGCTTAGGCACTGGGTGAAGCCAGACTATATCTTGACTCCTGCCCTTTTGTAGGGAGTCCCTCTAAGGGTTTCACTGATAGGGGGAGCCCTATGACTTACATCAAAGAGGGGTCCCCATTGGGGTTGTGGCATGGCCCTTTCCCATGTCCAGACATCAGACAGAATCCACATCCCCACATCCCTTTAACAGGATACCCTTAATGAGGAGGGGCAGGCGGAGGCTACAACCTCCCCTCCAAACAAAAGCTTGCCCAATGCCTAACCTCACAAGTTGTGACAATTGCTACACGGTAGGTGAAAACCCAATGGCTGGTGCCAATTTGCCAAGTGGAGAAAAATCCTACCCAGTTCCAAGAATATGGCGGCCAACATTTGTCCATAGCCAGGTTGTGTCATAGCAAAGCATGAAAAGAGGGTGGGTGGGTTGGGAGATCCAGTGAAAGGGCACAAGAGGAGGGTTCCCCGGCAGTGCCACAGTTAGTTTCCCATGGCCACGCCTCCCACTGGCGCTGATTGGACAGCAGGACCACCCCTGGGTGGGGCCCTGCCCAGCACCAACCAGGGTGGCATCAATCTTCACCCCCCCCCCGCCGGATCACTGCAGGGGCCCCGATGCCTGGCCACAACACCGCCCACTCAAAAAGGTGAGCAGACTTTTCCAACAACAATGCTGAGCTCAATTCGGCTCACAGGAATGACAACAGAATTAAAAACTAGCAAATGTTTCTATTGATACAATCATAGCACAAAGACATATAAATAAAGCAAAGGCAATTAGATTTGATGACACATTTGCATTCGCCAGCAAATACCCCTTTTTTGTTGTTTTAAGGTTCTGAAAATTGAGCAGCGCATTAGATTCGGTGGCACACTAAACTTGAGTAAATACAATACACGTCTGAATAGGCTAGCCTGAAGAAACGTGATTTAAGCAGGGGACTAAAATATCTGAGATATAGCTGAAATATCCATTTATCTGAGCCTTATGGAGATAGGCAAATTAGGTGTTCCCACTTTTGATGTCCTAGGCAGTCTCCACTATATCAGGCTGTTTTCACTTGTTGCAAAGCTGGTCCCTCACGTTGGCTCTGTGGGCTGATTTCGTGAGATGCAAATGCCTTCGTTTCTTTGAAAGTGTGAAAGCGACCACATTGTCAGATGTAGGCAATTGCTCCAGATTTCCCTGGCTGCGGTTTCTGTTGCTTTTCCTTTCGTCTTGCAGTCGAAACACTCTCTTGTTTGTCCAACTAATGAGGGCAGAGCTGCCCTTAATGGGTGAACTCTGCATACAGCATCATGTCTCTGAAAGATGTTTGAACAATGAACTCCCTCAAGCATGTAACACATCCAAAGAGGATTAACAGCCATTCACACTGTTTACAAGAAAGTAACATGTTCTGGAGGATGCATGGAATCAAAGCAGAATCCACAATAATTGGCATTACTGAAAATTAACTAGGTTTGCTCATCCCGGTGGTAAATGGGTTCACGGGAAGGAAAAATATAACAATAACCGCACCTCTACATTTTAGCTCCTGCCTTGGAATTTAAGAAAATAGCTACGGAAAGCATCATGACTTGACAGCCTTTTATATTTTTAGCTAATGTTACCTAATGCATTGTGGGGCGGAGGAGGAGAGATTTTTCTTCTTCTTTTGTTGAGCATCATTTATTTCACTGTAGCTACAGATAATTAAGCCACAATGAAGTTCAGCTAATTAAACCACAATAAAGTTCAGATCATTAATGACCCTTTTAATAGACTTACATCTCAACCCAAAATGCATTATTTGGACACCATATAAGCCCTATAAACAGGATTTACATTCAAGAGACCTGTTCCATAAGCGAGCATTAGACTGTGCTTTGTTCTCAGTCATATATGAATGGCAATAATAATGAAAATGATGGTGATGATATTGAAATAATCCACATCTTTCTCAACATCGCATGAAAAGCAGAACCTTTCTAGGTATGCTAGTTTGTCCTTTTCATTATGTATACCATCCATTTTCTATCCTGCTCTTCCTCCTGAAGGAGACTAACAACACTAACCAACATAAACAAGAGTGTTTAAAAGTCAACAGCATAATCATTTGCAGCTCTGACACAGAACAATAGCAGAGTCAGCAATAGTACTCCCTTCACCCCAAAGGTTAACTAGGGCCCATGGGGACTGGTAGGTGGGAAGGCAAGGAGAAGAGCAAGAGTTGAAGCCACAGTTAACGACAGGTGGAGCCAACCAATCCTAGGTTTCTCTCCTCCTCGTCCCCTGCTGAGTTCTTCAACTTAGAGACTGAGTAAGAGGAAGCTGATATCCAGGATCACCCTCTGGACTAGGGAAAACGATGAAGGCAGGCAGCTGAGGGTTGGATGAAGGCAGACTGGTTGGTGGAACAATGTCCCATCCCCTTTTCTGGACCAGCCTCCACCGTCTCAAATATCTGAGCAATTTTTTAATGTCCTATCAAAACAGGGCATATAGAGAGCACAGATGTGTGAGCCCCCTCTAGCTCACCCCCAAAAGCATTTGGGCTTTTATGAGCATTCCTGTTACATGAGTGGGGGGTGGGGAATTGGAACATTCCACAGGAACTCTTTAAAAGCCCAACTGGTTAAACCATGACTCCCTTCCTTGCCAAGAAGTGAGGGAGCTTTACCTTTCCAGAAGGTGCCTACCAAGGAATTCTAGACCCTACAATGCCTCCTCTTACTTGGAAATGACTCAGAGCACCATTTCCTGGTGGTTCTGGTTCTCCGCAAGCTTTTCTCGCTTAGGGAAGGTAATAGGAAGGACAGGATAGTGGAAGAAGCAAGGTGAGGACCACCTTTCAAGGGAGTCAGACCAATTTTGAAACAGGGCCAGACTTTTCGAGCCATAGGAGTTTCCTCTTCTACAGTCTTACTTTCCATCCTTAGTAGAGAGCTATCCCCATAGCAATGGGGAAAATGGGGTCTGAACTGGGTCCGGATTCCCTGTGTGGGTAGCAAGGAACACCTGAAGGTGCCCTAAGTGGCATGGCAGTGATGTAGCCTTATCAACAACATTACTGGGAACATTAAGGGAAGCATGAAGTCCATAAATTTGGGTAACCAGTGTGTGGTGCACTCCAGAAGTTGTTAGACTCCAACTGCCATCAGACCCAGCCAACATGGTCAAAGGTCAGGGATTTATTTATATACTGCTTGTTTGTAATAAACCTTCTAAGTGGTATGCAATGATGGGAGTTGTAGGCAACACCTACAACACCAGCAACACCAGGAGGGCACCACATTAACAAGCAAGATTAATCGAATTACTTTTGGGGTGCCAAAATCACCCTCACTGTCCCCATATACTACTACTGCTACTCTATAGTAAAGTAAAAAAGGTAAAGGACCCCTGGACAGTTGCGGGTGGTGCTGTTGTCTAAACCACTGAGCCTCTTGGGCTTGCCAATCAGAAGGTTGGTAGTTCGAATTCCCACAACAGGGTGAGCTCCCATTGCTCTGTCCCAGCCCCTGCCAACCTAGCAGTTCGAAAGCATGCCAGTGCAAGTAGATAAATAGGTACCGCTCCGGCGGGAAGGTAAACGGCATTTCCGTGCGCTCTGATTTCTGTCACGGTGTTCCGTTGTGCCAGAAGCGGTTTAGTCATGCTGGCCACATGACCCAGAAAGCTGTCTGCGGACAAACACCAGCTCCCTCAACCTGAAAGCAAGGTGAACACCTTTGACTGGACTTAACCATCCAGGGGTCCTTTACCTATTTTACCTACTCCATGGTAATGAAATTTCTCCTGTCTGAGAGTTTTCTGAATAAGGCCAACATCAATTGTGCTTTGATATAATATATGAGGAGTAGCTCCAGTATAGTATTTTGCATAGTAGGTAGAAACATTTCTTGCCAAAAGGAAGAATCATACAGCCTTCTTGTAGGCAAGGCACTGTGTGAAGCATAGTTGGCCCCTGGGTGGCTGAACAATAGTTCAAATATGGAAAGCTTGCAGGATATGCATTTGCACAAAACCTTTTCACAGGTACACTTGGGAACATTTTCACTTCAACGGTCGCTCCTTTCTTACAAAGCACAAAGCCTGACACAGGCCTTAAATTCTTCCTGTCACTGCAGCCATTATCACACGCCCTTTCTGGAGAATAAATGTTCTAACAACTTGAACTGGATTCCATCTCCCCGCGGTCATAATACTGTCAAGGCGTTGTATCATGAAATGCAGATGCTTGTTAAAATAGCTCAGCTGAGCACATTGAGATGTTAGGGTTTCCATCTGACCTCCTCAGGATTGCACTGTCCACACGCTTATCATTTGTGCAGTGCTTTTAATTTGCAAAGTCCTTTACAGGTTTTATTGGCTTCACAACAACCCTTGAGATAGGTCACCATTTCCTATTGTTAAAGGAAATGGCAGTGAAGCGTCACCATGAACTATGTGAGTCTAAGAGATGAGGAGAGGGATGGGAGATGCATCAGGGAGTCATCTCTCTGGCCTCAGCTCTGGTCTTCAAATGAGATTCATAGGAGGTAGGGCAGTGGATCAGGACAGATAATTTGGGGAAGAGCACTTTTAGGAGAAGATGCTAGAAAGGACTACAGTGAGAAACCAGGAAAGGAATTTTGTAGATTTTCTCTAACTGTACGTTATATTGGCAAATGAAGTGGGAAAGTGATTATTATTTTTTTTTTTTTAAAAAAGTGGGCTGGGCTGCTGGTGGTGTTCACTTCTAGTTATTTTGTAAGGAAATGCACTTACCAAATGCTCAGTGACTGTTTTTCTCACACATCCCAGAACTTAGTTCTGGTATTAAAAACAAATTCCAGGATTTCACCCCAGGCAGATCCACTATTTTGTGTGTGTGTGTGTGTGTGTGTGTGTGTGTGTGTGGTTCAGGGAGGGTGGGTGGGTATTATACTAAAGACATGTGTGTATCATGTGGTAAAGATGGAGGAGAAATTTGATCCAGTTTGCATTCAAAGGTGGATTTTGGTACCTAACCTGCAGGTTCCATACAAACTGAAACACAGCCATCTTTCAAAATGTACACTTCTCCATTTTTTAATTTGTACAAAAATTCATGGACCAGGCTAAAGGTGCATACCATGCACATATTTGTGAAAATAACATAGAAAAATGTAATAAATTTGAGGAAATTGCTTTTCTTATACAAAAAGGTGTCTCTTAGGAGAAATTTTGATCGCACTTCCATACCTGATCAGAAGTCAAAAAGCCCATATATACAAAGACATGGATTACTTATGTGAATGTTCCATCAGTTAAGTGCCTTCTACTCTCCAACCAAACCGACTGTACCAGAGTGAGTCATGGGTAGCTGCTGGTGAGGAAGCAACATTGTCCTTTCTGGTATACTGGTGTACCATACAGTTTCAAAACTGTCTTTGGCCTGTTGTGTTCCTGAGTGCCCTAAGATGCTTTTTTATTTTGGGAAGGATATCTTTGATCATGTGGCGTAACTGGTACAGACCATGTGTTTTATAACCCATTGAATTCATGAGCATCACTGCCATTCGACTGCCATTGAATTCATCACTCCTTTTCCTTAAAAAGCCTTGGCAATAATACAGGCTCGCGGTGTGGGGGAGGGGAGCTTTCAAAGTAATGCTCTCATTTAGAAATCACACAGTAGTGATAGATACACAGAGCTTCCATTTGAACCACGGCTGAGCACCATCTTCGCCCACCCCTTTATAATAATCTATTAAATGCTTTCAAGTATGGAAAAGGAACATCAACCTGCAGCAACCTGTAGATTTGAATGGAGCCCAAATGACCTATAAAATACACACCGCCTTGCTGTCTGAATTGCTACAGCTTTCATCTCTAATGGATGGCGTTGTTATTTTACCATCCAGAAAACCACACACATCAATTATATTCACTTCTGCATCATTAATTGGGGGTGGGGGTTCCTTTTTAGTACTTATTTTTAGTATTTATATATTTTTAAAAAGGAACACACACACACACACACACACACACACACACAATCAATTAATGCCTCTTTTTCCTTAACTCCTAGAAGGTTTTCTAGCTTCTTTGGTGATCAGCATCTTTCTTGCTACAGGAAGTAGGGTCAAGCTTCTTCCAAAACTTTGCCCAAGGAGAGATATGTTTGTGCCTTCCAGCCTGGAAAAGAAACAGCAACCTCTTAAATGCAGGTTGTAAAAGAAACAAGGGGGCTGGAAGTGTCCACCAAAATGGAAGAATGCCACTTCTTAGGAGTCCCTACCTACCTATCTGCTCTACACGTATGGAAAGGCCAACCCATAAGACAAAATGGTGCTGTGAAATAGCACTTGGGACTGTTCCTAGGCCATGTCCCCCTCCTCAGCCACACACCCTCACCAGCCCTGCTTTGTCCCCTCCTTAAATCTTTTTGCCTGATTAGAATATGTGCTTGCATTCTAATCATTCTTCCGGCTTACACTGCCCACCATAGACATGTGACCCTTGGAAGGTTGCCTAGAAGGTCCCCCATGCTTGCTCCAGCGAGATTATAGATGGGAGCTAAACACAGTACAAAGTGAGGCAGCAGCTCCCTCTTCTGGCCAGGTGCCAATGCCTAGTTCCCTGGTTTGAGGCTGCCATCTTTAGAAACCCCGTTAAGTCATGAGGTTTATGGGATGGCCTTGCATAAGTCGCTTTCTCTAAGCATAAATTCACTGGACTGTTGCAAAGCTAAGAAATAAATTGTGCAAAGTTCTCTACAGAAATGGTAGGATTTTAAAAAAAACAAAAAACAAATGGGGAGCGGGAGATAGATGAATAAAAGGCAATGACTTTCCGAAGTGTTAGTTTCAAGCCTGGAAACGCAGCTCACCTGTTTGAAAAGTCAAGCCCTAATGAGCCAATGTAAAGATAAAACTGAGAAGCTGCAGTCTGGGTAGATGTAACTGAATGTGTCACTCTTATTTTAATTCAGGGAATTGTTTGTTTTGGGTTTTTTAAAGATTTAACTTATAAGCAAGTCTATATAAATGCAAATGCCGTTACTGTAGATATAATTTCATAAAGCAAAACTTCTCACTATCTTTAGCAGCGAAATTCAAGTGGGAAGTGTGACAAGCAAAGAAAAATGAATGCAGTTAACTTCAGCCATCCCTGCTCATCTGAAAGCTTATGTCAGTTTCTAAATAAGCTTTTCATTTTTTTTTTATTCAGTCTGCTGATCTTTGTTGATTTACAGCATGAATGAGCATGGCACATTGCAACTTGTATAGTATATTTTTACCCCCCCCCCCAATAATAAAACATTTATTGCAGACACATCAAGCTTGCGAGTGGCTTTGAATTATTATAGCAATGAAGTGCCATGTTAAACAACTCATTTACATTGTGGCAGAAGACTCTGTAAGCACTCTAAGTAATTTAGTTCTATCTCAGAAAGAAGGCTTCCAAAATATATTCAACATTGATAATAAACCATAATTGGATGCAATTTGCTCTAACCAACCGCTTCTCCCAGGTGGGAACATTTTCCATTCAAACTTCACCAACACATAGAAAGAAAGGGAATAGGCAAGGCTTTCCCAGGGTAGTTTTTTTCCATTTTACTTCTTCTGAAGTTGTGAGAAGTTCCCAGCAAAGTATGTGCAAAGAGAAAGAGAACATTTAGAAAAGTCATTAATGGTTGGAAGCAGGAATGGGGGAGAGACTCAATTCAGTTTGCATTTACCAGTGAACTTAGCTAATTCACACTTTCCCAAACAATATGTGAATCAAAACACAGCCATTCTTTGAAATTCACATGTCTCTGAATTTTCAAAGACACTTCTCCAGCCAAGTGATGGGTACCAAAATGCATTTCCAATGATGAAGTTTACATAACGTGCATATATTAGGGGAAAATGCTTTGCAAAAATATGTATATTGTGCAAAATTGCATAAACATGTGTATAGCAGGAAAAATTAGCATGCTGCTGGAATTTTCATGAATTTTCATGCATGAAATGCTGGTGAATTTTCATAAGGGCATTTTAAAAACATGATCAAGGATATCCTTACCAAACTAACAAGGTATCATAGAGCACACAGGAACACAAAGACCAAAGACATGGAAATGTGGAGAACTGCACTGAATATTGGATAAATAAGGAAGAGAGAGAAACTAAAACTGACAGATCGGCCCATCCTTAAATCGGTCAACAAGCAAAGACATGAAGAAAGAACAAGTAAGGGAATAGATTATATGTATTTCCAGCCAAGTAACATTTTCTCCTACAGAAATAAAGAGTTACCTCTTAGAAAGAATAACAAGTTAGATATCACTTTAATTCTCCACTAAATTACTTATGTATTTTATGTATTTTACATCTTCATGATAATATAGGAAATTTTACTACAAATGTCATTTTGCATGCTGCTTTATATTTATTCCATCTTTATACTGTACATGTGTACTGTTTCTACCTTGAAGATTATAAATACAGATTAACATTTGTATTATATAATGCACACTCACAATTAAGATCTATTTATTTATTTTAAGCAAACAACAATAAAATCCTCCATAAAAAACTAAATAAGTAAGATGATCAGATCAGACCAGATAAAAACAGCAGCTAGTGAAAGACATAATCAAATTAGAAACAGCATATTAAAACACAGAGCAGAAACCCAAAACGAAAGAGCCCATCTACAAGGGTCTCAATAGGGAATGCCAAAGTCTGAGCATGGCCGCTGAGAAGACCCTTTCTAGGGCTCCCACGAAATGCATGGCAGTAGTTGGGGGGACAATACAGTTATGGCTACATAACAGACGTGTTTTTTGAAGATGGGGGTTTTTAAAAGAAAAAACCTAGGCCTACATAATTGTTGTTGTTGTTGTTTCAATTTACACACTGTGCTATACCTGGAGAACAGACAAAGCAATCCTAGGTGTGCGGGGAGGGTAGAATCTGAGGTGGAGCCACAAGCAAGTCCACAACTCTGCTCACTCATAACAACCAGGGAGGGACAGCATGGTGGTTGTGTCATCCCTGGATAATCGTTGTCATTTGGAAATTCCCCCCGTTTAAACCCATGATGGAATTAAGTATGTCAGCTCAAGGCGGGCTATTTGAAGGACCCAATCCTAGGATCTCTTGATCAAGAAGAGCCAAGGCCATCTTTAACACACTGCTGACAGTTCTGGGGAACTGAAATCCCCAGAAACCCGCAGTGCACTCAAAGTTTATATATTTAATACTTATTCCAGAAAGGCAAAGTAACTTTGCAATACTTGAGTACTTATGTTAATCTTACATTATTAAGTGCCTCTTTGACACGAATATCCAGTTATTTCTTTATACACAACAAATAATCCATTTATATATTACGTGAGCTAAAAAGATGAAAACTGAAAGCCTAAATTATTGTTTGCTGGTGACTAGTTAAATGATTTGAAGGTCATATAAGCCCACTCAGCTGCCACACAGCACCTTCTTCTTCGGAAACTTAAGCAATTATCGAGTTCTTCCTTTGATTATATATTTTTTCAGTCTCAAAGTAGAACTCTATAGTCTCAAAAGTAATCTGTCTATGACCCTATGGTTTTATCAGTTACATCTGACAGTTAATTACTATACATACGGATTGTGCATCAGAAAAGTAAATGTGTTTATTATTTCTGTGTTGCAAAGAAACCAAAGTTATGCACTTTTTAAATGTTAGATCAATTTTAGTGGAAGAATGAGTTTATTCCAATGAAATTTTGATAATGATTAATGTTGGTTTTCCACTAAGCAGGCACCGTCTGCGGGGCAGCGCCATGGCGCTGGTCTCCTGGCAGTGGCTTACTAGGATGGGGTCAGCTGATATGGAGAGCCAATGGGAAATTGGCAGGACTGATATATATAAATCACTGCTTCCAGTCTGGATTCTCAGTCTGAACAACCTGTTTGGTGAAGCTGGTGCCTCAAAGATTGTGTAGCCTAGCTTCTCCTGGAAACCTGGCTGCCAACCTGCCTGAACCAAAAAAATAGTTGCATTCAGATGTAATGCTAAACCATACTGTGGAAGTGAGTCTGGATGAGCCTAGGCCTTGAATGTTCCACCTTCCTTCTCTTCCTCCAGAATGGCTGTGAGAGAGAGAGATTGGAAGCCTTTCCTTTTGTTTTCAACTGACTAGTTACTAACTATGTCCAGTAGACCCAATTTGAGTCATATGACTCAAATCAATTAATTTTTTGTTGTATATATTTCAACAATCCCAAAGTCTGAGAGTCAGTAGCACAGATGTTGTAAAGGTGGAGGACTGCAGTAACTTGAAAACTATAAGGCATAGGGATTTTTTATTCACACCAGTGACTTTGAAATGTGAGATAATTCAGTATAGCAATTTTAATCAAAATCTGAAATGTAGTAGTTATATATATATATATATATATATATATATATATATGTGTGTGTGTGTGTGTGTGTGTGTGTGTGTGTGATCTGTTGTTGAAAACCCCAATTGAAGTAGTAACAGTGCTTACCCGGACTTCAGTTGCTGGTTGCGAAGGGGTCCCCACAACAGATCAAGCTTCAGGACCCCAGAAATATAAGTCCACCACTGTGTTCTGTTATTAAGCTTGTTTACATACACTACAAATAATGCTTGTTCTAGAGGCTGGGGAAGGGCTGTGTACATGGGAATAGTAGCTATAGTTACTTATGCTAAGATGAGCAAGATCTCCAGCTGTAAATAAACGATCCAAGAAGTTACAGGAATGTGCTTCAATAGCAAAGTTAATGAGTTTTACCTAATAAAAGAAAAAAAGACAGAAACCCGATACTTTTGATAAAAACGAGACATCTTTTATTACACTGCAATAACGTTGATTGCCATACTGGTCAAAATTCTTCTTGTTAAATATAAAACATTTTTTTAATTTGTTGTGAAGGGGAGAGAGAGAGGGGAAGGCCTGGATCACATTCTCTTCCAGCTCTTGTGTTATGTTAGGAGAGGAAGAGCCAGCCCTACTGTTTGGCAGAGATGCAGTTGACTTAGGCAGCGGATACTGGGCTGTGTGGAGGGGACAATGACAATAATTATGATTAAAACAGGGTAGACCTATGCTGATATACCCTTAAAGGCTTCTCTTGTTTTGCAATAGATAAATATTGACGTAATGTGGAAGGTTTTATCCTAAGTAGGCATAAAACATAACACAAAACATCTTTACTTTGTAGTGAGTCCCTAGGAGACCAGTCAAATTTTCTAGAACATTGAGATGTTACCAAAGTTTGCAGAACTCAGATCAGGAAATGAATTTGAGGGGCTCAGTAAAGCTTGCCTCAAAGTAGAGGAAAGCATTAGAAGCCCTGGGATTTTTCCTAGCTTGGACTGAAATATAAAAAAATACATGAATATCCAAGAAAACCGGGATACTCACGTGCAAGTCAGGGATGTTAGGCTTTTGCCCCCTGCTCACTTTTCCAGAAGACAGATCTTCAAGGCAGCCCTCCCCCCCCCCCCCCGGGCAAAAGCTTGGTTTGCTATAAGTCTGCTTTGAAGAATTGCCATTGGGGAAATTTGGATTAGAGCCACAAGGCCACAATTCACAAGGGATTCCCTGGGAATGGACTTTGGTCTTGCGCACACACACCTGATGTACACACTTTTTCCATGGGCAGCTCTTCAAAGCAGACCCATAGCAAAGCCATGGAGAAATGTCTTCCTTGCTTTGAAGAGATGCCCAAATTGGTTTGGCGATGAACCAAGCTGTTCATCTGTGTGGAGGCAAACAACACCCCTCTTTCCCAAAGGAACCAATGGAAACCAAGAGAAGTTCACTCGCCTCAAAACTCCAGCAGCCCTAACCTACATTCCTAGACTAGCACAGACTCCAGTCCTTCTGACTACAGTTGGACTTTCTGAATGCATGTAGGTAAGCTCAGGGAGGTAATCATCATTAATGGAGTGCTGCAGAAATGCTATATAAAGTTTCTTTCCCAGGCTATATGATTCCCCAGGCAATAAAAGTTTGCTTTGAAGGTAACCTGCAGTGCCCAAAGAACCCAGAATAACCCAAGCACAGGTTCAAAGAGGTGGAAGGGGGAACTCAACCATTGCTTCATCTGCCAGATTTTATTCTCTCACCTGTGGAGCACTTGTTTGTATTCTCTGCTTATTGAAAATGCTCTTCCTGGGACACTTTGACCCAAATAACTCTGAATCTTTCACAACAGGCCTATGCATTTCCCTCCACAGCTGCCAAGTTGCTGAGTTTCATAGCCGTCTCCCAGCAGACAACAACAACAACAAAAAAAACCCCAAATATATGATAGGTATAAAGAAGATGGGCTACAAAAGAAAGCCTTAGAGGGCCCAAATAGTTGACCATATGTGAAATCAAATGGGCAAGCCATCAGCGTCAGCTTTGAACATATTGCACCAACTGGGAATGAAAATAAAACATTCAACAACCAACTGTTATAATCTGTAAATAGTTGAGCTAATTCCCACAGGTTTGCAAAACAAACATGAATGGGGCTACTCACCAGGACCCCATTGTACTCTTCCCAGGTAATGTGGCTGCTTTATTTTTATTTTTAATCCTCACTCAAGTTAGCAGCCCCTGTATACTCAAAAGACCACTGGGAATGTTACAACTGCATTCAAACATGACTAGCTGCAAATAATGAACTGACGGCTTCTTTTTGATGCAGCTTTCCGCTCAAAGAATGTGCACCATAAATAAGCTCGGAAGGAAGGGAGAAAGGAAACCATACTGGCAAAGTTCTCTAGAAAATATATAGTTTCCAAACTACAGATAATTTGTTCTACAAATTCGTAACTGTGCTCATACTTCACATTTAATAATTCATGCTAGGAACAGATGGCCAGAATATCAATAGCCGCGCTCTGTATTATCATTGGCAACAAAATGCTAGATGTTGAATGCTTAACACCAGAGGAAATATAAACCTTGTATGAGATTTATCAGCATCATGTACACATACACAAGAAAACAGCATTGTTTTGACCTGTTTTGTTTGGGGACATTTGTTTCTTTCAAAGAATCTGCTGCAGGAGGATGTTGGGGGAGGGATATGCCTCCCAAGCTAAGAATTACTTTGCTAGATCAGACCAAGGAAGCTCCAGTCCTGTGCTTTGTCTCTCATGGCAGGCAGACAGATGTCTCCATGAGTGCACAAAAAGAACATGGACATGAAAGCCATCATCTGTCATATTAGTCCAACATCTAGGATGATACAGTCAGCCTTTGCCAACTTGGTGCACAGAAAATCAGCTTAGGTATTGTGACTAGATGATACCTATCTTCCATGAATGTGTCTGCTCCAGGTGTGGGCAACCTATGACTCTACAGACATTGTTGGGACTCCAGTTCCCATCATCGCTGTCCATCAGCCATCCTGCAGATTGATAGAGTTGGGAATCCAACAACATCTACTACCAAGAAGGGGAGAGGCAAGGAGGTTGGGCGGTCAACAGAGTGGGGACACAGTGGTGGAACATCATGGGGGAGTTCCAGCTACCCCACCTGTCGCCTTGGGAAGCCTTGTAGGAAACTGCTACAGGAGGGGGACTGTGAGCAACACATGACAGGTGTTTCTGGGGCGAAGGTGAAGCTGTGAAGTTCCCTTGGTATTGGTAATCTTGTTATATTTATAGTATTAGGGTGTGGTTTTATGGTATGCTGTTATATGTTTTGCTATGTTGTGAAACTGTTATTGCTTTGCTATAATATGAAGTTTTGCTATGTTATTATGAAAGTGTTTTGTAGTGTTTGTTTGCAATGCACCCCTGTTTCTTTGCTGCATGATATTTTTGTGCGTGTGGAAAAGCAGCATACTAATAAAATGAGAGACTGGCTGAATGAATGGGAGCCTTGGTTGGCTCCACCAATCTGCCTACACCATGCAGACGTCCCCACCACCTCATCCCTCTCCATTTTAGTAACCAGCAACAATACCTTGGTATTGGAAGCCAGGTAAGCAGAACATTCCTGCCCCATGCTACCCCACCAACCGTTACTGAGTCACTTACCTTGACAGAACATTTGTTCCCATGCCAAGCATGTGTACTGAGGTCATCTTAGTTGTTGTTGTGGTTTGTTCTTGTTTTATTATTTATACCCCACCCATCTGGCTGGGTTGCGCCAGCCACTCTGGGCGACTTCCAACACATATAAAAACATAATATAACATAATATAACATCAAACATTTAAAACTTCCTGATACAGGGCTGCCTTCAGATGTCTTCTAAAATTTGTGTCCAACCATCTCGTCCTCTGTCGTCCCCTTCTCCTTGTGCCCTCAATCTTTCCCAACATCAGGGTCTTTTCCACGGAGTCTTCTCTTCTCATGAGGTGGCCAAAGTATTGAAGACTCAGCTTCACGATCTGTCCTTCCAGTGAGCACTCAGGGCTGGTTTCCTTAAGAATGGATAGGTTTGATCTTCTTGCAGTCCATGGACTCTCAAGAGTCTCCTCCAGCACCATAATTCAAAAGCATCAATTCTTTGGTGATCAGCATTCTTTATAGTCCAGCTCTCACTTCCATACATCACTACTGGGGAAAAACCATATATTTAAATTTAAGCATGTGAAGAGTTGCTATTTCAGATTTCAGTTTGGAGGGGGAAGACATTTCGGCTTATGGAAAAGTTGGAGGGGGCAGGGAGATTCCATGTCTCCATGGCTATCCTGGCACAAAATGCATCCAACATTTTTGTTGGCAATTGGGAATTATGTGTCTATTACAATCCTATTTCTGCTACCTTGAAACTACACACCCCTGCTTCTCATCTTCCATCTTTTTGTCTGCTTGCCTTTTCTCTCTCCCGCTGCACTCCCTCTGGGTATCCCTCACAAAAGATTTTCCTTTTTTCTTTTTTTTGCTAGACCTCTCTCTCTCTAAATTGCCTTAGCTTTACAGCTGCTGCATTGTCTGGTGCTGCAGTAAATCGACACTTCTGAAGGTAGCAGCCTTGGAGTGACTGACTAGGACCGTTGCTTTCAGAAGTGTCAATTTAGTGCAGCCTGGGATGGTGTCGCAGCTGCAGAAGAAGAAGATAGGCTTTATTTTATGCTTAGAAAAACAATTGTAAAATGTCAGAGGGGAGGGGAGGCTGGGTGAAAAAGAGGGGAGCAAAAGAAGACACAGGAAATGAGAGAGAAAGGAAAGCAAGGGAGGTGAAAAGGAATGGCAAGGATACAAAAACAGTGTCAGGAAAAGAGATAAACTAGGTTATGAGTAGGATAAAAGGTCCATTAAAATTCTGGTATATAAAGAAGCTCAGCAGGCATTCAGTTCATGCTTATTACTTCTTCATGCCTGTTTTAAGGACCCCCAATCACAAAACCTAGATTGTGTGTGTACGTGTGAATCATATCTTTAGTTTACGGTAGCTTTTAATGATTTATATTGCATTTTGATTACCATCATAGAATTGTACAGTTGGAAGGGATCCTGAGGGTCATCTAGTCGAACCCCTTAAAGTGCAGAAATCTCAAATAAAGCATCCATGACAGCAGGCCATCCAACCTCTGCTTAAAAACTTCCAAGGAAGAAGAGTCCACCACCTTCCAAGGGTGTTCCACTGTCAAGCACCTCTTGCCATCAGGAAGTTCTTCCAGATGTTTTGGTGGAATCTCCTTTCTTTTAATTTGAATCCATTAGTTCGGGTCCTACCCTCTGGAGCATGAGAAAACAAGCTTGCTCCATCTTCCATGTGACAGCCATTTGAAGATGGCTATCATATCTCCTCTCAGTCTACTCTTACCCAGGCTGAACATACCTAACTCCCTCAACCACTCCTCTTAAGGCTTGGTTTCCAGACCCATGGCCATCTTGGTCACCTTCCTCTGTAAATGTTCCAGCTTGTCAATATCCTTCTTTAATTATGGCACCCAGAACTGGAAACAGTTGTGGTCTGACCAAGGCAGAATAGAGTGGTCTTGGTTCTGTGAACTGCTCAGACAACCTGTCTTATGAGGTGGCTACATAAATTGAGTTAATAAAGAAAGAAATGCCTGCTTCCATCAGGGCTACTTATCTAACAGCATTGTCATCCAGACAACGAGGTGGGGTGGGAAACACAGAACGAATGGGGATCATGCAAATTGCTTTAAAGGTAAAGGAGCCCCTGACCATTAGGTCCAGTCATGACCGACTCTGGGGTTGCAGCGCTCATCTCGCTTTATTGGCTGAGGGAGCCGGCGTACCGCTTCCAGGTCATGTGGCCAGCATGACTAAGCTGCTTCTGGTGAACCAGAACAGTGCACGGAAATGCCATTTACCTTCCTGCCGGAGTGGTACCTATTTATCTACTTGCACTTTGACGTGCTTTCGAACTGCTAGGTTGGCAGGAGCAGGGACCGAGCAATGGGCGCCCACCCCGTCGCAGGGATTCAAACCGCCAGCCTTCTGATCGGCAAGCCCTAGGTTCTGTGGTTTAACCCACAGCGCCACCCGGTAAGCCAAATTCAGGGCAGGGCCAAAAGGATCCTGGAACTTGTGTATATGTGAGCCAAGCCTATGGTTTTTGACACTACAGTTGTCCTACATAGATTCTGAACTGGGTGTTTAAATATTTTGTTGCTAAAGGAGGGTTAGACAAATTCGTGGAAGATAAGACTATCAGTGCTACTGCTGGAGTCAGCATTCTTCTGAATACCAGTTGCTGGGAATCACATGTGAGGAGAGGGGTCTTGTGCTCAGACCCCCAAAGGCATTTTGTTGGCCACTGTGAGAACAGGACGCTGACTGATCAAGCAATGCTCTAAGAGGTTTTTAGGAAAATGTTCTAGCCTAACAAATGGCTAGTTTCTACCTGAAAATTGATCCTGGAGAATATTCAGTCCCGTTTAAAAACAAAAACAAAAAAGTGCAATTTTAGGATGTTTACCATGAATACCGAAAACTGAAAAACTTCTCTGTATTGATCTCAGGATTACACTTTCAGTGCTTTGCATTCTAGGGGTCCAATAAAATTTATTTCCCCACTTGCTGCGAGAGATATGCAAGTAAATAATGTTAATTAATGCATACATTTATACCTGTGCTAAAAAGGGTATAATCTTCAGCTTTGTGGATATTTATTTTAAACACTCTGACATTTGTATTTGATTATAGCACATTCAAATCAGAGCTACTTCCTGTAATTATGGGTAGGACCAGAGTGTAAAAAAGTTTTAACCTTTTTACTCTTAACCCCTGTTCCTATTAACTGTCTGACCTGCTCTGAAAACGAAAAATGAAAATTTCAAAAATTGGAAAAAGGTGCTAAAATATATCTATAATTTTCTGACAAATAGGCAAAATTATGGGGTGTAGCTTCCCAGCCTTTTCTCTCTTTCTCAATAGGCATAATAGAGAGCGATTCAGAGAGCAGTAGATAAGGTGGTTATTTTAGCATAAGTGCTTGGTCAAGTTAAGTCCATTCCCTCGATGTGCTGGTCCAGAATAGTAGTCAAGAATAACACCACAACTTGTTATTCATATTTAGAGTGGGAGGGGGAGCAAACACTGCTACCATAAAAGTGAACCACAAAAAGCATTCTATAAAATCAGGACCAACTAGAACTACTGAGGCCCTAGCTTTGGTCCATAAGTGGTAGCACAAAAACAGCACAAAGTTATAAGGGGAAGAGATAGAATTTTGAGTTAGAAGAGAGAGATGTTCTTTCAAGAATTCCACAGAAGATAGAGGAGCAGTGGCATTAAACTACTAGAGCAGTGAAATTGACTTAACTGGACTTCCTGGTCTTGTCAGCTTCCCTACTAATGGATACAGTGGTACCTCGGGTTACATACGCTTCAGGTTACAGACTCTGCTAACCCAGAAATAGTGCCTCAGATTAAGAACAGAAATCATGCTCCGGCGGTGTGGCAGCAGCGGGAGGCCTCATTAGCTAAAGTGGTGCTTCAGGTTAAGAACAGTTTCAGGTTCAGAACGGACCTCCGGAACGAATTAAGTACGTAACCAGAGGTACCACTGTACTTGGAAGAAAATGTTTACAAATGTGCTGCAATGGGAAATAACACACTGATCAGAAATGAGAGATTTATTGGGGGGGAATAATTTGTTTCTGTGTGTTCCATGTGACTGCTGCATAATTTGACATTGAGTTAGCTCCACTATGGGTGGAATTCAGTGTCCCGCTATTACAAATGTCTCTTCTGCACAAGCATTTGAGCCTCCATCTCCCCTACATGCTGTTCTAGGGATTCTCCCAACCATCCAAGCCAATTTTGAGGGGCTCAGAGGGCACAGGGGAAAGCCCAGTTGCACAAGTGGAAGTTCTTACACAGAGTTTCTGTTGACGGGGTTCCTTAGGTGGATCCCATCCTAGACTTCTTTTTTGGTGGGTATGTTTCTCCTGTTCTTGTTTTGTTCTCTTGCATTTTCACCCATTGGTAAGTTTGCCTTGTGCACAAAACATATATGGGGTCAGTGTGAGAGACAGAAGGCAGTAATGGCCCCAGCAAATTGGGGAGGCATCTCAGTGTGCATACAGAAGGACCAACGCTGATGGTTAAGAATGATCAAGTGGCAGATACGGTGGACCTCTGTCTGAGACCTTGGAGATAGCCGTTGCTAATCTGAAAACACAATACTGAGCTAGATAGAGAACAAGACTGACCTGACCTAAAGTAGTCTTCTGTAGTAACCTATGCAAGCTCCTGCTGCTGGGCCACTGTTCAGCATGGGGCCATGGTCATACCAGAGGCAGTCTCTGGGGTGCAGCAGCCACAGGGGTATGTGAAGGCCTGCATTTGCCATTGATGGCTGTGGTTAAGGATGCAAGGTCCTCCACTGCCTGCATACTTCTTAAAAATTAAATTCCATTTCATTGATCCATGAGAGAACGGGGAAGCTTTCAATAAAGAGGACCAGAAGGTCCAATGAAGAAACAAGTATCATGCCCCTGATCATGTTTTAAGATGCGTTTTTCTGTGGCACATTTATGTTCCCATAAAGCATGACTGGAACGAGCACATTAAGTATTCTGCTTATTCAAGAGGCATAGTAAGCGCTAACAGCTGCAGCTTAGTCCGCCATCCTCCACCTTCCCTTTTCCAGATGATGACTAACCTTACATGTGAATAGTCAAAAGACACCAGGAATAATTCACGTCCACTAAGACTGAAATCCAAACTGTCCTTATTTGGAAGAAAGTCTTATTGAAACTGAAAGAAAATGATATGCACACCATAATGCAAAATCAGCAAAGCAGAGGCATTTCTGCCTTCAAACAATGATAAATACCTCCTATATCTGCTAAGTAACACAGTTATTATCCTAATACAAACCCTGCCATAAAACAACTTTTTGCTATGTCCATCACTTGCCAAAGTAAAAAGTATTTATTATATGTATTTAAATTAAAGTATTATAGGCAGTGGTGGGACGTGGGTGGCGCTGTGGGTTAAACCGCAGAGCCTAGGACTTGCCGATCAGAAGGTCGGTTGGTCGAATTCCCGCAATGGGGTGAGCGCCCGTTGCTCGGTCCCTGCTCCTGCCAACCTAGCAGTTCGAAAGCACATCAAAGTGCAAGTAGATAAATAGGTACTGCTCCAGCGGGAAGGTAAACGGCATTTCCGTGCGCTGCTCTGGTTTGCCAGAAGCAGCTTAGTCATGCTGGCCACATGACCCAGAAGCTGTACGCTGGCTCCCTCAGCCAATAAAGTGAGATGACCGCTGCAACCCCAGAGTCGGTCACGACTGGACCTAATGGTCAGGGGTCCCTTTACCTTTACCTTTATTATAGGCAGTATTCTTACTGTTTATGGGATCCTATGTTTTGTAATTCTTATGGCATAGATTTTCGGAGAGTTTAGTATTTGCAAGTAGTATGTAGTGTGTTCAAATGGTGGCATTTGTCATTACATCAGATAAATGTGATCATAATCTAAAAGGGAGAGTCCTTTTAATTTTATGTCTGAAGCAATTAAAGAATTTCAATTATCCATAGACAAATTATGGGATTAAATAAGTGTACAGATGAATCCAAAAGCCTTTGTTTCTGTTAATGTCAAAATGTACCTCTTGTTCGGCAGTGCGAAGCAGGTTTTTGGCACCCGTCGCGCTGCTGCTTTTATACCCCCCACAATCCCTCCACTCAAAATGATTGGCCGATAGGCCTGGAGTGATCGTGGTGCCACCCTGGTGTGTGGGTATTACTCTGCCCACGCCAGGGTGGGGAGAACTGGGTTGAGGGCCTGCCTGCAACCAGGACTATCTTTTAAGATAATCCCACTTTTGTGATCTTTAGCACTCGTTACAGACACAGTAGCTTCCATATTTATTCCTCCTCCATATTTTTCTTTGCCTATGGAAAACTGAAGCACTTCATTCATTTCAGACATAAATTTAATATCATTGATCTCAGCCTCATTTGCCAATACTGCCATTTAATCCTATTGGATATTGTGGCCTACATAATTTTGTCAATAAAGTCACGTCGATGCTCCTGATGTTACAGACACTTGTTGTTAATGTCAAAAGGTGCCTTTCCAGTTTTAGCACTCTCTGCCTACAGAGTTAGATATTTTTCACTTCTGTCCCTTATCCTTATTCTCCTTTGCCCTCACTAGTCCCATTTGGCACCACTGCTTTTTCATTTCATTGGGTATTATGGCTCACGTAACAACACAGATACTGAAACAAAATCATGTGTTTTACCACAGCCAATCAGATTAAACATCTGGGTGGCCACAAGAAGCCAAGAAAGGGAATGAATCAAAATGGTATTGGAAGCAGCAATGAGGAAGTAAAATGGACGCTTCAGGCATAGGCAAACTCAGCCCTCCAGATGTTTTGGGACTACAACTCCCATGATCCCTATGTAACAGGACCAGTGGTCAGGGATGATGGGAACTGTAGTCCCAAAACATCTGGAGGGCCGAGTTTGCCTATGCCTGTTTTACTGTAATTTGTAAGCAAAAGTGTTGCCTTCAAGGAGAGTATCAGATTAGCAGACATTGTGCTCAGCCATATTACAAAAGGACATTTTAAAGAACGGTCCCCTTCCATGGCACACTAGTCAAAGAAATGTATCTGAAAATTAACTTTTAATCTAATAGTGTTGACCTAATGATTACACACACACACACACAAACACAAACACACACTGCTCTCTCACACTGAAGCCAGCAGCAAATTCTCAAGATTTGTAACTAGAATTATACAAAGGGCAAGCATGTCAAGCCATTTACTTCTGAGATGACTTATACTACTATTCTTCCACTGCCTTCAGATTGCAAAATAGGAAACAGGCAATCCAGACACTGGATGAAGGAAAATCAATAAGCATGTAAAGTGAACCAAGATTGTCTGTGCAGGTTGAGGGGGGGGGGTACCATCATATTTGAAAGCTTATTCAGGTGTGCCGTTCTCTTCATAGGAAATTTCAGCTTCACTGCCCTGGAATTCCAACTGGAGTAGCCATTTTCTTAGGTACTGTGGGAAACTGGAACCTGACAACAGAGTTTGAAATGACTGTTCTTTAATGACATCCCATCTTGTCCTCAGATGATCTAACACAGTTCCTACATTATCATCATCATCACATCCATATATGGTTTCAGTTATGTTGCTGATGCTCATTATCAGTCCAGCTTACTAAATGGGCTTTGATGGGTGAAGGGTTTTGAAGGGATTAGTAGATGAAGGACATAGCTTAGATGTTTCAGGTGTGCTCTATTGCCATACCATGAAGCTAGAGTGGAGCAGATGTTCCTGTGCATTGGCTTTCTTTATTTTAAAAATTGAAGGTATGTCACACTATATAGCACTTTTAAGTGCCAGCAGCCTAACTTATACAGAACTCCAAGCATGTGAAATTCCACATACCTTGTTGTTTTAACATACCATGTTGGATTTTAACCAGATCTGAGGTTCTTTTAAGTGGAAATGTGGGATATTTAAAGCTGGGGACTACAGTAGGCAAATTATGCACTCTGCCGCTTTCCTTGTGGCACACAGCTTCTAAAAACATTTGTCCGTGATTTAGAGATTTTACTACATTGAAGAACATAAGAAGAATCTGGCGCATCTCCCATATGTTCAGATCATACAGGAGATCATCATCATCATTATCATCAAAAAAACTACTCACTATATCAACAACAACAATTGAATGGCTTAGACATTGAAAGGCTATGCACAGAGATAAAGCAATTATATTGTCCATGTAAGTGGACAGCCCCCAAGGCAGCCCTGATGTTAAACTGAAATGGAGCACACAACCACCCATAGCAATTGTAAACATTCATTTGAAGGTGCTGGAAAACCTAGTCACTGCCTGTGCCAGAAAGGGCTGCATCATGCTGTGAGTCCCATGAATTACCACTGCCATGAAGGTCAAATAACAGGCCTCTCATCTTTCAATCCTTCAAAGGATTTACACTGAGTAAATATACATAGCAAAATTACATTTTTATCTACTTCAGCCAATGTTGCTTCTCAAATTGTTACTTTCATTTTCTGAACTAGGTGCCCAAAATCAGATTGTGTTTTTCACCCCTAGTATTCTCTTGGGAATACTTAAAAAAAAACAACCACACAAACCACATGCTACCATGTTTTATTTTTCTAATGACCTCAGCTCCATTGTTACTTTCTTCTAGATCAGACTTCCGTCAACTAGTGCTCTCCAGATGGTGCTTCACTACAATTCCCATCATCCCTGACCATCGGCTATCGTGGCTGAGGCTGATGGGAGGTCAAGTTCAACAACATCTGGAAGTCACCAGCTTTGGGAAGATCGCTTTATACAATTCTCTATGCATACATACCTATAAAAGTCTATAAGCACAAAGGGAAAGGGATTGTGCTAAGCCCCAAATCTCACCTGCATCCACAAGAGTTGAGTCTAGTCTATATAGTCCTTATGAGCATGATTATTCCCTGAAACAGCAGTAGTGAGAAGTGAACTGCCACTTGCCACCCCAAATCACTTCATGGTGCATCTGGTTTTTAGAAACTTTCTGGGAGAATTCTCAGACAAAATTCAGATATTCCAAAACAAAACTCATGGAAGATTCATGAAGATCAAACAGGTGGTAGCCACTGCCCCCCATACCAAGTCAACTGGTCCTTCCAAAGAGGGGGGGATTGGTGGCACAGCTAGCTCACTGGATATGGAAGACTCAGTACGCATCTCCTTAACTATATAGTGGAATTAGTTAAATAAGAAAGATAGTGATAGAAAGGAGCAAGATGCTTATAATTACCTCTCTTGAGGAAGGAAGACAAAAGCTAAGCATGAATTGTTTGGTGGCCAGTACACTTGGGTGCCTGATAATGAGACGCTTGTTTCTTCTTATCAAACACATGCAGAAAAAATAGTTTCCGTAATGAAGGGATAGCCAAGAGGTCTCCCTTGATCTAAGTCCGGGTACGGGAAAGTAATTCTTTGACAGGAATTAGCTCAAACACAAAAGGTGATGCTGTTGAGGACACGGCTGGGTGGAAAGGACTTTAAATGACAAAGGACACAGGTATGAGATGTCAGCAATTGTCACACTGCAATTTCCCCACTGCAGAGTGACAGGACGATCACGAGGGGTCCATGACCAATCAGAACTCATAGTCAGATGCCTGAGATGTCCCTCATGGGAAGAGGTGGAGATATTTCCCAGGAAATGTAAATTTATGCTCAATCCAATTACCAGTGGAAGATGCTGGCTGGAGGATGCTTTATTTCCCTGGAATTAGTAACTGAAGGAGAGCATCTATTTGCATTAAATATGGGAAGGTACCAGAGACTTAATTAGGCCTTTGCACTTATGTTACCCAGAAGCTCATTATGCATATCTGCTGTTGTGGGAAATTGTCTGTGCAGTAACTAACTGCTATGGAGAGAATATTTAGAGGGAACAACTAGGACTTTACTTGATGGGGTGAGAGGATGTTTAGTTTGAACTCTCTCTGTTTCCTTTGCGATAGTACCACCCTCACTGCTTATAGCAAAGCCAAACTGAACACATAATTCCAAGTCGTGAGCAGAGATTGAACTAAACCGAGCTTCTCAGTACAGTGGTATCTCAAGTTACAAACGCCTCAGGTTACAAACTCCACTAACCTGGAAGAGTTACCTCAAGTTGAGTACTTTGCCCCAGGATGAGAACGGAAATTGTGTGCCGGCGGCACAGCAGCAGCAAGAGGCTCCATTAGCAAAAGCACGCCTCTAGTTAACAACAGTTTCAGACCGCCGGAACGAATTAAGTTCATAACTAGAGGAACCACTGTAATATTACTCTAACACTTTGTGGTATAACATAGCTGACTAAGCTTTTGCACATGCACATATGAGAGTAATCTAGAAAGCAAGTGAGTAATGGATACTGCAAATGATTCCAGGTCATTGCATTTTTTCTGGAGAAGATGCCCCCTCCAAAAAATAGATACTTCAAAGAACTAGTGTAAACATACTGATTGAAATTCAACAGGGACGTGGGTGGCGCTGTGGTCTCAACCACAGAACCTCTTGGGCTTGCTGATCAGAAGGTGTGGGTGTATTGAATCCCTGTGACGGGGTGAGCTCCTGTTGCTCTGTCCCAGCTTCTG
The DNA here is from genome assembly GCF_964252035.2 of Podarcis erhardii. Lineage (NCBI taxonomy): Eukaryota > Metazoa > Chordata > Lepidosauria > Squamata > Lacertidae > Podarcis > Podarcis erhardii. Next base: position 76,520,772 of record NC_138510.1, read on the forward strand.
CCAACCTAGCAGTTTGAAAGCATATCAGTGCAAGTAGATAAATAGGTACCGCTGTGGAAGGAAGGTAAATAGCATTTCTGTGCACTCTGGTTTCCGTTACGGTGTTCCATTGCACCAGAAGCAGTTTAGTCATGCCACATCACCCAGAAAGCTGTGTTTGGACAAACACCGGCTCCCTCAGCCTGAAAGCAAGATGAACGCTGCAACCCCATAGTCACATTTGACTGGACTTAACTGTCCTGGGGTCCTTTACCTTTTTTTTTTTTACCCTGAAATTCAACACTGCAAGCCGCCAATCATTTTGTCTGTACATGCTTACCAGACAGAACAATGCCCTCTCTCCATATGCTGGGATTTTTTTCCGGGGGGGGGGGGATTGAGTCAATTTTGGGAGTGTAGGGTTCACACAGGGGAAGGACAGGGGAACAAGGAGGATTGTGCAAGCAAAATTCCTCACACAGGGCTTCCCCTGACATGGCTGGTTAACTAAATCCCACTCCATGTAAATTGGCTTGAAATCTTTCAGAATCCACTATGGCCACTGCCTGAATTGAACTTGCTGTCTCCTTATCAAAATACCTGAACTGCAGCCAGTTCTAGAATGGGGTGGTGGTGGACCCTGAGCAAGACATTCTCTGTGGGCCCTCAGTTGGCAGGAAGTAACCCAGATTACTACTGTGCTGGGTCCGGGGGTAACCCGTGAAATGCGGTCCAGGACCGGTCCAGAATCCGAAGGTTCTGCTGGGAGTCAGTCCAACATGGCTGAGGGCAGGACACGAGGCAGGAAACCAGGCAAGGACAGGTGCAGGATCTAACATACAATAATGTTGCTCCCGCAACCTGGGGCAGGGTCTGACAGCCTTTTATCTTTGTCGGGGTAGCGGCTGATCCTGATCCCCCGGTGACTCACCTCCCTGTTTTGCCCGAAGGCGAGCACTCCTCCTGCGAGTACTCAGGTCTCTCAGACCTTAGTCTCTGCAGCTCAGGACACGTCGGTGGGTTACTAGACCCAGGGGCCGCCTCAGCCTCCCCTGACCAAACCAGTAGTGGAGCAGCTGTAAGTGATGGCCCAGCTGAAGGCAACAAGGTAATCCCCGCATCTGGAGCCAGGGCAGGTTCAGGCCCCTGACTCAGCCCAGCTGGTTTTGTTGCAGGGGAACCTCTGCAGACTGGGACTCTTCAGGATCAGGCCCCAGACTAGGTTGAGATGATGCCTGAGGCAAAGGATCTGGTGCAGACTGAGTCTCCTCTGGTTCCAAGTCCGAGCCCAAGTCCCAGGCCATCACACCTTCTTAGATCCCCTGCACAAAATAAAGATGGTGGCACTTTCATGCTAGGATTCACTTGCCAGCTTTCAGGCAAGTGACACTCTGGCTCTCTTGCAGACAAGGCTACTCCCCATCCCCTGCTGGTAAAATCAATGAAGTAAGCCAAGGTTCAGCCTGGCACAATGTGCAACACCAAGGGCTCCAGAGGGAACCTTTAGTATTTATTGTATCAACCATAAGCAGTGTAGTGCATTTCTTTCATGTGTATTTGCCCTAATATACTCTGAGCGCTTGAACATTTCCTGAAAACAAAAAAAAAGGGGGAAAGGGTCATAAATAATGTAGAGCCAAATTGCAAGCAAATAGTCACTGACAAGTTTGCTACTATAAAATGTCCTCCAAAGGGCAACTCACAGCAATCAAAATTCCTGGAATGCTGCTGAAGGTTTTGACACAAGAGATTGCACGGATCCAAAACAAGCTGTTATAGCCCCTACTGCCAGCAGGAAGCTCACCAAAAATCCACTCTTGTAAATAAAGACAGAAATAATTATTATTATTATTATTATTATTATTATTATTATTATTATTATTATCAGAGCCGCCCTTAGGTCCCAGCTCACAGAGGACCAACGCCCGGCTGTGGTTATGTACAAAAGTCTTTATTGAAGTTCAGTTTCCATTTCAAAGCCGTAGCGCGCAGCCCTACGTCTTAAACCCTAGACCGGCGAAGCTCTGTCTGAGTCTCCTCCCCTTCCACACCAGTTTAAGACTCTAGCCTTGCTCCACCTCTTCCTTAGCTCCTTCCTCCTCTGGGCCCTCCTGCCCGCTGGGGTTTCACCTTTTCTGGACTCTTCTGACGCTGACCCCCCTGATTCTTGCCCCTCCTTCCGGCGGGCTTTAGGACCTGGTTCCCTATCCGGGCTACCTGCCGTGCCGCTCGCCTATACATTTGAACTTGGCGCGCGTGCCCAGCCGGCAACCTTCCTCTTGACCGTTCCCTCGCTCTCCGATGGAGGCGTGGTCAATCCTGACTCATCTTCTCTCGCTGGTGGTGAATACGCTGGCCCCAATACCTGGGACTCCTCCCCCCCACTACGCTCTGGTGGGGAAGCTGGTCCTGATTTCCAACTGCTGCTCTGGGAGTCCCCGCTGGCCCCTTGCTTCTGGGGTTTCCCCCTTGGGGCCCCCCTCGCCCTGGCCACCGGCGCCCCCTTCTGTGAATCTTCCGATTCGCTGGAGCAGCTCATGGAATCTCTCGGGCTACTGTCATCTTCTCCTACACTGCCCTCGGATTGCTCCCCCTCGCTCTCCATCTCCTCCCCTCCCTGCGCTCCCACTGCGTCCCTGACAATTATTATTATTATTTTATATGCCGACCATCTGACTGGGTTGCCCCAACAAATTATAAAACCATAGTAAAACATCAAACATTAAAAACTTCCCTATACTGCTATCTGATCTCCGTACATAAATCCCATCTTCATCAAGCTTTACTAATTGACTCCTCTATAATCCACTACAGATAAAGAGTCAAGGAAAAATGACTATATCTAATAAGGAGTGAAAGTTTATGAAGCAACAAGGATCCCGGCTATAAAAAGGGAAATCTTGTAATGACAAGAGTAGCCTAGCCTTTGGATGCAGTAGTAATTGTGTCTGGGAGGACAAAATAGCAGCTGTTCCTAAATTAGGGGTGTTTTTTTAATTCATTCATTTCAGCAACGATAGAACAATTGGAAGCTGCCTCAGATGGAATCAGACCGCTGCTCTCACTTCCTCAGTATTGCTGCATTGAGAGACAGCAGCTCCCCAGGATTTCAGCCAATAAGGGTCGTGATCCTGGCAATGGCACCACAAAAACAGGAAAGGGACAACTGCCATTCTGTGCATCAATGGTTATCTAGATCCTAGGTACAAGTTGCCAGACTTCTCAGTGTAATATTATCACTGTGTCATCAGCATATAGTGCCCTTTAGGCATCAGGTGAAAATGTTTCTGTATAACCAGTCCTTTGGCAGGTTAAAACAATTTATGGCCTTTAAGATGTGTTCACGGGAGAGGGGCTATTGGTTTGTTTCTGTTTTTTGCTTCGTGTTTTGTGTTTCCATTTTGTATTCTTATGTTGTAAGCTGCAATGTGATCTTCAGATGAAGGGCGGCATACAAATTGAATGTAATAATAATAATAATAATAATAATAATAATAATAATAATAATACAGAGTGGCACAGGAAACTGGTATCTCTGTCCTCCCCAGCCCCCTCTGTCTCTTCCAGTTGAAAAGTCGCTGCCACTGCCAGAAATGGCACCCCAAACCAAAATGGCTACCCTTTCCGGCCTCCATTGAATGGGGGTGGATTGGGAGTGGCTGTTTCAGAACATTACAAGAGCCTGCTGGATCAGACCAATGGCCCATCTAATCCAGCATCCTGTCCTCTCAGTGACCAACCAGGTGCCTATGAGATGCAAGCAATAAAGACCTGTTCGCAACATCACTTCCCCACTCCTTGCAGTTTCCAGCAACTGGCATTCAGGAGCATACCTCCCCAATTATGGAGGCATAAAATAGTTATTATGGTTAGTAGTCACTAATGGCCTTCTCCTCCATGAATTTGACTAAAGGTCTTTTAAAGCCATCCAAGATGGCAGCCATCATTGCCTTTTGGGGGAGCAAATTTCATAATTCAATGAAGTACTTTCTTTTTGTCTGCCTTGATTCTGCCAATATTGGATGTCCACAAATTCTAGTTCCACTTTCTCTACGCCATGCATGATTTTATTCACTTCTCTTGTGTCTCCAACATCTTGTTTTCACCAATCAGATGTCTTGAGGAAGGCTATAAACAGGCACTGTGCACAAGAGCATTGTCCCCGCTTGGATTCCCAGCAACCAATAATCAGAGGCCTGCTATCTCTGACAGTATCAGTAGTAGCTGTTAATAGCCTTCAGCTTGGACCTAACATTGGTCATGGTTTTTGGAGGCTTCAGCCATTGATCTTCTCCTATGCCTCAATTCCTTCGTGTGTTTTCTGTAAGGATAAACAGTGCTTCCCTGTCTCAGTCAGGCATAGTGGGGAGAAAAAATCATTACTTAGCACAAAGCACTCGGGTCTTGTGAAAAAAAGAGGCCATACACAAGCACCAGGGAGGGGGAGGGGGGAGAGAAGATAAATTGGGAGGAAATGGAAACACATTATAAAAGGTAATTTTATTTTCCTGCCTATCGTTCCATGTTCTCCCTTGGTAAAGGAGACAGAAATGTTATGCATGGCTTGTGTTTTGTTTCATTCCAAATTTCCCGAGACTAAAGGAAAGGTTCTCTCCTCTAATATGGAATGAGATGCCCTAACAGGCATACATCCAATTATAATAATAAGGCCATTCATTTCAATGGGGCTTTGCATGTAAAAGAGAAACACGAACCCTGGGGAGAATGTTTCCTGCGCATTGCCAGGATATGGCGGCTTTCATTTGCACATCATGGCAGCACTGCATGCTAACAAGCCACAGGTGTACATTCTGGGAGCCAGTGAAAAGGGGAGTTGTGAGACGAATGCAAATGGATCTCCATATACAATGTAAATTAATCTCAAGACTTATTTGTATATTTTTTCTACTGCTCAGCTTCCTTGATACTCCTGACCCGATGCCTTTTATGAATACGTGTCCTACGAAAACCAAACAAAAGTTTGAACAAAAGCTTTGAAACTTCGTAATATATAGAACCAGTTAGGACATGGGATAAAGCAGTGTTTCCCAACCGGTGTTCCGCGAGATGTTGCCTGGTGTGCCGTGGGAGGGCACACTCATTGAAATTAGAATTAGACTTTTGCCCCCCGCCCGCCTTCAGAAGAGGTCCAGGACCTCTTTGCTTCCCCCTTGCCTGCCTTCCCGGGAGAGCGGAGAAACGCAGCGTGTTTCTCCGCTGTCCCGGACAGCTTTTGAAGGCAGGCAGAGGGGAGCAAAGACTTTCGCCCCCCGCCCGCCTTCAGAAGAGGTCCAGGGCCTCTTCTGAAGGCGGGCAGGGGGCAAAGGTCTTTGCTCCCCCGTGCCTGCCTTCCCGGGAGAGCGGAAAGTCTTTGCTCCCCTCCTTCAAAAGCCGCCCGGGACAGAGGAGAAACGTGCTGCGTTTCTACGCTCTCCCGGGAAGGCAGGCAGGGGGAGCAAAGACTTTTGCCCCCCGCCAGCCTTCAGAAGAGGTCCTGGACCTCTTCTGAAGGCGGGCGGGGGGCGAAAGTCTTTGCTCCCCCCGCCTGCCTTCAAAAGCCGTCCAGGACAGCGGAGAAACACGCTGCTTTTCTCCGCTCTCCCGGGAAGGCAGGCAGGGGGGGAGCAAGGACTTTTGCCCCCCGCCCACCTTCAGAAGAGGTCCTGGACCTCTTCTGAAGGCGGGCGGGGGGCGAAAGTCTTTGCTCCCCTCTGCCTGCCTTCAAAAGCTGTCCGGGACAGCGGAGAAACACGCTGCGTTTCTCCGCTCTCCCGGGAAGGCAGGCAGGGGGGAGCAAAGACTTTCACCCCCCGCCAGCCTTCAGAAGAGGTCCTGGACCTCTTCTGAAGGCGGGCGGGGGAACAAAAGTCTTTGCTCCCCCCGCCTGCCTTCAAAAGCCGTCCAGGATAGCGGGAAGCGCTTCCCTGCTATCCCGGACTGCTTTTAAAATGCTGGCGGTGGGGAGCAAAGCCTTTCGGCCCCCGCCGGCCTTCCTGGACCTCTTCTGAAGGCCGGAGGGGGGGGAAGGCTTTGCTCCCCACCACCAGCATTTAAAAGAGGTCCCTGGAGATTTCCCTATAGGCTTTCTTCTTGCGAAGCAAGCCCATAGGGAAATTCATCTTGCGAAGTGCCTCAAAAAACGGAAAACCCTTTCGTCTTGCGGGTTTTCAGTCTTGCGAGGCATTCGTCTTGCGGGGCACCACTGTATATATAGTCAATATAGGCACAGAGTTAATTTTTTAAACATTTTCTAATGGTGGTGTGCCTCGAGATTTTTTTCATGAAACAAGTGTGCCTTTGCCCAAAAAAGGTTGGGAAACACTGGGATAAAGGAATCAGCCCATCAATTCATCTTCCCAAATAGAGCCTATTCTGACTGGCAGATGCTTCCCGAAGCCTCAGGCAAGATCCTCCCCCCCTTGCTACCTTGTAAGATAATTTAACTGCATTTTGGATGTCTACGCCGAATTTTAATTGCCTCATGATGTTATTATAAACCACTTGGAGGGCTCTGCAACCAAAAAGCAGTCAATAAATAAGCAAACAAACAAGAGAGGTGCCATGGGATTAATAAAACTGAGGTCATGTGCTTGCAAAGCACAGTTGCTCCTTTTATATCAAGAGCATTAAGCAAGAGGAAGCTGATGACTTTGGCAAACTTGCTGAGAAAATGGGAGCAATCCTGATCATCAGGCATTTCTGAACCCATGAACAGGGCCTTTCTGCCCAGTCCTTGTTCCCATGTTGCTAGAACTGTTTACATTCTAAGTACTTGGACAAGATGGTGCACAATTTAATCTCAAGCCTGACCAGCATCAGCACCTAGCAACTTTGGATAGTTAGCACAGAAATCAACCCTGCAACTCCCTGCTCCTTGCATCTATTTTTGTTTGCTCTGATGCTCTAAGACATCAGAGCATCTATCCCAAGGGTGGGAGACCTGCGGCCCACCAGATGTTTCTGAACTACATCTCCTCTCAGCCCGTTAGCATGGCCAATTGTCAGGGAAGCTGGGAGTTGGATAATAATAATAATTCTATTATTTATATCTCGCCCATCTGGCTGGGTTGCCCCAGCAACTCTGGGCAGCTTCCAACACATATAAAAACATAATATGACATCAAATATTAAAAACTTCCCAATACAGGGATGTCTTCTAAAAGTTGTGTAGTTCTTTATCTCCTTGACATCTGATGGGAGGTGTACCACAGGGAGGGCACCACTGCCGAGAAGGCCCTCTGCCTGGTTCCCTGTAACTTCACTTCTCGCAGTGAGGAAACCACCAGAAGGCCCTCGGAGCTGGACCTCAGTGTCTGGGCACTGCCACCTGCCACTGCTGTTGCTCACTTTTTCCAACCACTACCTAACACCAGTAATATTGCCAGCAAAACAGGAGTTGCAGCAGAAGGACTTGGTCCAGGGCCACCTCAGAATTGGAAACTGCCCTGATCACAAGGTGAAGTTTATGCTAGGAGTGCTAAAAACAATGCACTGTTTGCCTTTTGATTTATTTCAAGCAGTAATATTTTCCTGTTTATATAAAACCAATGCAAAGCTTTTCCTTGCAGTGCAATTTCACCTGTCTGGGAGAGCCAAGCAGCTAACTCGTGGCTGTCCTCTGATCAGTCCTTTAGACTCTGGATATTTTAGGCATCTGAATATTGATACCAGAATGCATCTGGTCAGTAAGGCTAAGAATTCAAAATATAACTTGAGTAAATCTTTGATGTCAATTAATTTGGTTATAAAGCTCTTTGGGACAGAGACTGGGGTATGCAGATGGTTCTGCTGGATAGTTCCAAACAAGTTAATTCCAAAATGGGCTTGTTTCCGTAACACAAAAGAGGCAGCAAAGACATTTGTTAGGGCAATTGTAGCTGCATAAAATGAAACACCTCAGTCTAAATGTTTCCTGCTTTTCAAATGCAAGAAACAAAGAGGTATGGGGAGGATACGGATAAAGACAAATGAAAAATACATAGTGGAGGTATACTGATGATATAAAAGGAATGTGGATTAATCAAAAAACAGCACAGGGTGTAAAAGTAAACAAGAAAGACGAACTCAGGCAAACAGCAGGAAATAGAATCATTTATTATTGTTTGTGCTCAGAACGAGAATATCACTTTCATTCAGTAGCTGCTATGATAATGTAGATAACACATGTATGCATAAGTTTCTTATTATCATGCAATGGATAAGTGTGTGTGTGTGTGTGAGAGAGAGAGAGAGAGAGAGAGAGAGAGAGAGAGAGAGAGAGAGAAGGAGACTCTGCTTAATGTCAACTCTGCCTTGAAGGCGCACCCTCTAACTTAAAACTCTTATGCCTAATTCTGTTGTGCTGGGGGAGCATTAATTACTTAGTACAGAAAAGACACTCTGCAAGTTTAGATCTACCTGTGAAAGAAGACTTTGTATCCTTCTTTGCCTCTTCTTTTTAAAAAAAGATTAGCTTGTTTTTTATGGTAATATTATGAAAGGTCCTAATAAAATATTGTTGCAAAAAAAGAAAGGGCACTCTGCATATGCTCTATCGTGTTATAACTTCACTTGCGATACAAGGCTGAAAAAAGTTTTTTTTAAAAAAATGATTTCAATATCCATAGTCTGTCTCAAGATAAGCTATGCAGCAATGCTTCTTTTAAAACACACACAAACATGTATTATTATTATGTTTTCTGAATAAAGCAAGGAGCCAACAAAGAAGAAAAGCGCAAAAATATTTCCAGCTCAATTAAGGAATAAAATATCAACTGACACTCTTCTTTTCCAGACAGCATCCAGTGCAGTTCCATAAATCTTGGGCAAAAGAGATGTTCAAAGTTACCCAGCATATTTATTCCAATAGACCAGTCTCTCTCTCCCCCACCCCCAGTACCCTCTAGATCTTTTTCACTACAGTTCCCAATAACCCCCTAGCTAGCAAGATCATGCTGGCTGAAACCCTGCAGAGTCTCTGGCAGTCAGTGTAGACAATACTGAACAATGTAGACTAAGTGGGATAACCAGCCTCATTTAACCAGCATGCTTCAGTATAATTATTCTAGTTAATGCCATAGAATAAGCTGTTCTATCAGGCTTAGCTAGGTCTCACACATACCCTCACCTTGGGAGGAGGGTCATCAAGCCTATTGTTCAGTCCACTAGTGAAGCTTAACTTGTGAGGGCTGAGGTGGTTGCTCCAAACTCAGGCCACATGGCTCTAGCAAGCCTTTTTTGCGTTGCTATACCAATAATTTAGGAATTTTCACCACTTTAACTAAGCCAGGTTTTGCTGCCTGTGTTTTCTGAATGCTATATAGAAAAGCACATAAACCTGACCTTTGGAGAGTTTGTCAGTAAACCATTTCTTAACTTACGAAACGTACGGTCTTTTTCTGTGCTAAGGGAAGAGGGAAGTTTTGGAAGGAACTCAAAAGGACATGTTTTAAAAGTCTAACAGCCTATATTCCATACTTTGCTGGATATTTTGTGATTTTGAATCTCTGCTAGAGTTCTCTCACCAAAGTGTACTTCCCCAATACCCAATCTCTGTATTAGACTGTTTCCTATGCTCCTGTGTTCCTAATCAGAAGTTTTTCAAAGCCCTGCTATCCAGTTATTAGCCCTATGTGCCTACTTAAGAAAAATCCAGTATTTGCTTTCCTACTGACCATGTGGGTTTCAATTTTTATTACACCATTTGAGATCAGTGCTTCATGGATCCCAAAATGCCAGCAGGAGGTAGAGTCGCTGTATAGAAGTGGACTCATCACAGTCCTTTTCAAAACTACAGTAAGGCACAGTGAATTCAAGCGCTCGAAGGAAGATGCTTCCTGTTATAACCTCAGGATAAAGGAAAAGTCAAGCCTTTTTTATTATTATTGTGCTGGCTGATCTCAGAGAGCTATATGCTACTGTCACGTGTTGGCTTTCAATAGAGCCATGGATATGTTACCTTGGATCCCATCTGCATAAATAAGCTCCAAGCTATTATGATGTCCCTTTCTGTTGTTCTGCTCCTCAAGGACATTTGTTCAAATGTGCTTTTCCTCCTACTCCTCCTACCCCGCAAAAGCACAGGCATTGTGTTGAAGGGTTAGGGCTGTGAATTAAACTCTAAGCACACAAATACCAGAGGATTAGCCTTCAGATGTCTGTTGGGAGGGAGAATCAGATGGGAAATAACACAGAAACACTGCTTGCTTTCAGAACACAAACAACCGCTTCTCTCCATTGCCAGAGAGCTTGAATTAACATGTGATTAGCCCAGGGTACCCAACTGCCACTAAAATTCACGTTTCTCAAATTAGATGCTCGGAAAGACACTTTCAAAAACTTTATGCAATAGTTCACTATTGGCATTTTCACATAATCATCTAAATCCTCATGGTCCCTTCCAAATCTACCAATTCTATGATTCTACGGAAAACCACTCCAAAATATGCCATTTCCACACACACACACCCCTGCGAAATTCAAAAATCACAATTAGAATTTCATACTTGAATGTTAACATTTAAATATCCACACTGAAAATAAACATTGGCAACCCTTTTCCAACAAATGTTTGGATTAGTCCTGGAATAGGGTCATTTCCCTGTTCAGCCACCCAATCCATGCTGAAAAACAATCTGATTTACACTTATGATCATATCTTTACTAGGGCCAAACTACACATTACACAGGAGTTCTCTATAATTTTCCTTTGACTAGACACACAAGCGGCTCACAGGTAGGGTGGAACTGCTATGCTAGCTTCCCAGCAGGTGGGTTGCTGGATGGACAGAAGCAAGGTGGTGTGGAGGTTGGTGCAGTGTAAACACATGGTGGAGCCAATTTGCTTTTCCTACCAGTGCATTTGTACTCTACTGACCTGCCCACCGTCTCACCCCATCCCCTTTCCCTCCTAGTAAGCAACTAGCAAAGTGACTCTGTCCCACCTGGTGAGCCACTTCTTAGAAGATGACCTTTCAAGTTCCTTCTAACTCTATGCTTCCAGGTGCTAGAGCAGGTATGGAGAACCTTTGGCCTTCCAGATGTTGCTTCAACTACAGTTTCCATCAACTCTGGACATTGGCCATGCTTGCTGGGGCTGATACATGCATACATAATACATACATAAGGGATTTGCGTGGCACTGTGGTCTAAACCACTGAGGCTCTTGGGCTTGCCGATCAGAAGGTCGGCGGTTTGAATCCCCACAATGGGATGAGCTCCCGTTGCTCTGTCCCAGCTCCTGCCAACCAAGCAGTTCGAAAGCACACCAGCACACGTAGATATATAGGTACTACTGCGGTGGGAAGGTAAATGGCGTTTCCGTGCACTCTGGCACTCGTCACAGCGTCCCATTGTGCCAAAAGCAGTTTAGTCATGCTGGCCACATGGCACGGAAAGCTGTCTGTGGATAAATACCAGCTCCATGAGCGCCTCAACCCCATAGCCACTTTTGACTGGACTTAACCATCCAGGGGTCCTTTACCTTTACCTTTTTTACATACATACACACATAATTTTATTTGTATGCCACCTTTCCACACTTCAAACCATGCTCAAGGTGGCTTACAACATGAAAAAATATATAACTACAATGTAACAAAAGTGGTCAATACAGTGGTACCTCGGTTTAAGTACTTAATTCATTCCGTAGGTCCGTTCTTGACCTGAAACTGTTCTTAACCTGAAGCACCACGTTAGCTAATGGGGCCTCCTGCTGCCGCCGTGCCGCCGGAGCACGATTTCTGTTCTCATCCTGAAGCAAAGTTCTTAACCCAAGGTACTATTTCTGGGTTAGCAGAGTCTGTAACCTGAAGCATCTGTAACCTGAAGCGTATGTAAATCGAGGTACCACTGTAAAAAAAAACATTAAAAATACATAACAAAACTGAACAATTTCCACATAAATCACAAAATCAAAATTAAAAATACAAAAAACCAACCACCACCACCCAAGCAGCCTCAGCTTTTGGAGCTGAGGTAAGTAGGGTCCCACCCTCCCAGGTTAGGCAGAAAAAAGGCCTGCAAAGCAGGGCACAGGTTTTTCAGGATTCACAGCCAAGATACGGCATGACAGTGACAGACTGATAAAAGTATAGTTCAGCCACATCTGGCAGGCCAGAGCTTCCCCTCACCTATGCTAGAGGCTATAACCAGAAACAGAGGAAGGACAAATATTGACTGGTGGGTTGAGTTACATTTATATCCTAATCATCACTTTCATTGTCCCAGTGTGGGTAACAGCAATCCAAAAAGCTATAACCAAAACTATATATAAAATTCACTATCAAACACAATGTAAAACAGCAGGCAACAACAGCAACTATCAAGAACTTCCCTAATTAAATTATAGGAGCAATTACCAGAATCAGGAATGGCTGCAGCTGGCAAGCCAGCCAGAGGTGGTAAAGGCCAAGCCATGTTCCTTAAGCCACTTGGGTCTCCAGGTTGAGCATCTCTGTCTTGTCTGCCCTTTCTGTATTGCAGTCTCCAGCAGCTGCCCTTCAGAGCACCTTCATACATGAAGGAGAGGGAGGAGGGCAAATTGTCTTCCCTGCTGACACAGATATGTCCTGCCCACTAGTGGGGATGGAGCATAGTAGGTTACGCACGCAAACACATATACTAAATATCTAGCAGTGCGGAAAGTTCACTGCAGTTCCACTTAACACCTTATAGCAGAAGAGTGCTGAGAGCTCCCCACCTGGGAATGCCCACTGCAGGAATATAAGAACATACAAATAGCCCTGCTGGATCAGACCAAAGGCCCACCTAGTCCAAGATCCTGTTTTCACAGTGGCCAACCAAATCTGGGAAGCTCAGAAGCAGGTAGTGAGCACAACAGCACTTCTCCTGCTTGGTCTCTCCAACAACTGGAGGTGGTCCACACCCATCACAGCTGATGTAATTCAGTAAGGCTTTCAAAGCAGGGGTGCCAACTTGAATAAAATATTGGGGGACTCAAGTAAGCCCTGCAACACATAATCAATCACATGACGTGACACACAGACACCATTTGGGTGGCAATGGCCATCAACTTTGGAGGGGCCTCAGCCCCCCCAAAAAATATTTTATGGAAGGATGAAGGCCCCACAGCTCCTAGGAGTTGACTTCTCTGCTTCCAACAAAGTGGAGAAGCTGGTAAAATGCAGACTAGACAATGTTACTGTTTCTTCTTTTTTAATAGAGTTACAAGCTTACTGGACCAGGGGACTGATGTGGCTATCAATGGTCTAAACCTTTCAGAATTTGTCCAGTGTGGTTTGTTCACTGTGGGAAAACAACTTTAAATACAATTTTAATATATTCCTTTCAAGTATCCTATTAAACAGGAGTGATTCTTCAAAGCAAATACCTCCTGCCCTAGGGCCATGTTTGTTAATTCCCTATTAAAATGCATCTCCCCCTCTCTAAGACACTGTTTTAATGGTCATGCCCACACACTTATAAAATCACTATTAAATATTGATCAAAAACGTAAGTTTAGCTGAAGCCAAAGCACGGGGTTAATTGCCGGTCCAAAGAGTGGGTGCACATTTGTGTGTGTGCATGTGTGCATGTGTTTATTTAGACATATTCTAGAGCAGGGTTATATGCAGAATTTATAGTGTTTATTTAGGATATGTTTAAAGATATATCCTGATGCATGGAAATATATATTAAATATGAAAAGTTATTTTGGCAATAGAGGAAATAAGAGATGCCAGGGATCTCAGTGTTTTTACTATGGCTAACATTTAAGAACAGCCTTCATTTAACACTCTTGTCAAGGCTGGCGTGACCATTTCAGGGCACAGAAATCACCAAATGTTCCATTTGCTCTTTATCATGCCCATCTTCATCTGCCCTTTCCTCCCTCACTCTCTTTCTAGCATTTCCCCCATATTGCTTCTTTCTGCTACCCCACCAATCTTCTTCTTCTTTGGCAATCACTCATAGCCAAGTAAGATTGTCTTCCATAAACACGGTTTTAACAATGAGTCCGTAAGTGACTGCGGAGGCCAATTCTGGATCCACACGTCCTTCCACAGTGGGGACATTGGTTTCCGGGAGGGAGTTGTTCATGCTGTGGATTTGTTGACCACCAGCATTATGCTTTCCATTTTTAAGTTCAGAATAGAGGGGCGGAAAGGAAATTTAAATCAATTTCACCAAACAAAAGATAGATTTCTAGTGTTGCATTCACTAGCAAATTTCACCACCTCGGCCACCATTATACCTTAAAGAAGCCAGTCACAGCAAAAAACTTTGAGCCAAGATGAAGCATGAAATGGGAAGGTCTAGCAAACATTCCAAAATAACCCAAGACACAGTTCATGTGTCTAGACATTAATGTGGATATGAAGGCCTTCTGCCAGAGACACACTCCCCTCCTCAGCCCTGAAGCACAGGCCACACGAGAGCACAGAAGAGCCTCACATTCAAAATAATGGCTGGGTGTATTTCCATACAACTAGCACAATACATGCTCAGCAGTTCAACTATTCAGGAAGGTCTGTGGTGCATTTCCCACAACTCTGTAGCCCTCTTCCCACATGTTGGCCTACGAAACAAGTGCACCAAAGTCAGAAGCAAAGGCATGTTTATATTACGAACTTGTTAAGCAACAGCAAGTGGCGGGAGGGAGAACCAAATACCTACCCAAATGATTCATAAGGACTGTGTCCAGGAGGACAACTGAAAGCCCCCTTGGCACTCCTCAATTGGGTCCCCTCTTCTTCCATTCATAGACCACTCCTCCTTTTACAACGAGGGCAATGGAAAACTTCAGAAGGGGTAGAAGAAGATGGGGACTATACCAAGTGCAGGGCTTTTAGGAAGGCAGTTCCACTTTACTGAGTGGGATAATAAACCATAAGTTACAGTGACGGCAGTGAAGTCAGGCGGGCTCAGATGCACTGACAGAATCTATTTGGCACTCCAACTGCTGCATCCAAACCACCCTGATCTCATTGCCCTGCCCAGGTCACTGCTGAGGAGCCACGTCCATAGTGACACCCCTCCTCACCAGTCACACCTACTGTATGGATTGGGCCAGAAAACAGAGTGGAACTGGATATTTTTATACGTATCATTAATTCAACTTGTATTCTGTCCTTCAACCCAAGGTTCCCAGGGCAGTACATAACAAGGTCTTAAAATCCCAGTTTAAACATTGAGAATCATTGCTTTAACGCATGTATTCTCAACAGGGTTTGATCATTTAAGTGTTTGTTGATCATTTAAATGGTCTCAGTTAAGACTTTTGTTGACACACAGTCCTATGTGGCTAAAGCGCAGATGAAGAATCTCGCTGCCACACAGACAAATACACACACTTTCTCGCTGGAAATTAATGAGAACTTTCTCGCAAACATATCTTGAACTCATGTCTCCATTCCCTCTTAATTAACCTGAAGAGTTCTAAAGTTCAAGATAGATAAATGTTTAATGGCTGGTCTGCAGAATGAATTCCACACACAGAGATGCAACAACAGCTTCCCTTGGGCATGGGCCAGTGTGGACAAATATAATGTAAAAATTGATGTCCAGAATAATGGCTGGAGGCAAGTCCTGTGATCACACCGGCGCTCTTTCCTACCACTTCTTGGAGCTACTGCCAGCTGTGTGCATAATCTTCTGATTCAAAACTTCAAACAATACATTTTCCCAAGCAAAGGCAAATCTTGCTGGGACTAGTGAAATTATTCGACAACGAATAATTTGCAAGAGCCATTCCCAGTTCAGAAAGGAATTGATGTGCCCTAGAAATCAGAGCTTGGAAAAAATGTTCTCTCCTCCTATCCTGCACCCCCACCCATTAACAAATCTTGGACCACCACCTTTGTTCCTTAAGCATCTAGATGATAAAGAGAGTAAGCCTGAACATATAAAAACAGCCTCTGTTTTATTTCATCTTATATCTGCTCTAAGAAAAACTCTGACTGATGAAGGACTGGCAGGCACAAAAATTTGAAGAATGTTTTTAAAGAACCATAAAAAGTCCAATAAGGGATACAGTTTATTCCCCGTATGCCACAGATAGCCAACAGGGCATCTTCCAGAGGTTTGTGTTCATCGACCATCCCTGAGTCCTGACCGTGCAGGCTGGGGCTGATAGGACTTAATGTCCAGCAACATCTGCTAGGCACTTTGGGTACCCCTGCCATACACCACACATATCTGCTGTGATCGGTTGGTTATACCAGAGAAGAATGGGAACTTTGATGTAACAGGGAAACTGTGCGACTCTTTCCTGCTCCAACTCTGGGATCTGATGTAGAGGATAATGACATCTAAGAAAGATCTGGGTTTGTAGGGGAGCTGGCTCCATTTCCCACATCCCTGTGTGTGCTGGCCTGCAGAGGTATATGTGTGTGCACTGTTTCGCCTGACACTTGGAAGTACGGGCAAGGAAACCAGCAAGCTTAGGGCTAGTTAATGCAGGACGGTGTTGAGACCACAGACTCACATCCCTTCACCTCTGTTAAAGAAGGCAGTGAAGCTTCTTTGTTCACATCCGGCAACTCCTGCAGCCAAGTTGGTGCCAAACGTATTGTGATGCTTTCCTTTGGACCACATCATCAAAACCTAGAGGGGTATCTTGTCATCTGGGCAGCCCAGGTCCTCCATACACACTGCCCAGGCTTGCACACTGGGGAGGTCACTTTAGTGCTGCTAGCACAGCTGTTTGACTTCTCCCCTGGAGGCACACTCCATTTTCTCTCAAGACAGACAGATGCCAACAACAACACATGCACTTCAAAAAGTATTTTACCCTCAGTATTCTTCTTCTTCTTCTTTTTGTATTGCAAAATTTGGAGACTTGCAAAATCCAAAGGATAAGTATGTCCTGATCTGAATAGTACAGTCGTACCTTGGTTCTCGGACAGAATCTGTTCTGGAA
Source organism: Podarcis erhardii (assembly GCF_964252035.2). Taxonomy (NCBI): domain Eukaryota; kingdom Metazoa; phylum Chordata; class Lepidosauria; order Squamata; family Lacertidae; genus Podarcis; species Podarcis erhardii. The sequence continues at coordinate 76,537,612 of NC_138510.1, forward strand.
GTCCGTTCGACTTCCAAAAACGTTCGAAAACTAAGGCACGGCTTCTGATTGGCTGCAGGAGCTTACTGCACTCAATTGAAGCTGCAGAAGTCACATCGGACACTCAGCTTCCAAAAGAAGTTCACAAACACTCATTTCCGGGTTTGCGGCGTTCGGGAGCCAAAATGTTCGAGTCACAAGGCGTTCGAAAACCAAGGTAGGACTGCAGTCCTGCAGACGTGAATTAGGTTGATGCGCTTAAAAAATGTTTGCTGAACCAAATTCTCCTCCATTCCTATGGTATTGGGGGAGTGGGAAAGAATGGAGCAATTTATCATGCCAGAGACTCCAGTCAATGTGTTTGTGGTAGACTTACCGTACCTTCCTTGCAGAATGACTCTGAGCATCTCCACAGTGGTTTGGCAGGACAGGGAGATTTTTTTCAGTAGCTCCTCTTTTCCAGATAGAGGAAAACAACACGGCGCGGGGGGGTCCCCACTTCTGTCCTCGGACAACAAACTTAGACTACTGTTCTCTTCAAAGTGTGGGCTATGCTCACATGGCCTACAGGATGCTCAAGAAGGGTTAAAGCTAATGTGATACTGTTTTGCATTGTGGGGGTACCTGTGTTGGTTAAAATGTATAAGACCTGCAATGCTGGGAGAAGAAAAAGCATTAATAGCCTACACTGTCAAGTAGAAAACAATGTAATCATTTACCCAGCTTTGTTTTTTAACCACCCTCTTGTTTTAAATTATTCCTTTTAAAAGGCCATCAGCATGAGAAATTATTTTCTCTCAGGTATTTGATGTTTTTGTGTGTGTGTGTGCGTGTGCGGCGCCCGTGCGCATGGTTTTCCAGACTGTTTTTTTAATTCTGTAATTTGCCTGGAAATAATTCACTGTTTACTTAGGCAAAATATGCTGTTTAATCAGAACCACTTATATCAGCAGCATGTTGAAGCAAAGACGAAACGCATTCTGTTCAAAAACCGAAACGTTCGTCAACGGAGATGTTCAAAAACTGAGGTACCACTGTACTTGCCTAGCTTTTTGTCTACCATGTTCTCTAAGCCAGACTTTCCCAACCTTGTGTCCCCAGCCATCATGGCCACCCGTCAAGGATGATGGACACTGAACTCCAAACATCATATGGAGAACCACGGTTGGGAAAGGCTGCTCTAAACTTCCCATGGCACGGTTCATAGGACTGGGCAACCTGTGTTGTAAGCTTCACTGATCAATTGACAGGAGATGTACATCCCGTTTCACCACCTGAGGCAAAATGGGAGGGGGCTGCCCCATCCTGCTACCATTGTGCCACACCTGTTGAAGCCTCTCTTACCTGAGTTGTGTGGCAGTGCCCATTAAGTAGCAACGGCATGTTCTAGTGAGCTCTCATGCACTCTGTGAGAGTGAGTGTGATTTCGGTGAGATCTCGTGATATTTTGGTGAGATTTCGCCAGAAGCTGGTGCCACTACCAACACTACCAAGACATCTGAAGGCAGCTCTGTTTAGGGAAGTTTTTAATGTTTAATGCTGTATTATGTTTTTAATATTCAGTTGGGAGCTGCCCAGAGTGGCTGGGGAAACCCAGCCAGATGGGTGGGGTATAAATATGTTTATTATTATTATTATTATTATTATTATTATTATTATTATTACTACTACTACTACTACTACTACTACTACTACTACTACTTCTCTGCTGGTGGTGGGATGCATGCAGGGGCACTGACTCTTGGGCTTCTGCTGCCTAAAGCAGCTGCCTCAACCTGCCTCATGGGCAGACTGGCCCTGTCACCAAAGATGACGCTTTGAAGCAGGAGAAGGGAACCTGTGGCCTTGCCATCAGGGGCTAATGGAACATGGAGTCCAGCAACATCGGGGGGGGGTGCAATTTGCCATTCCTCACCTAAAGGGCTTGAAAAAACTATCTACCTTGTTCTCTCCCTTGGGAGGGTGAAAATAACTGTTGCCAAATGCCTACGGGTTTTATTTTTATTATTATTACAACCTGTAACAAAATCAAGACTGTAACAGTGATTAATTTTTTTTCCTGTAATAATCACATTGCTTCAAATCGGTTATAATAATAGGGCAATCATGCATCACAGTTGTATTCCAACAGAACTATTAGTCTCTGTATTATGTTGGTGTAATTATAGCCTAATGCTTTACACTATTAGAGCAGTACTAAATATTTTACTAAACTGAATGCAGTACATAAAACTCAATTTAAATGGCCCCAGGCTTTGAAACAATGCATTCAGTGATGCAAATGTACCTATTTTTTGTTCTTTTTCATGAAAGGGGGGGTGGAGTTAAAACAAAGCAGAAAACCTACCCTAAAATATTTTCTGGGAGTTGGAGACTTTTTTCCATTTAATAGATTTGTTTGATCAATGCTAAAAGTGCATCAAGTTGCTTTTATTGCGATAATGATTTCATCTGGAACTGATAAAATTTATTTTATTATAAATATTGCAATCAATTCATACAATCAATATATTAATTGTAACAAATATATTACTACACCCCCTTTCCTCTCCTTCCTAATCTTAATCAAGCAAGCAGTTGTGAATTTTCCAAAATCCAATAATACTTGCCACTCCCAAAGTTCACTTGCAATAAGAACATACACTTTTAAATATTCCTTGTTGGTTCCTCTATGGACACCACAGGCTTGATCCCTTCTTCCCTGGCTAGGGGTGGGGGGCATCATTTCGGGGTCTGCCTCATTTGCCAAAATATTTTGGGCTTCCTACAGGCATCTTGGCCAGGGTGGGAAGCAGGATACAGTGGTACCTTGGGTTACAGACGCTTCCGGTTACAGACTCTGCTAACCCAGAAATAGTACCTTGGGTTAAGAACTTTGCTTCAGGGTGAGAACAGAAATTGTGTGGCGGCGGTGCAGCGGCAGCGGGAGGCCCTATTAGCTAAAGTGGTACCTCAGATTAAGAACAGCTTCAGGTTAAGAACGGACCTCCAGAACGAATTAAGTTCTTAACCTGAGGTACCACTGTATTGAACTAGACAGGACTCTCCTTATGTTCCTATAATTTGTAGCAATCAACACGATTCTTTCTGTTAAAAAAGGAATTATATCAAATATGCTTCACGTCTTAGAAACCTCTTGATCAGGCTAGAGCCATGTAGGATGTTGTGGTGAAATAGTTCACGGACCATCCTCGAGCTGCTGTCATTTGTGAGAATTTCCTCTGAAATTCTGGCATCCCTGTTGCCTGCAGCTGCGGAATCTTAAAAAAAGCCCACAGAGCATTAAGGCAGATAGCCACCGTGAAGGACTGCCGAGTGCCTCAAGCTGAAATTAAGCTATATCTCAGCGTAAAATCCCCCTTGGCAACAAGTGTAAATTATTTTTATTCACAGTAACCATAATTAAAACGCTCCCTTGCAATAAATAATTCAATTAGAATTAAGAGTTATGAGCTACAAAACAATACAGATGACAGAGTCCCAGAATGATTGTAAATTGGAATATAGTGAAGGGGGTGTTTGTGTGCAGGCGGGAATAGTTTGGGCCCCTCTCTTGAAATTTTCGATAGATTTACTCAACTTTTGACTCCTGACCAAATAGGCTGACGTAGAGCCAGATGCCACATAAGATCTCCAGGATCAGAGACAGTCTGCCTCTGAACACCAATTCCTGGGGGACAATAGTGCGAGAGGACTATTGTCCCAATGTCCTGATTGTAGGCTTCGGAGAGGCATCTGACTGTAAGAACAGAATGCTGGACTAGATAGGTTCTTGGTCTGATCCATCAGAGTTCTTCATTTGCAGTGGCATACCGTGGGTTGCCAGTGCCCGAGGTGAAGTGGAGGGAGGGTAGGAGGGAGGGAAACAGATGGAAAATGAATGCGGATTCAACTGCCTAACGGTGTCCACGTCACCCAGGAGATTGCAGCAGCAGAAATAAAAGAAGAGTCATTCCGTTGTCTGGAGAGGTCACTTCTTGGTTCACATAGAGAAGCCATTTTCAACAGAACCCACCAACAGAAGCACACAGCTGTCTTGAGGCAGCACTGGGTGTTGAAATTTGGTACCCCTAACAATTCTGTGCCCGGGGCAACCGTCCCTGTACCCCTCCCCCACGTTACACTGTTGTTCATGTTTTTATGAATTATCCCAAGCCATGTGGGTTAAAGGAGGATGCCTGCTTTTCATCTGCACAGAAAGATAGGAAGGGCATCCCAACTTCAGTACCTTCTTCTTCTTTGGCAATCACTCGTAGTCGAGTAAAATTGTCTTCCATAAACACGGTTTTAACAATGAGTCCGTAAGTGACTGTGGAGGCCAATTCTGGATCCACACATCCTTCCACAGTGGGGACATAGGTTTCTGGGTCGGAGTTGATCACGGTGTGGATTTGCCAAGTGTCCCTTCCTCTTAGCACGTTTCTCCCTTGCATCCTGCGTTTGAGTGTCTTCAAAGCCCATGACACCTTTGGTAAAAGCTGTTCTCCAACTGGAGTACTCACAGGCCAGTATTTCCCAGTTGTCAGTGTTTATACTACATTTTTTTAGATTTGCCTTGAGACAGTTTTTAAACCTCTTTTGTTGACCACCAGCATTACACTTTCCATTTTTAAGTTCGGAATAGAGTAGTTGCTTTGGAAGACGATCATCAGGCATCCACACAACATGACCAGTCCAACGAAGTTGATGTTGAAGAATCATTGTTTCAACACTGATGATCTTTGCTTCTTCTAGTACACTGATATTAGTTTGCCTGTCTTCCCAAGTGATGTGTAAAATTTTCTGGAGACACCGTTGATTGAATCTTTCAAGGAGTTGGAGAGAGATGGCGTTTATAAGTGGTCCATGTTTCACAAGCATATAGTAAGGTTGGTAGTACAATAGCTTTGTAAACAAGCATTTTGGTTTCCCTGCAAATGTCCCTCAAACACTCTGCACTTCAATCGGGAGAAAGCCGCAAGTACCAATGGGGACTACACAGGATGCTGTTTATGCATAGGTTCATAGGAAGCTGCCAATCAGCATTGGCCCATTTAGTTGAGTAGTGCTTGCCTAGACTAGCATCAGGACTCCAGGTTATCAGACAGGTGTCTTCCCTGGTCCTATTGGTGGTGACAAGGATTGAGTGTGAGCCTTTATGTATGAGAGTGGTTGTGTGTGATGTGACCGCCATATTTAATTTTTCAGGTAGTGGGAAATTCCCCTTGCTGTTATCAGACAGCAAGAGTGTGTGATGTTCATAATCAAGACCAGCAGAACAGAGCTGACTTCCCTCAGTAAGCGGGAGGTTGTCTTGTCGGGGGAGTGGGGAAGCAGCAAGGACTGTACTCTCTGTAGTTTTGTGTTACATGATGCCTCCCATGGCAACCATTTTGTGACTGGCACGCACAGCACTTTCTCAAAATTTGAATGGTGCCCACTGGACCAAAAAGGTTGCCCACTGCTGGTATAAACATATGCAGCAGAAACCATACATGTTAGAAAGCAGGGCTGGCCCACCCATGAGGCAGTCACCTCAGGAAGCAGATCTGGGCCATGAAGCATGCCAATTGCTGCCACCATCTCTTCCACTCCCACCATACCTGCCACCACCATGACTCCACCCTACCACTGCCTGCTCCTCTCTGGTGTCTACCCCACAGAGGAGGAGGAGACAAGGAGGTGGGGGGCATTCCTCCCCAAATGGGGGGCGGGACATCCAGCCCAGGTAGAAAGCTTCCAAGTGAATACCTGAATAGTATCTGGATGCATACTCCTATCACCATTAATGCTCATTGAGGCCCCACCAAACAGGCTGGACTCAACATAGATAAATATCAATTATAGATATGGCTTGGTGTCAATAGGTATTTACATCTTCATTCAGGGGCACTGTAGTTAGCTGAATGTGACCAGATCTGGAATGGCAACATCTTCTTTGGAAAGCACTGTGTGTTATTTCCAAAAACATAACAACAACAACAACAACAACAACAACAACAACAACAACAACAACAACAACAGGAGTGCTGCAAAAGAATGTAGTTGGTCAAGGGAGCCATGGACTCAAAAAGGTTGAAAACCTCTGCTGCAGGTTGTTTCAGATTTACTACCACATACAGTGTAGTGATATTATGGGAATCTGCTTCTGACACATGGTGATGTGTCCATGGCTGAGCTAATTGGTGCCATTTCCACTGGGCAGCATTAAATGAGTCAGGGAGGAGCTTAACTAATAAATGAAAGGCAGTATTTTTGTGAACCTTAGAATTCTTCGGTTGAAATAAGCATTGTAAAGTAATTACTCTGGGTAAATTTCCAACTTCATTTCCATATACAGTGCACTAAAAGTGCTTAGTACAATATTTAATATTAAAATGTTATTGCTATTTAAAGCTGCTCATTTGCAAATTAAATGGTGGTTAAAAGAGAGAGAGAGTTAATTTTGTCCTGGTTTTGTATACTTATTACATTAGGCTGCTATCTAGAAAAACAATGCAAAGCTCTAAGCCCAGGAAACTGCCAAGAGGAGAAAAGACAAGCTATAGTTCAACAGCAAACAGTCCTAACAGTATAAATAAGCTTCCAAACAAATGATCCTAGGAGCCCTGCAAGATCAGAACTCAAGCAGCCTGCAGGATCTGACAGCATCCTGTTTTCCACAGTGGTCAAACCAGACAGTTCCCCCAATTTCCCTGCCTATCAATGGGGCAGAAATTTTCAACGGGCCATTTACACACATCTCTAGAAGTCAGGGGTGGCCTCATCTTCCATGAATTTCTGCAATCCCTGAGGACCTAGAAAGAATCTGGTTTCTACACTGGGGTAAGGTAGTACAAAGGTAAGGGCTATTTGTGCACCATCTTCTTTCTTACAATCAGTGATTCATTCACTGAAGTGGCTTGAATTAAGAGGGAGACAAAATAATCCACCTTTTTCTTTTAACGTTGGAAAATACTTTATCAGCAATTTTTCAGCATCATTTTCAGATCACGTTTCAATGTCCCCTAGATCAGGGATGGAGAACCTTGGGTCTCCTACTCTGTCACTCAGGAGTCCGTCAACCATTCCGCTGTGTAAACCAGCATGTGATCTCCAGATGAAGGGCAGTATATAAATTAAAAAATAATAATAAATTGATAATTACCTTCACTCAGGCCACACCCCTGACCTGCCCAGCTTTGCACCCTCCCCAAGAGTTTTTGCCCAACTGTAAGGCAGAGGTGAAGAACTAGATCTGTCTGGCGGGCCAGACCCTTATTTTCCCCACCCACACAGACCAACATTGGCAGATGGGTGACATCACTCACGCATCAGTCACCTGATATCATAATAGTGTCAGGTGACTGACACCTGTCAATGTTCAAAGTAGGTTGCTAGAACCACCAACCAGCAAATACAGCACCTCTCTTGAGATGTGTTTTGAAGCCTTCAGAGAGGCCTCCTTAGCTGATCATTAGTTACAGCAATGGCAGCTGGTGGGTTTGCTAGGTTGTCACAGGGGTACGGCTACTAAGGTCATGGGTTTGTGGTTCTGGATTCCTCCCCACCTGCAGCACAACTCCTTGGAGGCCAGATCTGCCACCTCATTGGCAGCCCTGCCCAATGTCTCTTCCACAGCAACCTCTCAGTGAATAGGAAACACTGATGGTGTTCTCCCATCCCTAGGAAGGAAATGGCGGGGGTTGCCTTCTGGGGTCTCCTTGGCCCTGCACCCACCCAGTGATTCATAATGGGCCCTTTCCCCCTTGCAATGGCCTTTTAACCCAGTTCAACCATCGGGTAAGGTTGATTTGATCAGAGGCGGGGCTAGCCGCTCTGGCACCCGTGCACCTGCGGGCGGGGCTAGCCACCAACGGGGGTTGGCGAGAGTCCCAGGGGGATGCTCCATCCGCCTTGGGCATCCAGGGGCTGCTCTGGCCACCATGCACGTCCCAGGGAGGTGCCACCCGTAGCAAGCGTCGGGTGGGCAGGGCGGCAATGTCAAACCCCCCCCTCAGGGTTGGCACCTGGGGAGGACCGCAACCACCGCAACCACCTTTCTCCACCTCTGGATTTGTTTGCCACCTATCCCCATTGTTCCTGGTGTATATCTTCATTCCCCCCTTGTTCCCAGTGTAGCTTTTTTATTCCCCGGTGGGGAAGGGTAATATTGTGATTTGCCTCAGGTGCCAAAATGTTGTGGGGCGGTCCCTACTGTCACAGCTGCTTCTCTGATGAGAGAAAAGTTGTGTGGCCTCCCTCTGTTCTGGTTCTTTCCCTCTCTTACTCCTTTTCAAAGAAACACTTAGACCTTGAAGTATTAATAGGTAAAGGGACCAGTGACCATTAGGCCCAGTCGCGGATGACTCTGGGGTTGCGGCGCTCATCTCACTTTATTGGCCGAGGGAGCCAGCGTACAGCTTCCAGGTCATGTGGCCAGCGTGACTAAGCCGCTTCTGGCGAACCAGAGCAGCACACGGAAACACCGTTTACCTTCCCACCAGAGCGGTACCTATTTACCTACTTGCACTTTGATGTGCTTTCGAACTGCTAGGTTGGCAGGAGCTGGGACCAAGCAACGGGAGCTCACCCCATTGCAGGGATTCAAACCACCAACCTTCTGATCAGCAAGCCCTAGGCTCTGTGTTTTAACCCACAGCACCACCCGCGTCCCTTTGAAGTATTAATACTTGGCACTTAACAGAGTTTTGGTCCTCTGCCTGCCCTCACGAGTATGCTTCCTCAGTAGTGAACAGAAAACCTAGAGCTTTGCTCTCTCAGTCCTGTTCTAAAACATCCACACACACAGAGGAAATGAATTTCTGGAAACTCACTGCAAAAGGCTCTAGGGATTTACTTCTGAATAAAATAAATAGGATTGCATTAGCAACTAACACCCAGTGGCTGGAAAGTTCCTTTTAAAGAAGGAATAAAATAGTTTGGTTCATGTTCATCCAAATGCACCTTTCAGTTCATAAAATTTCTTGCTTCCACACAGCTGTTAAATAATACAGACTGAAATAAACACATCGGGGCTTACTTCTATGTAAAATGGAAGTAAGGATTGTGTTAGTAACCACAGCTATATCATACCTTTTCCTCAGTATAGTTAATTATTACATAACATTTTGATGCAGAAAACAATGAATATTATTGTCAGGAAACTGACATCGGAGCCAGAGGTGGAGGCAAGGCTCTCAAGCGATGCTGGAGAGAGGCCCATCAGGGAGAGAGGGAGCTCATCGGCTGGGGAAGGAAATCAGCATAACACCAGGGATAGAGGAGGGCAGATGGGAGAATCGGCGAGGGGGCTCCAAGACTCTTCGCTGGAGACCAGCGGGGAGAGCACGGGTCCTCCGCTACCCACACCCACCCTGCGCAGAAGACTAACGCGCAGGGAAAGTAGGCGTAGAATTGGCGTCAAAGAACTTCTTTGCTGGAAGAAGTTCAAGAAACGCCCACTGACGGATTCTGCTAGCGACTGAACAGCCACGGAGTGAAGGGCTGTCCAGCCAGGACAGGTTTAACCAGGCTACCTAGCCAGGAGTGGCGGTAACTTACGCACGAGCAACCCCTTATAACCATTAGAATTATGTTCAGGAATATTATATTTTATTTAAGCCAAATTGTTAGAAAAAGGAGTCTTTTCCACCATATGATCAGTTCTAAATACTGAAACAGCAAGTTCCTTCAGTACTCCACTGGTGTGGGCACTTAATACACAACATTATCTTTAAAGTTTCTTAAAAGCAGGCATTTGCTTAACTCAAAATTCCTTTCCCTTTTGATCAGCCACATCTACAGAGGTCAAGATACTGTCCCACCTCCTCATTCAAAGTGAATATGGTGCTGGAAGCTCACAACACGTGCCCTACTAATTGGACCACCAAAGTCAGGATGTCTGTATTATCAATACTCTCCCCAACCCCACCATCATGAAAGACACAGTCCTGGTCTCAGAAAGAAAACAAACATCTGGTCCTCTGCAAAGTACTGCTAAGCCTTTTGTTTTAATTAAAATAACGATAATAAGTTCTTGCACGCAACCCTAATGGGAGTTAATTATCTTGCATAAGCCCATATCAAATATTCAGATATGTTAAATAAACACAAATGAATTTAAAAGGCCAGTCTTGCCCAAGAAGAAAAATATTGGGTGGGACAGTTTGCAATAAAAAATATTTTCTCCCCACCCCCTGACCCCAACAATAAAAAAGGTCCTGCTCATGAAGAAGAAATTAGAAGAAATTAGATTTTGTGTGCTCTCTTTGTCAGCCACTATGTTTACCACTACAACTCTCACTGAAAAGTGTGTGTGTATCTGGCAGTGATGAACCCAGAAGCTGAACACAGAGATTTTTTTAAAAAAATACCAAAAGACTGGTCTTTGCAGAAGACTGTCTGCATGCAATTCATTTCAATGAGAACTTTCCAGCGGATTGTGTCCATTATCCATCCTACTCAAAACCTGCACATTCATCCATTTTCATAAGCCAAGACTATCCATCATTTTAGCAATCTCTGTGCTGTTGCAGGGCTTGTTTGTATGGTTGTTGTTGTTGTTGTTTTGGGGGGGGACAGAGCTGTTGCCAAATAATAAGTCTTGCACATAATGGCAGGTGTGATAAGCACTAGCCACAAATAATAAGTGAGATACACAGTGAACTCTGCGACTTTTGGGTATAGCAGGCCAACTGATTTCAGAGGTGCAACAAAATGTTTATCATTTCATTATTGTCTTTTCCCTCCACATGCCCTTAGGAACGTAGCAACACTGGGAGATTGTATCTCTTTTTAATAAACTGAAAGTGTTGTCCATGCCTCAAAAAAAAAACTTATTGGTTAATTATATATGTATCATGAAGAAGAGCTGCAGATCTACTCAAAGGTTCCTATCTCTTCCAAGTGATGGATGCTTGGTTGTTCTGGGAGGGCTTGCTGATGTCTAAAGTTCTTTTTCTTATCAATCCAGGTGTTTTGGTTTGGGTTTATTAAAATGCCCAAACAAGTTGTTCATGGTGGAAGATTTTTCCTCTTTTACTGCCCATAGGAACCACCCGACTTTAGCCTAGCCTTCTCCACCTCTTCCTTTCCCTCTGTAGCCACTCCTCCACTGCCGTGTTCTGTCTTCCATTTCCACTTACCTCCATTGGCAACTGGCAGTTGCAGGGCATCTGTGGGTGAATATCTCACCAACTGAAGCATTTATCAAGGCATACATCTGAGTCTCCAGGAGGAAGCAAAGCCAAGCTCAAACATACCAGCCTGAGTAAAAAAGGCCTCCTTGTGGGTTACAGAAATGAAGCATATAGCATAGCTGTCCTCCAAAAGCAACATTTGCATAGTTCAGATTGATCTTTCTGGGCAACATATTCGATGCAGTGTATAGTCTGTGTTCTGTCCAACCATAGGTTTCACTACTTCAATAAGGGACACGTGGAGGGAGATCTTCACTGGTGATCTCAAAGGAGCTTAAAACTTATTATGGTATGGAGGCCAAACAACAACCCTAGCCAGTGTGGTGTAGTGGTTAAGAGTGGTGGACTTGTAATCTGGTGAACTGGGTTCACGTCTCCGCTCCTCCACATGCAGCTGCTGGGTGACCTTGGGCCAGTCACACTTCTTTGAAGTCTCTCAGCCCCACTCACCTCACAGAGTGTTTGTTGTGGGGGAGGAAGGGAAAGGAGAACGTTAGCCGCTTTGAGACTCCTTCGGGTAGTGATAAAGCGGGATATCAAATCCAAACTCTTCTTCTTCTTCCTACAGTTTAGGGCTGAGGATGGGCATCAGAAGTGTAGAGTGCTTAAAACTTTGAGCCACACCTTGCTCAAATAATGTGGTCCCACTCTTGAGCAGGTCCTTTATTGAACTGAGGTTTGCAACCCATATCTGCCTGCCCTTTTTCATGTCCTCCCTTTCCCAAAATAAAAGGCCTTATCTCCAGGAAGGGGTGAGCAAGCAGTGGATGGCTCTTTAAATTCAGGAGAAGGGCTCAGGACCTGTCTACCTCAGGAAATGATGTGCAAAGGATTTTTTCCCAGTAGACATCATGCAGCCTAACTACAAGACCAAATATTCCCAGCAGGACATGACACTGAAGCTGCAGCAAAAAAGAGATTCCACAGGGTCAGCCTTCCACTGTCTGCCATTCTCTTGCTGCTACCACTTCACCAAGATGAGGGGTTTTCAACTTGAGAAAGGGAACAGAAGGAAGAGGAGGAGGAGCTAAATTGGAAGTTTTGAGCAATCACGTGGAAGACTGAAAATGCAAGTGTGTTAGATTACTCACAGCCTTTCCTTCACTATGAGAGTTTTGTTTAGGCTCAACTTACCCTTAGAGCCTCCAAACACTCATTCACTGAGTGGTTCTCATGAGTCCCTTTTTTTTCCTTCAGGAGAACTTCCAGGACTCTTACCATCATAGGACACCCAGCTTCAAGGGCCCTGCCCTCAATCCCTCCTTAGGGTTCTTTATCTTTAAACCAGTCTTGAGCTAGACTTTCCATCAAATAGAGGATTCCTTCATAGAATCATAGAGTTGGAAGAGACCCTGAGGATCAATTTTGAGTTGGGCATGCAGCAGATCTAGCGAGCCTGTGGAGAGTCTTCAGGGCCACACAGAAAGGCATGGAGCCTATGTTCAGCCCCTAGGCCAGAAGGAAACGTGTAAGAGTTAAACTATAATTCCACAAATTTTGTGGGTTGTAACATGGAGGGTTGAAGGGGATACCGTGCTGTGGAAGCATTGGTGTTTGTTTTTGCAGCAATGCAAAGTCTTACTTTCCCTTGGGTCTGTTTCTCTTCCACCCTTTCATTGCAAAGTTCTTCCCCTTGACACCCCCCCCCAAAAAAAAATACAGAGGCTGTTTCTGGTTTCGGAGACTACCAGCTACCACAGTTCGAGGATGCACAGATCAAGATCTCAACATTTCTCTTACCATTTGAACTTTCCCCCTCTGCTTTGGCCTGCTACGTCTTCGGCAAAGGAAACTACTAGCTGTCAAGCTGGTTGATTTATCCAATTTATTCATATCAATTCATTGGATAATGAGCCACCGGCATGCTTCAGGTATCTCATAACCATTATCCTCATTTCATAATTTACTGCAAGGGAAAATGTAATATAAACATTTCCTAAATATTCACAGAGAATATGCCTATTTTAATAAACTCAAATTGTTATCCTTAATTTGGGCCTTTCATAGTAATATGGTAATCACTCGCTTAATTGCTTTAACTTCCTGTTCAATATGCAAAAGGACTTTTTATTTTTATTTTATGCAATGTGAGCAAAAGTTTTAAGACCTATTACTAAGTCTCCATGGGCCACACCAAGGACTGTTGCTTGGGTTGCCTCCCCTGAAGTCCCCCTCAAAATAAATTGGGATTTTCAAGTGTTCATCCTGCGTGTATTCATGTCAGTTTCCTGCAGGATGTAAAACCTTGATTTTCCAGGGTTCTACTTCATGAAGGGAGCCTACACAAGTAAAAGCAAGTTACCCACTTCAGATTGTTACCATCATAGGATTCTGGGAAATCCACAAGCAGGACTTGAGGGTAATAGTCCTCTCCTTTTGGGAATGTACAGACCTGGCTAGCTACTTACTAACACATCTAACATACCATCCAACTGCCCTGAAAATACTGGGGTCGTCACAAAAACCCTTAAGCCATCATGGCTTCTCACTTTTTCATCCAGAGTCTCAAATTCCCATGGGGGCTTCCATTCAGTACAGTGTTTCAGCATATTACCAGAAGTTCAGATCTATGCGTCCCTCTAACACACTTCTTAGATCTATGTCTCAATATGGCGTCATTTCCTGTTTGTATGAAAACAAGATCTGAGTCACTTGAATGCCCCTAAGAAAGTTTCCCTGCTCCTCAGTTGGTTGGTCTCCCACAAAGAAGGCAGTGAGTGGGGCAGCGAAGTGGGTGGGGCCTTTCATGAGGCCGCTACCATGAGAAGCCATTACAGTCACTTGGCTCCAGCTTGCTTTGGTCAGTCACTGCATCTGTGTCCCCTCCCCGGCCTCTGAGGAGCAGGCACAGGGGGTGTAGAATATGTCCCTATTTTCATCTGAGGAACGTTGGAGAGTATGTATCTAAGCATGATCTCACACCTCTTTTCCCTCTTTGAAGCATAGGACTCATGCCCACTGATGGCAGCAGTGTAAGGAGTAAAACTAACATTTGAAAGGGCCCTGGATGCACAAAACTCTGTACAGGCCAGGAGACAGATCCACACAGAAGCTGGATCATCCCTATGGTTCTTTAAGACACTTTTTAAAATTTTATAATGAAATGATTTTAGAATGTTGTATTATTTTATTGTTGTTAGCTGCCCGGAGCCCGGCTTCGGCTGGGGAGGGTGGGATATAAATAAAAATTTATTATTATTATTATTATTATTATTATTATTATTCTGTTATTCCATGTTATATCCCATATTATTTCATACAAGTTACATTTCGATCTCGTTTTAATGTTGTGCAATCATTGCTGAAGCAAAAGTTAGCGTGCAAAACAAATTCCAGACCAGTATTCCTACAGTATCTTCAACGAATCCTTTTATAATACGGTTGGAAATGATGTTTGCTTCTCAATGGGAGAGATCCGGCTCGTTTAAGGTTTGTTGCTCTTTTCATTGCTTCCTGCTGCCAGTAATGGATGGAAGCCATAGTCTCTGGACAAAGTATTTCAGGACAGGTGGCAAGATGACACCTTGACTTTCCGCTATAAATGCTAAGAAAGCACTCAGCCCCTGAGCAACTATCCAACAAATAAGATTGGAAGCTTTGGGCAATTTAATCAGAGGGTGCTTTAAATTGTGGCTTTGCAATTAAACACAGAGTACTCATGCAGTTGTAATTCATCGCATCACTCTTGTGCCATGCCGTCCTGCAGACAAAAGCTGTCTGGTGCCTCTAAGAGTGAAGAAATGGGAAAGGATAATGTTCTAGGGGCCCGTAGGTCTATGTAATGCTTTACGATGCTGAAAATACCCTTGGGACCTGTTCTGCTATCTTGTAATTATGCACACATCGTCTGATTTATGTTGCATGCCTCCCAGCAATACCGGCATGCACTCTGCTGCCTTGCCCTATTTGTGCATAAAATACTCGGTGCCATAATGTCGTAAAATAGGGTAGAGGCTCATTTCACAAGTTACTATCAAATTTGAGCAAGCAAGGGGGTATAATAATCTAATGATCCTTTTCAGCTAGGATAAATATGCACAATTTAGCCTTAGACACAGAGTCACAGTGAAGTCATTTCGACCCAGCGCCTTTGAGAAATGTCACTTGGCAATGGAAGATCTATAACTACACACACACACACACACAAACTTTCTTCACATGGTGATTACAGGTCTGTGGCAAAAGGAGGAAAGGAACCAAACAAAAATGCAAAGTTCAAGCTCTATTCATTGCTCCCAGTTTTTGGAAAGCGCATGGGCCGAAGCAGAGTTCACATGTTACAAAAGGGCTCCATGCAATGCACTCCCAGGACACACTGAAATGAAAAACACTGGCACGTGAATCCCCAAAGATGTGGCTGAACTCCCGCAATAGTGGCAGTCGAAAAAAGTGCCACTTCATTGTAGAATTCCAATTCAGGAAATGATGTAGAGCTTGGGTTCACATCCTATAGTTCCCACATGTGACTGTATCCTTGGAAGCAGCTGGTGGATGTGATTTAGATTCTGGCATAGCTGCAGGTTTGCTGAGTGGCCTTCATTCTTCTCATATGTCAGTTTCATATCTGCAAAATGGGAATAACCCTAAAACAGTGTGACTCAGTGGGCTCTAGCCAACTAAGTAGGCCCGTTAACATGAATTGAACTATGTTGGTTATATCCATTCATTTCAATGGTTCTACTTTGAGTAGGACTAGTATTAGATACAACTCAATACCTTTGCTGAAGTACAAAGTGGAGTGGGTGGACTGAATTAGCCATCAGGTTATTTATACAATAATGTAGCACCTCAGCAAAATTGGCACCTTGCTGACTTTTTTTTGCAAGTGCTTCCATATGGAAAATGTGCCTGCACTACTCTCTGTTCTGGTCTCCTTTAACTCCCAATATAGCTCAAAACACGGGGACTTTTTGTTATCGATTGGCAAGGAATAAAACATATTTATGGCCAAATTTAAAATGCAGTTGATGTAGCAGAGCGCTTTGTACAGCTAAATAAATTAAAAGTTATATGAAACTTAATTCTTCTCTGACACAGAAAATGCTGGAAGAGTTGCTGGACTAATTTTTCCACTCCCTGATTGGTGATCAGATGAGATACCTAGTTCCTGACTGTTAAGGTGAGGCACAACCCCCACCCTAGCCAATAAGGGTGTTATTCTTCCTCCAAGAGTGATCCCAGTCAATTAGGAATCACACCATGAACACAAGAGACCATGTGGTGGAGTGATTAGACTGTTGGACTAGGACCTGCAAGATGAGAAATCTTAGCCATGAAATTCCCTGAGTGACACTGGGCCAGTTAGTCTCTCAGAGTTGTTGGGAGGATATAATGGGGAGAAAGAGAACCATATGCATGACCTTAAGCTCCTTGAAGAAAAGGTAGGATATAGATGCAACAATTAATTAATTAAATGTGATGATGTCATACACACAATGAGACGTAGACAATCAGGAGTGACAGAGACCACCAAGGGGAACCAAAGCTGATTGAGCGTAATGGAAGTGCTTCCTGAACGAGGAGCTGCTAGCGTTAAAAATGTAAACTATAAGTTCTATAGGTGACTGCTAGAATTGCACTTTGGCTATTTCCTGGGCAGTGAAATGTTCTCAGGCTCTGAACTGGCTCTGAACGCACCCAGACTGTCTTTGAGGCTCTCCTAGATAGGAATGGTTCTACAAAGTTCCTGTCTGTGCTGGGACTTTGCTTGAGCAACAGTGATTCTTCTGGGATTAATATACTCTTGACCTTGCTTGGCTTGAAACAGTAAACACACACACACACCGCTGCTCCCAAAATACATATAATTATGGCCCTGCGCTACAATTCCTGTCTCCTGGTTGACCGCTGCTTCCAATTCCATCCAAGAAAGAGATAGAACCCTCTCCTCTGCATTGCTTTTCAATTCTAAATTGCATCCCTTGAAGTAGCCAAATCTACCTGCAGGAGAAAACACACAGCATACATATAGCTCAGCTGGTAGAGCATGAGACTTGTAATCTCAGAGCTGTGGGTTTGAGTCCCCCGTTGGGCAAAAGATTCCTGCATTGCAGGGAGTTAGACTAGATGACTCTTGTGGTCCCTTCCAACTCTACAGTATGATTCTCTATGAAATGCCTGTGTGATTCCCCTGGCAGTGGTGTAGCAGATGAGGGATGTGGGAGAACACAGCTCTGGGACTTTTTTCCAGAGCAGAAGTGATTGAATAACCTATGGAGAGTGCCAGAGCAGACCCTCCTTGCTCCAGCAAGCGAATGAGGTGGTGACAAGGCTTTCAGGTTTGATTTACTGCTTGCGATCTATCAACATAGAGGAAGCCAGAGAATGAAAGCACCTAGCTATTCTATTACGGTCAGCTGATCTTTGCTATTTCTGGGTACCAGGTGCAATGGACCAGCATAGCTTGGGCTCTGTTTGGGAGTGGAACAAAAGAGACTCTGTGGTGAGTTCCTGCACTTCAAAAATTGCCACTACGCCACTCATTGTTCCTATGGGATGAATAGCAACTTTGGCAGGTGGTGAGATTGGCACAAAAATGGCATGAGGAAAAGATCTCAGTCCCCAGGCACACACACACACGTGTGTGTGTCACTTGCTGATTTAGGATCTCCCTGGCAGCTTTAAGGTAGAAGATCAGCTGCTAAAGGAAATCTAAATGCAGAGCTCTCCATCTTTCAAGTTTGGCCCCCAAGACATTGCTCTTTCCTAATGAATGCAACTCGGGCTCAGAAGAAGCTGAAACAAAAAATATTGTTGCCGCTGTGTTTTTACAACAGGCATAATGAAAGGATGGCTCATGGATGAAGAAGTGCCAGAATCCTTCTAGTGAAACAACTCGTCTCGTTCAGTAATTTTGTTTTTAAATTATGAATCTATTAACTTTTAAAATGTATGAATGAACAGCTGCTACTTCACACAGCAGGGTTAAAAGAAAGGTTAACGGAGTTCTTCAGCAGTTCATTTTTTTTGTCTCTCATGTAAAGGTCAGATTGATCACAGCCTTGATTATTTTAGTTAATAAACACACAGGGGAGTAAACTTCCTAATGCAATAAAAGTAGAGGGAGCGGGAAACAAATTTCCCAATAAAACCAGTACTGCAACTGGTAATTTTTCCACCCTGGGCATGGCTACCATTATTCCAACACACCAAGTCTGCCTGTAGGCAGCTGTAAAAACTGTATTTTAAAAAGCCAAGAACCGAAAGTCAGGCAATCTGGTAGGTCTACTCTGAGCAAGAATGGGCAAAATCCGTCAGTTTCAGTTTCTCTCCATTTCTTACTTTTCCAATATATAACTCAGTTCTCCCTATTTCCACATCAGTTTGCTGTTTTTAAAAAAATGTGTGAAAATTCATCAGCATTTTAGTGCCAATTTCACCTAACATAGGCATTTTTGTGTGCACTTTTGTCTAATATATGTTGCTGTAGTTTTCCACAATATAATGCATTTTGGATATTATCTTCACTAAAAATGCATTTAAATGCATACTTCACCCCCAATAGATAGATTTTTGTAGATACTGCTTGGTGGGAGAACTGCATTGTAAAATTCACATTCTTTCAGAAAGTGTGAACCAGGTGGATTTGCCTTTAAATGCAAACTGGATCAAATTTCTCCACCATCCCTAACTCTGAGTATAACTAGTTCAGATCTAAGCCAACTGCTCTGCTCTAAGTCTGAGTAGAGGGCCTGCACTTTGCCTTTGCTATATATAGAGCATGGCAAACATGATTCTTTAATATACTCAGGTGTTATATTAGTTTTTCTTAAAGCAGTGTGGCCAGAATACAAAGCAACCTCTTCCACAAACACACAAAGCATTGTGATTATTCCCTTCTCTCATTTGGGTATAGAATACAGAATATAATGACTGATGCTTAATCAGTACTAGCATGTGCATACTACCAAAGTAAAAAGGCATTAAATAATAATAATCTGGAAATGCCCTTATAATTAAAATATGATAAAAACTCTCACTGTTTCAAGTTGTTAACAGTTGGGTTTTGTCCCTTCTTTGTTGGATTTTTACCAGCCAGCCAGTGGGAAATTCGTGTGATTTTAAGGGTTTGCTTTTGTTAATGATGAAATGAGTAGCATTTTCCAAATCTACTGTGCACAATGAAATATGACATTTTCCTCTCCTGAATGCTCACACTCCTTGAAAACTCTGTTTTGCTTAACTGTCTTTAGCAACTTGATTTCAAAGTCACTTTCTTTGTACTGCTGTATCATGGGGAAAGCAGAAGAAAATAAAGGGGTAGAGTGCAAAATTTGAATTCATTAGTACCAAGGACGGAGAGATTTGCCACTAATCAGACTTTACTACAACTTTACTACAGGGAGTTACTGTAGCACTGTTATAACTGAAGGCGACAGTCATCAGACTGCACCCAGGCCCCAAAGGCAGTTTCCCTCCTTTTCTTATCAAATGGCAGATCCATAGGTGAAGTACACATGGAGGGGGAATTAAATGGAGGCAATGCAGAACTTTGATTAGTCAAGTGCAACCTGTGGGCCTTACATTACCTCCCTCAGCCAGCCTTCTGGCTCAGATTGTGATATTTCCTGAAGCCCTAGACTCAGTGGTAGATTGATAGGAATGCACAGGATGCGTTCCCCATGTGGCTAAGGTATTAGTATATGCTGTTAACTGAGAGGATGCCTTTGAAACATGGCTTCGAACAACGAATAGCCAGGGTTGAATTTTATTGTTTTAGTTCATTGCACTGTATCTACTAAGGTAAAGGTAAAGGGACCCCTGACCATTAGGTCCAGTCGTAACCGACTCTGGGGTTGCGGCGCTCATCTCGCTTTATTGGCCGAGGGAGCCAGCGTACAGCTTCCGGGTCATGTGGCCAGCATGACTAAGCCACTTCTGGCAAACCAGAGCAGCGCACGGAAACGCCGTTTACCTTCCCGCCGGAGTGGTACCTATTTATCTACTTGCACTTTGACGTGCTTTTGAACTGCTAGGTTGGCAGGAGCAGGGACCGAGCAACGGGAGCTCACTCCGTTGCGGGGATTCGAACCGCCGACCTTCTGATCGGTAAGTCCTAGGCTCTGTGGTTTAACCCACAGCACCACCCGCATCCCACTGTATCTACTAGTCGCTGATTAAATTCAGTGGAGGCTGGCCCATTAGAGCAACCAGGGTTTAGCCCTACCAAGTGAAATGTCAAGCAATGTTTTCCTCCAAAATCTCAACGTCACGCTTTTTCCTTGCACCACATATCCTTCCATTTGAACTCAAGACTCAAGAGCAGAAGAAAATTATTTCCAGATCTTAGAAATAGGGTTTGTTTTTTTTAAAAGAACAGAACAGATTGCAGTTGGAAGAGTAAAGAGATTGTTCCATAGAACAGAATTACAGAATCACAGAACTGTAGCACTGAAAGGGACAACTCTGCAATGCAGGAATCTCTCACTCAATGTGGGGCTCAAACTGACAACCCTGAGATTAAGAGTCTCATGCTCTACCGACTGAGCTGTCCCTCAACCATCAGGTAAGCAGAAATGCTTGCACTGACAGAATGATAATATTCACGTGACATTGAATTTCACCCTATGCTTTTGCTCACATGAGTTGTCCTGGACTTCTGGAAATGTACATTCACACGAGCGCAGTTGTAATTTTGTGCTTACTTATATGAAACAAGTCTCAATGGACACAGTAGAATTTAGTTCTGAGTAAACATGCATAGGACTGGGCTGCAAATGTAATGTATGAACTGGTGGAGACCAGGGTTATCGACGTGTAGCAACCACCATGTTCTCTCAGTTCACATGCCATATTTGAACCTGCAAGAACGAACTGGGATCAGACAAGGAGACTGGTGTGAGCCAAGAATTCAGGTTATACCAGGTTCTGGCACTGTTCAGTTGTTCATTAAAAACTTTAAATTGTCTAGAACTACCATTAAATCTCCAAAAATTCAATGACGCTGCAAACTAACTTAAGTTGTATAGCCCTGTGCAATTTAAAAAATCATACGAAAACAACAGCAATACTGCACAATGTTACCATTTGGTTACCAATGCCTTACTTTTGTTTGCTTTTTGTGTCAGTAGTCTGAAATACACTATCAACAGGCGTGATATTTTCTATGTATTGTCCAATAATGTTTTTTTCTGATTACAGTTTCAGGTTTTCTTCTTTAGCTGCATCTACTCTTGCAGATGGGACGCGGGTGGCGCTGTGGGTTAAACCACAGAGCCTAGGATTTGCCGATCGGAAGGTTGGCGGTTCGAATCCCCATGATGGGGTGAGCTCCTGTTGCTCAGTCCCTGCTCCTGCCAACCTAGCAGTTCGAAAGCACCTCAAAGTTGAAGTAGATAAATAGGTACCACTCCAGCGGGAAGGTAAACGGCATTTCCGTGTGCTGCTCTGGTTTGCCAGAAGCAGCTTAGTCATGCTGGCCACATGACCCGGAAGCTGTATGCCGGCTCCCTCGGCCAATAAAGCGAGATGAGCACCGCAACCCCAGAGTCGGTCACGACTGGACCTAATGGTCAGGGGTCCCTTTACCTTTACTTTACTCTTGCAGATAGATATTCAGGTGAGTGTGGAGTTCCAAAACTTGATCAATGTGGTATTCCGCCCCCCCCCAGATTATTGATATTATTATTGTTATTATTAAAATGTGTATGCTGCCCTTCACCCTTAGATCTCGGCACAGTTCACAACAACAAAATAAAACACAAAATGCATAAGAAAAACACTCACAAACCAATAACCCTACCTCCCCCACCCCTTCCACAAAAACTTGATTTTCAGCCTAAGCAGCATCCACATCCACATTCATCATTGTTGAACAGACCAATCCCATCGTGAATCTTGTATTTCAGAAATGTGCTCTCTTCCCACCTGCCCAGATTACCTTTGGACTCCAACTATTGCCAAGTTCAAAAACGGCCACTGGGTCTGCGCAGCTTCCCCCTTTCTTGGCTGGCAGTGTACATGCTAAGTACTAGCTGAACATTTGGCTCACTCACTTTTCCTATGTATTGGATAAGTGAAAAGAAAGCACACACCCCAAAAATACCCCTGAAGCAAAGCAGCTGCCAAAAAATATATATTATTATAGTATCTCTGATTCATTAAATGGGAATGTTGTCGGGGGGGGGGGGGGAGAGAGAGATAGTACCTAAATGCTATTGAGTGAAGAGCAAGGATTTTTCAAAGAATCTACAAAGGCAAAGAAAGTTTCGGCTTTATAGGCTGAGGAAAGGATCATTAGGAAGGAGTCGGAAGATGAAAAAATGCAATAAGAGAAAGTTACAGAAGGATACCCGGTGTAATAGATAAGTCCAAAAGGCAATATAATATATCACCAGAATTAATAATAATATGTCTCAATAGCTCAGGCAATGTCACCCCGTTCCTTCTCCCTGCCGCCACCCCAGCACTGAAGCCAAGGCTGCAATCAGCATAGTTTATATTTTCAGTAGTTCTGCATTTTAACAATCACAATGAATCATCATCCGGGAAGCATTCCTTCGCGACAACTTTAACAGCTATAGTAGCAACTTGAACAGAACAAAGAAGCAGTATTATGCTTCACATTTGAAGCCATGTTAATTCTTTAAATAAATGAAAGTTGTTGAAAATGAGCTTCTAAAGTTGAATTCGATTCATCTGTAAATGTGCTGCTTCAGTAACTAATAACATTGGCAGCACAAAAAAATGAATCACATTTAAAATGGCTAAATTTGCCAAATCGGAACAAGATTTAAAACTATATTGCATGGCAAAATAGTCCTTTGGGAACATCTGTACTGACTTGTAGTGAGCCTATTGTTATTTGAGAAAATAAGGAATAAGCGTATAAAGAATAACAATACACGGGCAATTTGAACCAAGCCGTGAAAATGAGGAAATTTATGTGCTAAAGCTACTTTCGGGTCCACAGATATAACTCCCAAAGGTCACATAATACTTTGGTGCTAAATAATCGACATATACTGGTGGCAGATGTGACATGTATTTTTATATCTCTAGCTGTTTACCAGTTACTGTGGTGCTAACTCAAGACCAGCTGCTAGGAGAGATGGGCCCTTTGTCCCATTTGTGGGGCCTGCAGAAGACTGGGAATAGTAGCAAGCCTCTGGGGTAGTTGATCTGTGAAGCAAAAGAACAGAAAGAGAAAGTGTCTAGGATGAGGTTTCTGTAGACTCTCCTCTTCCCAGCCCCTTCGTTCCACCTCCCAAGGAACCAAGAATGAGACTGCTGGCTAAACATCTTCAACCTCAACCCAAGATCTGCCTTTGGTTGAAGAGTGGAACTGCAGCTCTAAAGCAGGGGTGAGAAACCAATGATTTACAGGCCAGAACTATCCCATGCAACCTTTGCCAGGGGTCTGCCAAACCACTAACCTAACTGTCCCATGGAATCTTTCCTCATGGCCCACCAACCCAATTCAAAGTCACCAGCAAC
This sequence comes from Podarcis erhardii, assembly GCF_964252035.2. Classification (NCBI taxonomy): domain Eukaryota; kingdom Metazoa; phylum Chordata; class Lepidosauria; order Squamata; family Lacertidae; genus Podarcis; species Podarcis erhardii. The sequence continues at coordinate 76,561,185 of NC_138510.1, forward strand.
AACATTGGGACAGAGGGAGAGAAACCCAGCTCAGAATGTCTAGCAGAACCTGGCAGGGGGACAGTGGCAACCGCATGAGGGTAGCAGAGGTGTTTGAGGAGAACAAGCCACTTCCTCTTCCAGAGCATTTGGCAATGCTCTTCCCCCTGGCAAACCAGAGCAGCGCACGGAAACGCCGTTTACCTTCTCACCAGAGCGGTACCTATTTATCTACTTGCACTTCATGTGCTTTCGAACTGCTAGGTGGGCAGGAGCTGGGACCGAACAATGGGAGCTCACCCCGTCATGGTGATTCAAACCGCTGACCTAGTAGTAGTAGTAAGAGCCTATTAACTGAGGGGTCTAAATATAGATACAGTAGTTTAGATTAACTAAGCCGGTCTACTTACCATACACTACCCTCAACTGCAAAGGGAAGAGGAGATTATATTTCAGCCCAGAAAAGGACTCCCAAGAGTTGAAACTTTTGGCCCATAGTTACACAAGGAAATTATTTTAAGGGAGAAACCTAGCACAGGGGAAATCTCCCTAAGAAGAGGTTAAAGAAGCAAAGATGTTTAACCAGCCCTTTGGTGTCAGTGAGCGAACACTGATCTTTGTTGAACAGTCAGAAAATTAGGGCAGTGCAGCAAGAGAAAAACTACTCATTGAGATCTAGCACGTCGTGATTTTAACCTGTCTGGAATTTCCCTCCTCAGATAAAATGGTTCATATACAAGAGTTTCATCACAGGGGGCAATTACCAAAGGAAAGAAGAACAGATGAGGTCAGATATAAAATGCTCAGATGTCTAAACACCCTGACACGTCTGCTTCCATCACAGATGAGGCCTTCTGAGAATTGCGTCAAAAGGTTGGTGCACTCATTTTGCAAAAGTTCAGACACAAAAGCATTATGCAACCGAGAAGATTGATATTGCCTGGCTCTAAACTATTTCAACAGGAGCATGTAAACAGGAAGAAACTTTGCAAGGAGTGATTTGGTGTTTGGAATGAAGCAAAGAAGGGAACAATTACACTCCTCAAATGGTCGTCATTACCGTTTCAATAATTACATTCGCATTTCCCAAGCACAACAGGCACAAGCCACTTGAAGGGGAAATCTAATGATGAATTCTTCCCAAGAGAGAAAGCAATTCTTCTAAGGAATAAAAAGAGGCCGTGAGAAATCCCGCTGTCATAAATCTAGTATTTCTCATTACCCCCCCCCCAAAAAAAAGTACATCAGCCCCAAAGTGATTGCTTCTAAAATTACAAACCCTGGTGGGCAGTTATATTAGCAGGGTTACCTTCACTATTGTCATGGGTCTTGAAAAACAACCTCAGATGTTACAGCCTGGTAAAAATAGACATCCAAAATAAGGAAGTCATGAAGGGGGGCGTTGTGAACACGGTATTTACTGGAACTACAGAAGGCTGTTAGATGCTGGACGGTCAAGGACAGAAGGCTGGAAGAACCAGTTTCTGCACTCTGTAAGGTCAAGTTTGTTTTAGAAACGCAGGATAGGCTTCGTCTAACTATCATTTTATCTTATTGAAATACATACAGCTTATTGTTTAATGGGCAAATAGTCCAGCTCCTAGACCATATGCATCAAAGTAATTTTATCCAGGAACACCATCTTCATAGTCATAATATTAAGTAATTACTTTGGGATGCTGGTCAAACCTGAGACATGTTAATATAGAGTATTTGGTTTCATGCCTAGAAGAGAGACTACATAGAAAACTTTGTGCTCTTGAGATTTTTCAACTACAATGCCCATCAGTCCCAGCCAGTGGGAATCCAGGAGCTGTTGTTTCGTTTTTCCTTCGATGCTCAAAAGTGGCTTGACGGGTGGGTTGAAGCAGGCGTGTTAGCTTTCCAACCAGTGGGTCGCTGTTGCTTACTGAGAGGAAGAGGGAAAGGGGAGAGGCAACAGAAAAGTTGATGCAGTTAAAAAATACCAGTGGAGCCAATCCAGTGTTCCTGCTGGTGTTCCTGCTCTCACTCTCTCTCTCTCCTCCATAATTATTTTCAATCTAGATTTCCGAGTCAAATTCCCTTTTGTTTTCTGACTGCTCCAAAAGCACTTGTTGATGGTTGACCTTCTAAAAGTTTGTTCTTGGTGTTTACTAGCACATCTTTCACATAAATGCAGACATACATCACCTTTTTACAATACTGCAACTTCCTTCAGACTCTAAATACTTCCCAAAGTGCTAATTGTAATTGATGGTTTGATTACACACAAATAAATGAAAGGAAATGTACTTGTCTAACACTTAGTCTGTCAGATATTATTTCTATTTATTTATTTCACAGATTACAATATCCTTTCAATATTTGTTTTCTAAATCCATAGTCCCCAAATAAGCACCACTCAGTTTGGAAACAGTTATACTATTTCTGTGTTAAAGTGTGGCATAGTTATTTGTGGTTCTTCTTGGTTCCTAAAGGTAAAGGGGACCCTGAGCATTAGGTCCAGTCATGACCGACTCTGGGGTTGCGGCACTCAACTCACTTTACTGGCTGAGGGAGCCGGCGTACAGCTTCCGGGTCATGTGGCCAGCATGACTAAGCCGCTTCTGGCGAAGCAGAGCAGCACACGGAAACGCCATTTACCTTCCCGCCAGAGCGGTACCTATCTATCTACTTGCACTTTGACTTGCTTTCGAACTGCTAGGTTGGCAGGAGCAGGGACTGAGCAACAGGAGCTCACCCCGTCGCGGGGATTCGAACCGCCGACCTTCTGATCGGCAAGTCCTAGGCTCTGTGGTTTAACCCACAGTGCCACCTGCGTCTCTTGGTTCCTAGAGAGGATCAAATTGCAGCAAGAAGCACTTTTAAAACGGATGGGCATTAGTTAGCAGGCCTGATTTATTTCCTTTTTAAAATATATGTTGCCCTTCATCATAAACAATTTCAGGATATGTAACAGCAGGGGGGAAATCATCAACATGAAATCAAATATAAAATCACACAGCAAATAATCGCTATAAAAATCAGCACATGCTACCCTCCAACTATCATACTCTGATGGATAAGTCAAAGCTGTTTACTCAAAAGACCTGATGGGAAAGAGCAGTGCCAGTGCCTCTGGGGAAGACTGTTCTACAACTGGGTGTCACCACTGAGAAGTCCCTATTACAAATCCTATAGGTCTTGCATGGCCTTGTTTGACCATGCAGAAGGGCTTCCTCAGTAGACCATACAGGAAGAAGCACTCCATCAAAACCAACACCTTGACGTGGACCAGGTAGCAAACAGGCAGCCAGTGCAGATCTTTCAAGACCAGTGTGACACGGACTCACACAGCTGTATTAGTCAATATTGTTGTCACCACATTTTGCACTACTTGTGGCAAACTCCAAAACATATTCAAGGACAGCCCAAAATAGAATGCATTACAGTAGTCTTCCCAGGAGATTCCCAGGGCCTGAATTTCTGTGGCTAGGCCTGGCAAACCAGCCAGAGCTAGAAACAAGCACTCTGTGGCCTCCTGGGTCTATAGTGACAAGGTAGAATCAAGGCGGACCCCCCCAAACTATGCAACTGCTCCCTCAATAAGAGTCTAAGTCCATCCAGAAAAGGTTACTGTATTAATTCTGAAAGCAGGTAACCACTGATACACAGCATCTACAAATTGTCCAAAATCAGCTTCAGTTTGTTGTTGTTGTTGTTTAGTCGTTTAGTCGTGTCCGACTCTTCGTGACCCCATGGACCAGAGAACGCCAGGCACTCCTGTCCTCCACTGCCTCCCGCAGTTTGGTCAGACTCATGCTGGTAACCTCGAAAACACTATCCAACCATCTCGTCCTCTGTCGCCCCCTTCTCCTTGTGCCCTCCATCTTTCCCAACATCAGGGTCTTCTCCAGGGAGTCTTCTCTTCTCATGAGGTGGCCAAAGTACTGGAGCCTCAGCTTCACAATCTGTCCTTCCAGTGAGCACTCAGGGCTGATTTCCTTCAGAATGGAGAGGTTTGATCTTCTTGCAGTCCATGGGACTCTCAAGAGTCTCCTCCAGCACCATAATTCAAAAGCATCAATTCTTCGGCGATCAGCCTTCTTTATGGTCCAGCTCTCACTTCCATACATCACTACTGGGAAAACCATGGCTTTAACTATACGAACCTTTGTTGGCAAGGTGATGTCTCTACTTCTCAAGATGCTGTCTAGGCCTGCCATTGCCCTTCTCCCAAGTAGCAGGCGTCTTTTAATTTCGTGGCTGCTGTCACCATCTGCAGTGATCATGGAGCCCAAGAAAGTAAAAACTCTCACTGCCTCCATTTCTTCCCCTTCTATTTGCCAGGAGGTAATGGGACCAGTGGCCATGATCTTCGTTTTTTTGATGTTGAGCTTCAGACCATATTTTGCACTCTCCCCTTTCACCCTCAATAAAAGGTTCTTTAATTCCTCCTCACTTTCTGCCATCAAGGTTGTGTCATCTGCATATCTGAGGTTGTTCAGCTTCAGTTTATTGATCTTCAAATAGTCCATCACTGGTACCTGTGTCGCCATGGAAAACTGCTTGGACACATGCTTTCTAGGCACGGGACAAGTGTAGACGAGCCCTGAGAGAGCACAGAGAAGGAGCAATAGCTGGACAGTGAATAGCAATGTAGTCAAGGTCTAGCTGTCAGAGAAGGGGAAAACAAACAAGATTCCTGAACTCTGGGAAGGGTGAGTGAGAACTGGAAGACACAAAGCAATATTGTTTGGAGCACAAAACACAGGTGGCATTATCCCATCTTATATTAACAACAACCTTTTAAGACAAACCATGGTGAGAAAAAGTGACTTGCCAATGTCTGCCTAATGAGGTTTATTCCCTGGTCCAGCTAGAGGCTGCTGTAGATATGCTTTCAATGCATATTTTTAAAAGTGGAGTGTCCCAAACACTTCCCTTTACTTTCTTTTCAGCACACCGAATGAAATATTTTCCTAGGAAAATACTATTTCAGTTTCAGAACTGTGACCTTCATTCAATTTCCTTAGGATTTCAAATTCACAGATAACCTCCTGCAGCTCATTTTTGGTTTCAAAGTTGCAATATCCTGTAGCACTACAGAGATAATTAACTACTCCCAAAGTTACACTATCTGGTATTAACACTATAACCATCAAGCTGCTATATATTAAAAGCCATCAAGTGTCCTTTAAGCAAAGCTATTACAAAGGGACAGCTGTGATAACAGCACACGCCGAATGGAAATTTGCAAAATGTCAACACATCACTGTCTGGTCATTTTTTAATGACAGGGCCCAGAGAGTAAATTAGATGGCCTGAGATTTTATCCCACATGCAGAGTACATTTTTAGGGGGAGGGGAGGGTATACTTGCCTTAGCTGATGTTTATACTTGTACTACAGTGCTCTTTTTCTAGAAAAAGAGGTGCCAGAACTCACCATGAATGCCTCCCTTTTTCTATTTATAATGGCAATGGTGCTCACCTGAGAGGTGCCAGAACTGAGTTCCGGCTGAAAAAAGCCCTGCTTGTATACCTTTTCAGACTTGCATATGTTAAAAACTGGAATTGAATGTGATTTTTATCGTTCTCATCAAACATCAGAAGTTTGGTTGCTAGGTTGGTAGACAGGCTGATAGATTTTCTACTGCCTTTTACTTTGAAATTTTGATGCCTGTACCCATAGTGATGACAAAGATTTCTGGGGTTTGGACACACATTTCCAAACTTTGCATAGGTCTTCCACAGATCCCACATCAATTTCCTAATGGTTCATGCAACAAAGAGTTCAAACTGATGGCCGTTTTGGAGCTGTCATCGTAAAATGCTGTTTGTTGTCTGCTGATTCACTCTCATTTCTCACGGGAACCTGGTCATCTGTAATATCCAGTCACATGGGCCTAGCACAGAGGATGAATGCATGCCGGTTCAGTTCGTGCCCACTGTGCCTGGGACTATGCCGCCACCATCCTGCTACACCCCCTGATACATGCACAAGAATGAGTCTCAGATTTGGCTCTGTTTGAAATATGCAAGAGCCAGTGTGGTGTAGTGGTTAAGAGCGGTAGTCTTGTAATCTGGGGAACCAGGTTCGCGTCTCCGCTCCTCCACATGCAGCTGCTGGGTGACCTTGGGCCAGTCACACTTCTCTGAAGTCTCTCAGCCCCACTCACCTCACAGAGTGTTTGTTGTGGGGGAGGAAGGGAGATTGTTAGCCGCTTTGGGACTCCTTCGGCTAGTGATAAAGCGGGATATCAAATCCAAACTCCTCTTCTTCTTCTTCAAGAGGGTTTGAAAGAACATTCTGCTGCTATTGTGGGTCAATTAAAATATTGACTGGTTGAGGATTTTGGCAACTACCCTCAGTGGAAGGGTGGAAAGAATTCAGGACTGGAGTTATTCTGTTTTTGCAGAGGTACCAGCATGTTGGGAGATGGAGCAAGACTACAGAGGGGATTTCTGGATGCCTGCCCGGGGCTAATGGCATCTTTTTGTTTGGGATGTGGTGTATTATGTCTCCTGTGAGCAGAAATCGAAAATGGAATTGCTGGAAGGTGGATAACAACAGGGAAAAATATTTCATACAGAGCTAGGAAGGCGAAAGTTGGACAGACCAGTGGTTGCAAGCATAAATGAAAATAAAATGAAAGAAAAACATCAGAATGGTTTATTGACTAAGTAAGAAATGCAATGTGATATTAGATGATCAGCACTCCACAAAATTCAGAGCCTGGGAAGTCACCCAAAGATATATAATTTGGCTTTTATACTTGGCTATTTTGATTGTAATTTGGAATGCTTTTACGTGGTTTTATTGGATTATATAAAAATGGAAAACTTAATAAATATTATTTATAAAAAAGAAAGAAAGAATGAGCCTCAGATTTGGGTGTGTTCCCTCGTAGTACTTTTCCTATGAATGAGTTTCTAGGGATGAGTGAAAAATCGCCTCTCAGAATTCTCCACGTTATTTCTTGGCAGCAAAATCAGTTGGCTAGTAAAATTCTCCAGTAGCCTTTTCTCCAGAAATCATATTCTGAGAATTTTTGATTCACATAACGTAAAATGAAGTTCTGTTGTTCATTCATATTGGTGGCTGAAGGAAGCGATGGCCTGAAAGAGGAGGACTGGAAAGAGCAGTGGGACAAACACACCGTTTCCTTCAAAAATATGAAAATACTCTTAAACGACCATTAAAACTGAATCTACATTTCGCAGATGGTGAAGTTAGGGAAGCCTCTTGGCCGAATATTCTCCAACAGTTCCAAGTGGAGCTCAGAAAATAAAAGATTTGAATAAATTGTGATAAATTGTTTTCTGAGAAACAATTTGTGTCGATCCTATGAGGTGATGTGATGTGGTGCAAAACTACTCACGCCTGAGGTCCTATGAATTGGCCCCAATAAAACTACAGTACACGTTGCCTAGTGTTTTAGGGTTGTGGGAACACCTAGATTTTTGAATAAATGCTGTGAACACCTATTGGATACTTCCCCCCGTGTGGATCCCCCTCCTCACACAGAGAGGGAGGAAGAGAGCAGGCACATACTTTTCCAAGGAATCTAGGTGAAATTCAATCCAGTAGAATTAATCCGAGCCTTTAAAAGTACATAGAGTTAAAAGAGGAAGTAAGAAAGAACATTACTCTTTTAACTTCCACCTCCACACAGCCTCCTGACCAAGGAGACACAGAGGCACAGACCAGGCTTTGTGGGGGCCAGAGGAAAACATTAAGGTACCATTGCACCCTCAAACACAATGTAGCATGTTGTGATGCATTAAACTATTTTATGTAACATTTTTTATTTTTTTAAAAAAGTGGCCTGCCTTTATGCAGGATTTTAAAGATAGCTATAAAATATGTACATGCATGCATGTAAATTCAATTACTCACACTATACCATGCTATATAGTATTATGTGCCCCCACAATGCTGTTCTCCACCCTTTTGACTCTGCACCAAAGCAAGCACATGGGAGGCTTCTGTGCTCGTGTGCCCAAAAAACAATTGCTTTCTTCCACATGTTTTAGAAAAAATGCAACAGAGAAGCTGCCTTGGTTGAAAACAAAGCCTCTCTCGTCTCTGTTCTGCTCTTTCCCAACACCACCTACCCAACCCAAATAGAGAATCGTCTTATAAGTCTCCCCAGACAGAAATTTAAGAAATCGTCAGGGGGTTGTTGGCTGGATTTTCTGCCTGTTAAAAACATATGTTGTCATGTTATGTCCTAAACAGAGAACTGAAGCATCCTTTGCAGATTCTCAGCACTGTTGACACTTCCCACAAGTGCTCTGGTATTGGATTTGGTCTTATCTGTTTCTAACAGACAATCACATGTGTTGGAAATTTGACCTGAAATAAAAATTCAGCCCCAAGTATCTGCTGTCAATTGTGCAGAAAATAGGAGATGACAGCAAAGTCGCTTCTGCATGCTGAATTAGATCTCTTTCCAACATCTTCTAATGTCATTATTAGCACTCAAATACACTGTGTCAAAATGTGTCTGCATAGGGAGATGGACCAGGCCCCATCAAATTTATCTTTTAGTCTAAATGACAAGCTGCTTTTCATTCAAAGTTTGGAGCAGGGAAAGACTCTTACCAAAAAACCCCACACTGTGCTGGGAAGTTGTTTATGAACAACAATCTATTCTCCTGGCACCCCCACCACCTGCCCCCCACTGCCGCCGCCACCACCACAGGCTTTTTAAAAGAGGTCAAAGCTGGTTAAGAGAAAGCATTTGTGCTGTAAGATCTCATGGAATCTTTATCATCATCAGTACCAACAAGTACAGAAGAAGCAATTAAATTGAAAAGCAACACCAGTCAACCATTCACTTGAACTGTTGTAGGACTGGGAGTTGCTGAAGTGTGGTTTGTGAATTGTAATCGCAAGGCCTTAACTCTAAATGAAGCCTTTAGCTTGTTTGTTTATCACAAGAAAAGGATCCATTGCAGGGTCAAATATGATGTGGCTTTAGTTGTAACAGTTAAGCAGCTACATCTCCACTGGGTGGGGGGGGATGTTTCCTTTAATACCAGGGATGCGGGTGGTGCTGTGGGTTAAACCACAGAGCCTAGGACTTGCTGATCAGAAGGTTGGCAGTTCGAATCCCTGCGACGGAGTGAGCTCCCATTGCTCGGTCCCTGCTCCTGCCAACGTAGCAGTTCAAAAGCATGTCAAAGTGCAAGTAGATAAATAGGTACCACTCCGGCGGGAAGGTAAACGGCATTTCTGTGCACTACTCTGGTTCGCCAGAAGTGGCTTAGTCATGCTGGCCACATGACCCAGAAGCTGTACGCCAGCTCCCTCAGGCAATAAAGCGAGATGAGCGCCACAACCCCAGAGTCTTTCACGACTGGACCTAATGGTCAGGGGTCCCTTTACCTTTAGAGGGAGGCATTTTCATCAGGAACACATAGTATGGGTTTAGCCCTTCCCACTGAGCCATGATCTAGACAAAACTCACCCCTGTGCTGCAGTTAGCATGGGAGGGTAATCAGAAACATGCTGGATCAGATCAGTGGCTCATCTAGTCCAGCATCCTGTTCTTGCATTGGCCAACTAGAAGACCATGGGAAGTCCGCAAGCAGGACCTGGGGGGCAATGGCAGTCACATCTGGGGGGGGTTGGTCTAATCACAGAATGTAGAACCCTTAGAACAGGGGTAAGAAATGTGGCACTCTGCAGAAGTTGATGGACTCCAGATGTTGAAGGACTACTTTGGCCATTTTGGCTGGGGCATTAGACAACATCTGGGGGACACCAAACTTGCTATTCATAGAGTTGGAAGGGACCCTGAGGATCATCTCATCCAACCCCCTGCAATGCAGGAATATGCAGCTGCCAGTTATGGGGATCAAACCTGCGACCTTGGCATGATCAGCACCACACTATAACCAACTGAGCTGTCCAACCTGTCATGTTCCTGCCTTGAAAGGTCTTTTTTTTTTTTTAGTTTTGTTTCACTAGGCCTTTGAGGGCTGGGGTTTTACTTAGTATTATGCTGCTGCTGACCGTTGTTGTGATATAGCCCCACTGATCTCAAATTTTCAAAAAGGTTTAACTGCACCCCTAAAAGCCAATAGTCCTCATGTTGGCTGCTGTCAATATCATAATGTATACGTAGCTTATCACGGTATTGGGGCATGATAAGCCATACCCATTGAAATCAATGTACTTAGCAATGTCTGATAATCTTAATGGTTCTACTCTGGTCTGGTCCAACCCCATTGGCATTTTAATGATGAAGTGAATCACTTTTAATTTAACACTGTTAATGTACCACTGAGAGTTATATATAGCCCTAACCATTTTTTTCTCCGCTGTGACTTATTTAATTGATTTAACTCATTTCTATGCCACTGTTCAAGATAAATATATTCAGGGAAGTTCGTACAAAACTCACAGGAAACAATAAAACAATGGTAGGAAATCTTTTATTTCCCTGTGAGTAATCTGTCAAGAGACACATTTTGACTGTGGGCAGGGCCAGAGCCAGGGGTAAGAAGGGCCGGAGCCAAAAATGGGTGGAGTCATCCATTTTCTCTCTCACTTTCTACCACTCCATTATCTGTGTGTGTGTGTGTGTGTGTGTGTGTGTGTGTGTGTGTGTGTGCACACGCGCACGCACGCATGCATGCATGCATGCACACACACGCACACACATGCATGGATGCACTATCCATTTTCTCTTTTTTCTGATACTGGGTGGTTTCCAACTAATGAGCCCCATCAGCACAACGATTTCTGTTTGCACAAAGACTCTCCTCCCTGAAAAAGAGGGGAGTGGTTGTGGGGGGGAGCCCGAACACCGCTCCTAGCAGGGGGCGTTGCTCCCTGCTTCCAGCTCACCTGGCTGGCGCTCACGCCCCCCCCAGTGGCCGTCCAACCAGGTGCCATGGGGGGGCGTGTCCAGCAGCCTTTATGCTGCAGCGCCAGCCTCTTCCTGGCCTCATTTCTCTTCGTCGTCCTGTGCGAGTCACCCACCCTCCACTCCCTTTGAGTTAGGGCTTAGATCATTGGCCTTGCTATGGACCTTAGGTTGGTCGCCCCGGTTGCCCGTGGGGCCTGGTAGGAGTTTTTCCATTTGGCATTAGGCTTTTTGGTTTTTTCGCCTACCTCGTAGCAATCGTCACAACTTTTTGTGGTATTGGTGGGTAGGTTAGGCATTGGAATAATATGTTGTGGTGTGTCGACGTGCTAGGTGTGGCCATTGCCTATGCCTTCAATTTCTAGGGTATTCCGTTAAAGGAATCTGGCGGTCGTGTATTCCGTCCGAAGCCTGCTTGGCGGGAGGCCATGGCATGACCCTCGGTGACATCAGGGGTGAGCCTATAGTTGGATTAGCATCAACAGGTGATGAACCCCTGGTGAATAAACCCACTTGTTTCGCGATCCAATGCCTAAGCCAATACCTTTTCATTGCTGTAATCAATAAAGTTGTGGCCTTTTCTAGCCCATTAACCTTATATCACGTGTCCCTGTGTCTTCATTTCACTTCGCAGGGGTCGGGCCCTCGAACCACAATGGGACATTCTCTCCCTATCCTCCTGCCTCCCAGAAGGCTGGGGGGGACACCTAGATCAGATTTAGCAGAGTGCAGGGGAGGAGGAGTCACATAGTACAAGCATAAATCCTTGAGCTGATGGGACATGCTACTCAGTGATATTTTGGGTACAAACCAATCCCTGCTTTCTGCCCCCCTTCCGCTGCCAACTCTGCCTTGCCCAGCAAAGACAGTTTCCTTTTCTATAGGACTTTTGAAATTAGGCTGCCTGTAGCCCCATAGCCACAGGTTGCCCACCTGTGCATTAAAACAATAAACAATATTATTTTAAAACACAGGTTTTGATGGTTGTGTGAAACTTTGAGGGTCCTGGTCGACTAAAAAGGTGAAGTATAAAAACAAAATAGGTAGGTAAATCAATAAATGAAAAGCAAATGATATTATGCGGCCAAATACCCAAATGGCAGGCAAAGGGGAAAAAAGGAAATTGAATATAGGGAAAGTAAAGTGATTCCCAAATTGTAAGTGATAGCATTTCCTCAAGACTTTCACTCTATGACAGAGGGAATCAACTTAAGCAGGATAAATAACCATTCCTAAATGTCAGTGTAGCATTCGTAAGGCTAATGCAAAATGTAGCAGCCTTATGAGGATTTTTATGTTGCTCTGTAAAATCTTATGGGAAAGGTCCAGGGAACGTGAAGGAGTTTTAAATCCCATGGATTTCAATGAGTAGATTTAATCGCATGCATAACACTCCAACTTGAAATTAATAGGGCTTAAAAGTGCTTACCTTTGGCTGCAGTGTGCCCTATGCATGATTTATTTGGGTAACTATGAAACTGATAAACAATTTTTTAAAATGAAGATGCCTTGGGATTCAAGGATTCAGCCTTGTATAAAGCATTCAAGATGCCATCAGGGATGCAAACTAAGATGGATTTTTAGAAGTTGGTGATCGCAAACTACACTTTCAATTCAAACCACAAGACGGCCATACTCAAATGCCTACACCCACTTCACTTCCCATCTTGTACAGAACACAAAGGTCTTACCCTTACCTCACTCTCCAACAGTATAGTTCTCCCACAGCTTCTGTCCTTATCTCCCAATATGTCCCAGCCTGTGACCTTCATTCCTTCAGCAATGCCACTCTTAGACAGATCCAGCCATTCTCTCTCACTGCCCTTCAGCTCCTTCCCTCAATCACAGCACATCCTTCATTTGTTGTTGTTGTTTAGTCGTTTAGTTGGGTGACTTTGTGACCCCATGGACGTCAGGCACTCCTGTCTTCCACTGCATCCCGCAGTTTGGTCAAACTCATGTTAGTAGCTTCAAAAACACTGTCCAACCATCTCGTCCTCTGTTGTACCCTTCTCTTTGTGCCCTTAGTCTTTCCCAACATCAGGGTCTTTTCCGGGGAGTTTTCTCTTCTCATGAGGTGGCCAAAGTATTGGAGCCTCAGCTTCAGGATCTGTCCTTCCAGTGAGCACTCAGGGCTGATTTCCTTAAGAATTGAAAGGTTTGATCTTCTTGCAGTCCATGGGACATCCTTCATAGATTTCTATTTAACCCATGAAGCATGTGCCTTAGCCCAGGGCTTGAATGCTGGAAGGAAAGGTAAGGGGTCTGCAAGATCCATACATACATCCATGAGAATCACAGACACACACCCATGATTTGACTCAATTTTAACCAACTCATGGACTCTCCATAGTCTTCTAAAACAGTAACCAGGGGCAATCACAAAAGTAAGTGTACTAAACCACATTTGTCCCCTCTCCCTATAATTTTAGCACTGGCTTAATCCTCACCTCTCTCACGTCAGCATCCCTTGCTCCTCTGATAGTTCTCTCTCCAACATCCCCCCTTTTTCTTACTCGTTCTTGGTGCCACCAGACTATCAATATTTTGTGGGAGGGATTAAAGCACATGCCAGCAGTATAGATGTGCACAATTAAAGGGGATGAATTGTGCTCTGTTGACATCCTAGCACAACATACCTAATTTTTAACAACCAGACTTTTGCAGTTAGAAAAAGGGATGGTGAAATACACTGAAAACTTTAGGCTGGACAAATGATTAATGGGAAGATGTATAAATCTCTCTGCAAGGGAAAGCAAGATGTGCTGTCTGGGACTATGGAAGAAGAAGAGGAGGAGGAGGAGTTTGGACTTGCTTTCCCACCTTTCACTCCCCCTTAAGGAGTCTCAAAGAGGCTAACAATCTCCTTTCCCTTCCTCCCCCACAACAAACACTCTGTGAGATGAGTGAGGCTGAGAGACTTCAGAGAAGTGTGACTGGCCCAAGGTCACCCAGCAGCTGCATGTGGAGGAGCGGGGAAGCGAACCCGGTTCACCAGATTACGAGTCAACTGCTCTTAACCACTACACCATGCTGGCTCCAAAACATTGACAGGACACCAGATCAGTGAAGTCTAGCTAAATCAATAGGAGCTATTAGCACCATGGACAGCTCCAAGTCTGAGGACACTGTACTCAACCTCCTGCTCAACTTCACCAGTGCAAAGAGACACCAGTGTCATTCCACTGGTATGGAACCGCCCATTCCACCTGCCAAACATGGGTGGGTGGGAACTGGCAAAAAGCCCTGAAACTGAGCTTTATGGAAGCAGGGAGAAGGCAGGACTGAGTTACCACCACCGCCATCATATGACAGCATCAAACCTGATCCAGATCCAGTGATTTGCCTGTCCCACTCCTTCCAACCTGACCGCCATGCACATGTGGCTGTGGCCCCACCACTCCATAAAGCCCTACCAGGCAGGGGTGGGGGGCAGCAAGGATTGATCCCTTCATTAGTTACACTTAGATCTCATCAAACTCAATGTGAAAAGTAAGACATGACTAACTTAAGTGCCAGTTACAGCTCACATAAAGAAACGTGTCAGAGCTTCTGGCTAGCCACTGTTGGAAACAGGATACTAGCTAGACTGGATGAGATGATGATATGATATGATATGATATGATATGATATGATATGATATGATATGATATGATAATAAAATAAAATAAAATAAAATAAAATAAAATAAAATAAAATAAAATAAAATAAAATAAAATAAAATAATTTATTATTTATTATTTGACTGGGTTGCCCAAGACACTCTGGGCAGCTCCCAACAAAAAATAGAAAAAAACACACAATACAACATCAAACACTAAACCCTTCCCTGAACAGGGCTGCCTACAGATGTATTTTTAAAATCACAAAGCTGTTTATGTGTTTGACATCTGCTGGGAGGGTGTTCTACAGGGAGGGTGCCACTGCCAAGAAGGCACTCTGCCTGGTTCCTTGTAACTTCACCTCTCACAATGAGAGAACCACCAGAAGGCCCAAGGAGCTGGATCTCATGGGGTAGAGACACTCCTTCAGGTATACAGTGGTACCTCGGGTTACATACGCTTCAGGTTACATACGCTTCAGGTTACAGACTCCGCTAACCCAGAAATAGTACCTCGGGTTAAGAACTTTGCTTCAGGATGAGAACAGAAATTGTGTTCTGGTGGCGCAGCGGGAGGCCCCATTAGCTAAAGTGGTGCTTCAGGTTAAGAACAGTTTCAGGTCAAGAACGGACCTACGGAACGAATTAAGTACTTAAACCGAGGTACCACTGTAATCTCTGATCCAGCAAGGCTCATCTTTATTTCAGATGACTAGGAGGAAGTGCAGAATACAAAAGCGACAGCCCTTCAAAATTTGAAATTAAGAACATCCAAAATGTGTTTGGCCAACGTACTGCTGCAGTTAGGCACAGACAGAGGTGTCAAATTTTGATGCTGTTATCCTCCCAGAATTCTGGAGAATTCATCTGGAATTACCCTGTGTGGCAGCAGTGCCAAGGGGCAATTAAGTGCTATCATTTAAGCAGCAGCATTTTTATCAGCGTGAGTTAAACTATCCAGCTTGAGATAAGTGGCTCTGCATGGGGCAGCCATGATTAGAATCAGATAAGCTATGAATCATTCAGCTATGAGATGGGAAATGGGGTGACTGCTGCTTTATGCAGATCAAACTGAACCTCAAAGCACTGTGCTAGATCAAGCCATGTTAGAAAGAATGCTCTGGAAGAATGCTCCGAGTCTGTGCCTGCAGCTAGCTAAAAGCTCTGTTACTATTTCAGCTATCGCTAAGAGGTTCCGTACAGGTGACTTTACAGATTTATGAATAAAGGGTCCAAAGAATAGAGTTTAATTATTGCATGGCTCAAAAACTCTGTTGGCTCTTTCAAAGCACAAAGATTCTTTTGCAAGCATGCTGTTCAGATATGTAAATGAGCATCATTTGCACTACGTCAAAGATGGGGAAACCTGTGACTCTCACATGTTGCTGAACCAAAGGCCCAACATCCCTGATCATTGACCAAAGTGGCTAGGGCAAAGGCGAGTTGGAATCCAACAGCATGTGGAGGGCATTTGCTAAAGGTCCTGAGCGTGGATGGTCCAGAATCACTGATGGCTACTTCAAGGCTGGAGTATGTGTCATACCTCACAAACCAGGATGCTGGCTGAAGAAAGCCAGTTTTGAATCTAGCAAAAGAAAGAAAAACCCAAGTTTTTGTCATGGTTACTGGATCCAGGGGTTATGCTGTTGTTTCAGTGCCTTAAAGACTGTAATTTCCCATTTGGGTGTTTGCCTCCTTCCCTATTTTCTATATGTATTTGTAAATAAACAGATATTTCTTTGAAAGCACACATGTCTGCAGAACATTCTCCGCACAGGGAAATGATCCTGTCAATGAACTTTTCATTGCTTGGGAAAGTTCAGAGTACAAAAAAAGTTCTGAACACAGAACAGTCCAGATCTCTACCCATTATCAATAGCTGCCTGTCAATACATCTTGTCAACACAACCCATGAAAAGCAATATAAAGCGTGAAGATCTTATGCTTCAATTTGTAAAAGACATCTTGCTAAAATAACCTGGGCAATTTAAAGCAGGTTGAATGACACACAGAATCGGCAGATACTTTCTTCAATCTGGTAGGGCCAGAAAGAATTCTGGCTTGACTCAAGGAGTGTAATTAATATTTTTTCTCTCTCTCAACACCATCTGATGATTTTTTTTTCTGCTGAACATAATTCCATATGAACGTCTACAAGAATTAATATATGCATGTAACACATACTTTGGAAACTGATAGAAGCGGACATGGGCCAGTGGTGGGAGAAAGACAGCAGAATCTGGACGCAGGATGAGATCACAATTTCCTTTCAGCAATGAATTCATCAATCTAACAGATACAAAACAGGACCTTTATTATTCATAAAAGTTTCCTTTATCAAGGCCAAACCCTTCAGGGTTAAGAGTATGCTCCCTCTCGCAAACAAAAATCTCCTCTCTTGACTTTAAGAGCTACTTCCGGACCAAAAGGAGTGGCCACTTATGCATCAATCTCCCCCTGCCCCCCCCCCAAAAAAAACAGAACAAAAGGAGGTACATATTTACAAATTGTTTGTGAACTGCTCTGGGATTTTTTAAAGGAAGAGTGGTATATAAATTAAATAAAGAAATGTAAACGTAAAGCTGATTTATAAGGGTGATGTGCAACTATGTCATATTTCAGACTCTAGACCCATTCAAATCAAAGCATGTAAATCGAAATCCACTGATTTGATGGGTCTCCTACAAGCATTGCTAGTGTTAACTCTAGGTGCAGATTTAGAAACACTTACTATAATTTTAAAAGAAGTAGTATAGTGTGGAGACTGACCAAGTTATCTCAGTCTGCTGTCTAGGAAGTCATTGTTGATAGGCAACTTCAAGGGCCTTGAATCGAAGCCCCTGCTCTCTCACCGTATAGTTCTTTATAATTTCCACAGGACTTGGACCAGACAGCTCTTCAACCAGAAGATACCTTCAAATAGAGAACTGCTGACTGTATGTAGCATACATGGCCTGCTAGCACCAGCATGAAGGCTAACTAGGCTCACTGCTTTTCCAGGATTTTTAACCAGCTTCAATCACTTCTTAAGCAAACTGCTTAAGCAGCGAGCATGGTTCATATGAATCATGGGTAAGCATGATGATGTATTGTTTAATCTCCTTTAGGAAGGAAAGGGAGATTCACTCAAAGGATGGGAGAAGCTGAAGACTGCGTACCCATTTCTAATCTCTTGCCCCTGGTTTAAGTGATTGGGCCCATTATATCTCACTGGCCCACTGTAGGCTAGGAAAAATAACAAGGGATTAGTAACAATCTACCAGGCAGGGTTTTTGTGATTGCCAATGCAGTAATAATTTCCATTTAAATGTGGTATTCAATTATAGAAATACCAAAGTGATACTAATAGCAGCGACTCTTACAAATAAATCTGTTTTTCAGTTTTAGTCAAATCCAACAGATATGGCACCGCTGTACTACACACACACACACACACACACACACACACACACACACCCCAATCCCTTCCTATGAGATCATGAAAGGTACATGAGGGTTGTGAGAATTATCTGTCAGATACCTCTCAGGTTGATGAAACATTCTACTGTTCTCAGGCTATTCTGATGAACTTTCCTATCATTGCTGTGTCAAAGGCTGAGGAACAGTAATTATGAATGCTCGTCTCAATGCTACTGGAAGCCACTCCAACTCTCGGAACCCTCATCAGAACTCATCATTCATATGTTCTCAACATTGCAGAGTAGGTTTCGTCAAACCCACATTGAAGACGGACACGGCTGTTGAGTTTAAACTGGATCTTTCACTTAATATCACCAGACATTTCTAGATACAACCGACACAAGCAGGAAAGGTGAAAGAGAAACTAATAGGACAACTAAGGAAGGCCACTCGGCTTTCTGTTCCTAAACACTTTAACCATTTACTGACTGTTTCTTTCTCAATACTGTGGCTGCTAATTAAAGGCCATGTATTCCAACAGGCAATCCACCCCTGTTCATCTAGGGACAATGTTGAATTCCATGGCATCAGCCACCTGTATCATTTGTCTACCAGGAATATGAATGCTGCTGAATATATTTGCCTAGCCAGACAAGAATAGGAGGATATTACCACCCATTTTTATAGTACTGGTTCATCCAAAATATTGTGTAGGAAAGGTCAACTTGAAGGGAGGAGATGGGGCTGCCTTCTCTCAGCATCTGCTTAAGAACAGACTCATACAAGGGTCATCAACAGAAAAAGAAAAGAATGATGCTATTATTAGGGATAGGAATCAGGAAGCCAGATGGCGAGATGAGCGGCTCAACCCCATAGTCACCTTAGACTGGACTCAATCGTCCAGGGCTCCTTTACCTTTACCTTACATATTATGTACAAAAGGAGGGAATGTAAGTGTGAAATACTTTTGGGTTGGACCCAGACCTAGTCATGCTCTGATCAAATGAAACTGGAACCAACTCTTCATTTTTCACATCTTTGGAATGCATTAATTTTCTTATGATGGACATGTTGGAAGGGCTACAAGGGGGCATATGAAATGACCAGGGCCCAGTTGCCCATGCCTGCTCAGGTATTACCAAACCTTGCCAGGTGTTTTAAACTCTCAACATAGGAATTTAAAATTCTCAACATAGGATTCAGCTACATTAATAAAAATAAAAAAAGTGTTTTGAATGTGTTATAAACATACAACACCAGATGGCACTGAAGAGCAAAATAATTACCGGTATTTGCAATTTTCCATAGTGGGGTTTTTTTTATAACGATTCAATTTTTGACTTATTTATAGTGTTTTCTTCCTGTGTGTAGATCCACCCATAGTAGCCTTATGCCTCCCTCACCTTCTGTTAGATGATCGTGTGTATTACTTCACTAACAGTTCAATCCTCGGCATGTCTACTCATAAGTAAGTCCCACTGAATGAATAGGGTCTTCCTTCTAGGTAATTGTACATGTACACATACACACAGCCGAGAATGAAATGATGGGGGAAAAGGTGAATTCTGTGGTTTTTCTCTGGTGATATGATGGAGATAACTTTACTTTGCCTCATGCTTCTGTTGATGATTCATTATTTGTTTCCAACTTACAAAAAAAAAAAAGAAGCTTCTGGCTGGCTCAGGAAGGGAGGGTAGGAAACCTGGAGGAACACCTGTGCGTTGAGACACATGCTGGCATAGCTGTTGATCCATCTGCAAAATAAGCTAGCTAGCTGTTTGATCTTCCTTGGTGGGGGGAGTAAGTAGGGAGGAAGAGAGAATCTCCTCTGCCTCCTATATCTTTCCCTCTCCTCTCAGCCTGAGAAAAAGGCTAATTGGTATGTTATCAGCTCATTATGTGTGTTTGTGCCTAGTGAGGCATTTTTAGAAATCTTGGAACAGTTTTTGTGTCATTTTCAAAGAGATTACTTTACGCAATTGGGAAGAATCCTTAGGATGCTATTTTTCCATCTGAATGTTATGCTCCATGCTGCTGTCATTTTCTCGTTGAGAACACGAACACACACACACACACACACACACATACACATATTAATGCAGTAGTTTGTGAGTACAAATACAGGTGCAGCAACATATCAAAAGAGGAACTGGAATCAGAGTGGAGCATTAGGAACTGAATAGGTACCTTTATCCATGGTGATTTCCAATTCACTGGGAGATTACGGTATGTTTTGTTGCTTCACTTCATTACTAAGTAAACTCTGGCAAGCAACGTTCAAGTTTCCTAATCAAAAGCAAATATTGCAGAGAATTCCATGTATAGAACATGAAGAAAATAGATCCGTCATTCTATCTTACATTTTTGAGTGAGCCATTTTGCATGCATTCCCAAAAGTGTGGAAAGGGGAATGCACAAATTGCTTGCTTGATGGGTCTCCTTCATCCAGTTCTGCATCACAGACAATGTAGAGTCCACCATAGCAAGCTTAAGTGCATTCTTCTTTTGGATGTCCTGTGTGCATCTTTAAGCTAGAGCAGTACAATGGCTGATAGATTGAGCCAAAATTCAGGAAGACCTTGGTTCAAACCCAGCCATTTGGCTTTTAGGCAAGTAATTCTCCCTCACTCATAGCCCAACAACTGCAGTATGGAGACAACCTCCCTGACTGCATTGTTGCAAGGATTACAAGATACTGCATGTAAAGTTGTTGTTGTTGTTATATTTTACTGTAGAACCATGGTCAGTTCAGTTGTTTAGATGTTTATTAAGTTCTACTTTTGTCTAGCAGATCCAGTTTTTCATAACTACCATGTAGAGAGTATATTGATCAGTGAAGATGTGGTGTTGTACTGGCGCAATCATACAGACACATTAACATAGCTTTCTACATTATAAATTACCTGTTTTTCATGAGCAACTAGTCTTTAGCCTTGTGATTCATTTTTACTCGGCTGAAATTGCACTTCCCTTTTTTCCCCATGTTAATGCACAGCTAACTTCAGATAAATTTCACAGATCAGCTTTTGATAGCTAAAGAGGTGTCATGACTTAACTTTTAAAGTAGGGAGAAAAGAATATCCGAAAAGCTCAAGTTATTGCCTTAATAGAGCAATTGCAAAGTCTTTCTGGTTCTTCCAATTGTCAATCTAAACACACCATCAAATCTTTTTTTCAAGGGTGAAGCTACATCTTGGAGGAGTGAGGAATCAGATAATTCTTGCAGCCCAGGACAATATGTCAGATATAAGCCATTTGTGTGCCTAACTCTCCATTTACGTTTGCATTTTACCATGATGTGTTCGAAGCGATAATGGAAAGAATTTTTTAAAAGAAAAGAAAGGATTTGCCATTTCCAGCATAAAATGATAATCTGATGACAGATTTTCTTGCATCTGTCCCTGAACATTTATTCTAAAACACTTTCAGTTCTTACCTTCGCCTTTCAAATGAGCAGGGGATTACTGCTGTACCCAATGGGAGGTGGCATTTATTTAATATTAAGCCCTTTTGCCAGGGAGGTGGGGGAGGCGAGCTAGGAGGCTGGAATACTCTCGTGTATCCTCCAAGGTATTTGTTGAACCATTAGAGTAATGGTTTATAGCTATTAAGTAAAATTGCAGCTCTGTTTTTAAGTTCCACTTATAAAGGATAAGCAAAGTGCATTCAGTTTTTTTAAAAAAAAAACACACACACAATCACTCTCAAATCAGGGCTTAAAAGACTGGGGAGAAATATGCTATTAACCAGCTCCTTACCACATCAGATAAAGTAATAAATAAGATTTTTTTTAAAAGCAACATTTTAACTCCTGCTATTATTTCAAACTTGTATGATGGCAGTACCTGGAGTTTCTACCTATGAAGATTCAGCACTATTAGTTTAATATGACAAAGAAATTAGATTCCCCCCCCACATCAATGTGCTTCAACAAGTTGTCATGTTTTTAGCTAATTGTCTTAGGTCAGCAAAGACCAGCTTTTCAATAATGTATCTGTGTTCAGTGTAGTAGACTCTTAAAACGGTCTCGGGTTGCTCCCAGGCTGCCGCCATTTTCCGTTGGGATTCAACCACATGCAAACAAATTAAAACTGGAAAATTATAGGTGACTGGGAGGTCTTGCACAACAAACATTCTTCCCCAAAAGATTGGACATTTCGTGATAGGGAAAGTGACCAGAAAATCCATGGGAAAGTGTTGGGTAACACTTGCTTTGACACAATATGCCCTAAGCTCCCCGCAAACAAATTAGAATGAATGCTCATTAAATGAGCATGTTGTCTAGAAGCCACAAAGAGACAAAGCACAGATAGCACTCAACATGACACCACCAATAACCAAGTGTCTGTGGTCAGCTCTCCACGTGCTAAGAGGAAGGCACGCTTGGCAAATCCACACCGTGATCAACTCCCGCCCGGAAACCAATGTCCCCACTGTGGAAGGATGCGTGGATCCAGAATTGGCCTCCACAGTCACTTACAGACCCACTGTTAAAACTGTGTTTATGGAAGACTATCTTACTCGGCTATGAGTGATTGCCAAATACGAAGATAAACTCTACACGGAAGGTCCCAGTTTCAATCTCTGGCTTCCCCCATGAAAAGGACCATGCAATCAGGTCATGCAGAATACCCCTGCCTCAAGCTCCAGAGTGCTGCCGCCAGTCAGATTAGTTCTGAGCCAGATAACCAAATATTTGCAGCTTCCTATGTCCTTCCTAGGTGTTTTTCTGCTAGCCATTGATGAATGGGCATCACTAATATATTTTTCTGCACAACTGCGTGTCTCAGTTTATAGGTTATAGCTGCAGGAAATATGTCACAGAAAGACTGTGTTCAGCAGCAACCCACCCCAGTCAGCATAACATGTGGACAACATCCTCCCTCTCTCCTTTCTGAACATGCTTGCTTCTTCTTTTAGCCACCAGCCTTAAAAGAAGCCTCCTTCTGAATAAAAGCAGTGTTGGCTTTAGTACGCTCACATTTGACGAGTATACAATCTATGTACCTGTTTATACAAACAGTTGAACTGTACACTTGCACAGCAATTCACATGCAATGTTCAGTGAGTATACAGTCCGTGTACCTGTGTCCACCAACATTTGAGCTGTACAAATGAACAAGTGTGCACTCTTTCAAACAAACACTTACCCATGTGTACCTGTGTTCAGAGTAATGTGTGAACAACCCTTTTACTAGCATCATGGCCAGAGGAAAGAAAAGAGACGCAACATTCTCTCCCAGATCATGAGATCATCTGCTGCATATATTTGTTTATTTATTTATCTATCTATCTATCCATCACATTTGAGTTCCTCCTTTCTGCAGGGAATGCACCCGGCAGCATACATGACCTAATAAAGTTTGCCTTTATTTGTCTTTATTCCAGTTTATCGACTGTTAATAGATAGATGTGGAAGAAAAACACCGTACAGCTTTCTCTTCCAAATGAGGCAAAGCCTGATAACGCCATGAGGAAGGAAGGAAGGAAGGAAGGAAGGAAGGAAGGAAGGAAGGAAGGAAAAAGCCAGTCTCACTGATGAGTTTAAAAGGGAGAAACAGAGCTAATGCTATACACTGCACTGCAGGAGAACAATAGGTCACAGCTGGGCATTGCAGCCCAACTACAGCACTTGCCGGTCAACTTCAAGTCACATTTGTTCCTGTTTCAGCTGAATACATGCTCTGTTCTGGGTTTCTATCGACGCACATGCACACACACCATTTCAGTTATCCTTTCTCAAGTTAATATTTAAGTTAGCATCCATGGTAACACCCTCCCCTCCCCTCCTTTAGAAAACCATTTAGAGGAAAACAACAGATTGAAATCCCACTGAGTAATTTTCACAGAGAGTGGATGAAACAAGGGGAGATTCAACCGCTAGCAAAGTTCCGCAGCCAAATGTCACTCAGCTTTCAAGAAGCCCCTATTGCTACTCTTTTATCATTGACTATATATATATATATATATATATATATATATATATATATGTATGTATATGTCAGTTATAGGTCCAGGATGTATCAGGAGCCCAAGGGTTATAAATATTTAGCATTCAATTGCTAGTTTGTTTCCTGCCCTTTGATAACCAGGAACAAAATTGCTTTTCTGTTGCATAAAGAATCTTTCAAATTCAATTGCTTATCTCCTCATTCATTCAAGAGAGGGAGACCTCCGATTTACAGGAACCAGAACCCATGATACAAATATAGTATATTAAGCACACAACAGACCTCTGAAAACTAACCAAAACACAGTCTATTGATTTTAAACTTCTATATCAACGTATTCTCCAGTGGCCTCAACTGCATCCAGGGCTATGAGAAATTCCAATTATCTGAATTTCTATATATGGGATAAGCGTTGAGTTATCAACATCCACCATAAAACATATTTTCAGCTGTTATTAAAGCACGATTACTATGTGGAATTGAATGTGTTTCTACTGAGAACCAAAATGTCATTGAAGCAACCATAGAGGCATCCTCCATAAGAAATTCCCTTTGCAGTTATGAATAGCAGGCAGACTCCAATAGTGGCAGCGGGTTTGTCACTGCAGAATGCAAAATGAGCCTCTGCAAAGATCCTTTTGATGAGCCCCAATGTCTCTTCCCTTAAATAAAACACTATTTGAGTCTTCCTTTTCACGTTCTGTAATGAGCTACTATGATAATATTTGCCGTGCTAATTGATTGCTCTATATGAAGCTAAATACCTAAGGAATAGCACATCAACATTCCAAAAGACTTATTTTGCTGTGAAAACACTTACTTGTTGTTATTAGGTTTGCTTTTGCTTTTCTTTACAGAAGATGTGAAAGAATTCACTGAAATGCCTTTGGCTATATATTTCACTTTCCAGTTTTAAGGAGGAAGGGTGGGTGAGGGTCCTGCGTGTGGGGTTTGATTTCCATTTACACACAGATAGACATTTGCTTCCCCCTAACTTTATCCATGGTGACAAATATTTCAAAACACTTACTTTTCATATTAACATCTAGAATCATTCTCTGGCATGGCCGGCCCTATTACTGGGTAGATATGTCAGAAAAAAATCCTCCTAATTTGATTTCATGAACTTATGCTGGGTAAGAAAAAGAAACAAACGCCGAATATTCCTGAAAGTACCAAAGATGAAAGAACAATGGACAGTTGACCTTGGAAACATCACATTCACATTCCCAGCTGTGCAAATCAGCAGATTGAAATAAAATATAGGAAGCAGGAGATCATGGACCATAGGCTGTATTTTAGATATATGGGAACAAAAAGCAAGAAAATGGGGGGACGGGGATGACCCCAGAATCCAAGGAATGGAAAGCATTGGCTATCTGAATAACAGCATTCTACTCCATGATTATATAAGCATGTAATCCATTAACTGAGACACCAACAAATAACTAGGAGAATGTGCCACTATTCTAATTCCCTACTGGATTTGAGAATGATGGATCTCTAGACAGACTGAACAAAATGCTTAGAGATTCAGGCAAAACAGACTGCATTCCTGTTGGTTGGGCCTCGTCATTTTTAATAGACCTTATTAATTATAAAAAAAATACATGCATGTGTTATCACAAGCCCATTATTTAACATATTAGATATATTAACAATAATCCAATCCTATTAATCAATTGAGAGATAACATGCTTGCATAATTACAACTGCTTTATTACTGAATAAATGACTGAGTCGATTCACAGTGCTTCCTTTCCCAGCATAATCATAGAATCATAGAGTTGGAAGAGACCACAAGGGCCATCGAGTCCAACCCCCTGCCAAGCAAATAAAATTGCATTCCCAACCCTCCACCCTCAGTTTTCTACACTGTATAATACCCCAAAACCGATTCTGCTACTCTATATTTAAGGCAATAGGCCAGTTTTAATGAAGCAAATAGCTGACTTCTGAGCAATAACAACATTTTTTTCTTCTTCCAGTGCTGTGTGACAGTTATTCTTGCTGGTGTTAGTAATTGGAAAATGAGTTCAATCGCTTGTTGCATTCCAGGCAGCTAGACTGATTACAAATGAGTCTACTACAGGCATGCAAGTTCTGAAATTCCTAAGATAGGAGCCAAAAATTATTTTAATAGAAGGTCATTTCTGCCATATATGGCTTCTTCTCAGCATTTAATTCAGTGAGAGAGGGAAAATAAGTATGACGGAAAATTACCAAGAGTTGGACCATTCTGAAGAATGAGAGCCATGGAGGTTTGCCTAACTTTAATCTTGTAGTTAAAAAAAAGGAAGTGGGAACTTCTTGGTTTGGTATCTACCCCCTTCTCAATAAGAAACAGATTTCAGTGAATCTTAACGAGATATTTCTCATCCACATCCAGTCACATTCTCAGCCTAATTTTCTCATCCTATTTTGATCTGTTCCTCAGGTCTCCTCAACTAGTTTGTGGAATGATGTCTCCCCCTGAGGTTCAGTCATTCTATGTTTTCTGTTAATAGGTCACGACACAACTTTTTGGGTCACGACAGACCTTGGGGGTGTAGGATAAACATAAAGGGGATGATCCCCCT
This sequence comes from Podarcis erhardii, assembly GCF_964252035.2. Taxonomy (NCBI): domain Eukaryota; kingdom Metazoa; phylum Chordata; class Lepidosauria; order Squamata; family Lacertidae; genus Podarcis; species Podarcis erhardii. Next base: position 76,587,536 of record NC_138510.1, read on the forward strand.
TCTGCAGAGCTGTTTTTTATTTTTGATTGCTGTTTAAGTTATGGTTTTAACTGAAGTTTTATGACATATGTTGTTTTATTTTCTTATTGTGTTTTAATTTGTTGGAAGCCGCCCAGAATGGCTGGGGGAACCCAGTCAGATGGGTGGCATCTATGTATGTATGCAATTTACAATTTGGGGCAATTAAAATGTTAAAAGTTAAATAAACCTTGTGGAGGGAGGAGTGTTAATGTATATAGAATTGTACATATGGTTGATTTGAATATGTTATTATTGATTATGTATACTCAATGTATCAGCCGCCTGGGGGGTTTCACTGTGTGCGTTTTGGTTGTTGGTAAAAAAATAAAGAAAAATTAAAAATTAAAAATTAAAAATTAAAAATGTATGTTGTTGTTGTTGTTGTTATTCTGTATGTATCTCACCATGGGACTGCATGGCAAAGGGTGGCTTATAGATATTCATAATAATAAAAATGGTAAATAAAAACAAATCACTGTTTGCACGACTGCAGCAAGTCAGTTTCTCAAATTTGGTTGTACCTTTTGAAACCCAGTGTCTGGATGTAACCACAGATTGAAACACCCTGGCAGCTGTCAAACCAAAATGCCCACAAATTTTTATATATATATATATATATAAAAGTAAAGCGATAAGATGTAATGCAGCATTAAAACAAGCTTTAAATTAAAGAAATCAAAGAGCAGATGATAAAATGTAAGAGCCAAGGCAGATTTAAAAGCTACAGTGGAGCGGACGCCGTCGGATGGTAGTGCACTCTCCTTCATTGGAGGTTTTTAAGCAGAGGTTGGATGGCCATCACTAGCTGAGATTCCTGCATAGGTTTGGGCCCTTCAGACTCTACAATTCTATGATTTTAAAAGGTGTGCACAAGGAAGGACTTTGGTGCAAAAGAAGGCATTGAAGTAGGCACCCAGTGAGCCTTGCTGAGGAGCATATTCAACAACCAAGGAGCCACTACCAAAAAGACCCTTTCAAGCAGAAAACTGCTGCACCACACCTGGCAGGGCCATCTACAGAAGGGCCTCTGATGATAACTTTACAGTTCAGGTAGGTATATATATGAAGAAGCAATCCTTCACATTCTTTGGTCCCAAACCATGATGGGCCTTAAAGGTCAAAACAAGCACATTACCCATTTCCTCTTCAGCGAAAGGTAAGCAAGCCCAGTTCTACCACGTTCTGCAGCAACTTCTGCAACTTTTCACATCAACAGGCAACATAAGACTGCCATCTTCCCTGCTTATTGACTTCAGAGTTTACCAAAAAAAAAGCATTCTTGCCAGCGTAGACTCCAGCTTAGAGCCCACAAGAAAACACAGAGACAATGTTTACAATGTGACAGAAATGAGAGGGTTGCAAGACCACATAACAGCAGAGCGAAGCATGTTTTGCTACATTCCCCTGGCACTGCCAAACAGAGCCAGCAGTAATCTTTCAACACATCATATAATGAAAAAAAGCATTACAAGTTGAAGAACTATAACGACAATTTGCCGTAGCTTTCCTTTAGAGTGCTATAAAATGCGACCACATTCACGAAGTATGGAGCGTGTGTCTTAATCAAGCGGTTCTGAAGGACAATGTGGTGTATACCATGGAAACAGGCATTACCTTAGCAAGAAAAGGCTTTTTTGTAGCAAACAGCCAGAGAAATATGTACTTTGTGTTTCTGTCACATAATGCAGAGATTATGGAAGCGTCGCCATTTACATCACTGCAGTGAGCAGAACCTAAGGGGAAAGGAGTAGTAAAGAAAGAAAGAAAGAAAGAAAGAGGATGTTTCAGAGATTATACAACCATGCACCAAAGTCGACACTTACTGTATTTTTTGCTCTATAAGACTCACTTTTTCCCTCCTAAAAATAAGAGGAAATGTGTGTGGGTCTTATGGAGCAAATGCAGGCAGCTATCCCGGAAGCCAGAACAGCAAGAGGGATTGCTGCTTTCACTGTGCAGCGATCCCTCTTGCTGTTCTGGCTTCTGAGATTCAGAATATATTTTTTTCTTGTCTTCCTCTTCCAAAAACTAGGTTCGTCTTGTGGTCTGGTGCGTCTTATGGAGCGAAAAATACGGTACATGCTACCCAAAAAAATAGGCACAGATTTCCATAGAATTTGCTTATACCAATTTTTATATATATACAGATGCAGATCTACAAAACTACTATCATTTAAATGAAAATGCAACACATTTCACCACAGTGGAAAATATTGTGATCAGGGGACCTACATGCCTGCTCAGTCTGCAATTCAGGTGCTAACTGCTGGTGGGCAGCTTCAAGGCCCCTGCCTTCACTTCGTATGATTCCTTATCTGTAAACAATGCGCCCCTTCAGCTAGAGGGCCATCCGCTGAACAGGGGTCAGCCAATGACCCAGTTTGGACTCTAAGGTACAATGCGCACACAATCATGGTCTGTCCTCACACCACCCCTGCAATCGTACTGCAATAAAACACAATAACATCTGGCTAATTCAAGGGAGTCATAGTTGCATATTGAAGAAATCATCAGAAATATCATTTCCCTCCCTTACTTCCAAATCCTTTTTTTAAAAAACTATTAACACAGTTGCAGAAATGCACCCCATTATCCACCCCGTTCATGGAGAGCAGTCTCCCTTCTGGATATGGAAGTTGGAATTGATGTCTTTCATCTAACTTATCGGTTAAGACAGAACCGATGCCCCAGAGTTACCATAATCTCTAAAGCACTGGACAAACAAGTCCATTTGTTTATCACTTTCCTTACTAAGGAACTGCCTTTTTATTAAAGAGATCAATCACCGGCATACAGTTTAACAGCTTGAGCTGTTCATGTAAAGCTGGAAGGGGGGTGGAAACAAAAGAGGAGGATGCCCATTTTAAAACAGCACTACTTACAAAAGCAATGAATAGGCTGTAAAACCAGTTGTTTCTTTCAGAATAACAACAATAACATTCTCTAATTTATTATGAAGTCAAAAAGCCTTGTATTAGAGAACCACAGAAGACAAAAATTGGCTTCTAAAAACCCCCAATTAATTATTGTATTTCTCCTAATGGACTAAAAAAGGCTTTACTTTAAAAAAAAAACACACACAACTTTATTAATAACAATGATTCGTATTTATGTAATATGTGGCCTACATGCTCAAAGGACTTTACAAATAATGGCCCGGTTCACATAACAAACTATGGCTTTCTGGGACTAAACAAATGTGCAGGTGCATTCCTCCTAGTCCATCCTGCTTTCACACCATGCTGACTTAAGGTAATACCCAGCCAGGGCCACTCTTGCTTACAGCTCATAGTTAACAGGCAGAGAGCTTAACCATGAGCCTGGGTGGGGGATGAATTCATCCCCCACCCCAATGATTTAAGTTGTTCATGTACGTAACTACAGCAGCTAGAATTCTTTATGCACAGAAATGGAAAGATGAAGAAGTCGTCCCCCCCCCCAAAAAAGAAGAATGTTTAAGTAGAGTGATGGACTATGCTGAATCAGAAAAGTTAATGGCTAAAATAAGAGAACTTATTGATGACTGCTTTATGGAAGAACAGAAGCCTTTTTCGGACTATTTAAGGGAATATTATAATGTGATGAATTCGCAAGCAGGGTTTGAACTATGAGCAGCAGAAAGAATTACCGTATTTTTCGCTCTATAAGATGCACCAGACCACAAGACGCGCCTAGTTTTTGGAGGAGGAAAACAAGAAAAAAAAAATTCTGAATCTCAGAAGCCAGAACAGCAAGAGGGATCACTGCGCAGTGAAAGCAGCAATCCCTCTTGTTGTTCTGGCTTCTGGGATAGCTGCACAGCCTGCATTCACTCCATAAGACGCACACACATTTCCCCTTACTTTTTAGGAGGGAAAAAGCGAGTCTTATAGAGCAAAAAATACGGTAAATATTATTGTACTGTGATTATGATATAAAAGAAGGATGCAGCAAAGGGGCAGAATAAAAAAACACCATGAAACTGGGAAGTTGACAAAACTAAAGAAAAAATTATTATGTATTGGACTGTCTATGTGAAACTTACGAAATATAATAAAATATTATACACACACACACACACACACACACACACACACACTGAGTATTGATAGACACTTGACAAAATTGTATACTGATGATGACCATTCACCAGACATGTTGTTTCATGACTAAGGACAAACCCCAAACAGATGGATCAGGTCCTACCAGCCTGGAATTATTTGTCTTCCAAAAGCACAGTGTGGATCAGTGATTCAATTGCAGCTGTTTTCAGCTGGATGGTTCTATCCGTGGTTGCATGCATACTAAAGCCGCATGTGGCCAGCTTCTGTTGGCTTCCTGAGGGCTCTTTTGTATGGTCCAGGCACTGCCTGATTCTTTTGCAAAGGGCTTTCATCCATCCTGCTCACCAAGCTCCCAATGGTCTGAGCTGTGGGAAGCTGAAGTAGTTTTATAGCACCGGGCTTCCTTTCCCAGCGGAAAGGAAATTAAGTTGATCAACAGGCTCCTTGCAAATGTTGAAAAACAGAGCAGGACGAAGGGAAGAAACCATCTTTCATCTCCTATCAGCGATTCCTGTTGCTAGAGATTATGGCAATATTTCACAGGGAACATATGGCAACGTCTGTAGCCATCAGGCAACACTTCACGACGCTGAGACACCAGGTGTCCCCCAGCTAGCCTTCCTGATTGCTACTAATTAGAGCAAAGGCAGGAGGCACATTTAAGTCTCAAAGAAGCCTAAAATTCCAACACCCTTTTGCAAGTGGGAGTGATAGTGCAGTTCTGGGGTCCACCCCCCACCTTCCTTTATAAAAGTCCCTGCTTTTGGAGACAAAGCAGGTTTCAAAAAGGGGGTTGGATAAATAATGCAGATTATTCTGCAAGTTGTTTGGGAAGATATAAGGAGGCATCCATTCAGTGGCGTAGCGTGGGTTGTCAGCACCCAGGGCAAGGCAAGTAATTTGCGCCCCCTAACCCTGGATTTGCGCCCCCTAACCCTATCCCTAACCCTAACCCCCAGATGTTGCGCCTGGTGCGGCCGGCCCCCCCTGCACCCCCCACGCTACGCCACTGCATCCATTGGATTATTTAAATCAACATTTTATAGTTCAGATCCTGTAGATGATGTGGCGCTACAAACAGCCGGAGCTGATACACAGATCAGCAAAGCCACAAAACAGCACACAAGATACATTAAGCAGGAAAGCATCATGTTACATGAGACTGCCATGGCTTCCTGTTCCATGTATTTCATCATTCCTTGGGCTGCAAGAATAGTTTGCATCCCAATCTGTTTTTCTACTGAGACTGGGAATGAAATGATCTGGGAGATCACTCTCTCTCTCTCTCTCTCTCTCTCTCTCTTACACACACACACACACACACACACCCTGTGCATCAGTCAGCCAGTATCATTCCTGCTGAGAGGGACAGTTTGAATTTGCTTTTGAGGACTGGCAGTCGAAAGCTGGGGTATTTTTATTATTATTATTATTATTAGTAGTAGTAGTAGTAGTAGTAGTATTTTATTTACATCCTGCCCTCCCCAGCCAAAACCAGGCTTAGAGCGGCTAACATCAAATATATGACACATTACCATAAAATCAAACAATCAATTAAAATACATCTTAAAATCAAGTCAGAATCAAAGTGAAATCCAGTCAGATGGCAACCTGCAAAGTAGGAATGAGGACCTTAAATGGTCACCAGGCCTAACTGTTTATACTGATCTTATATGAGCCTGTGAGAAAGCTTGGGGGGCCACTTTCATGCAAGTTCTTAGAAAGAGAGAGGGGGAGTCAGATTGGACCCCGGCCAAAGGCCTGGCAGAATAGCTCCATCTTGCAGGCCCTGCAGAAAGATGGGTACAACTCTGCCCCACTTGAAGTCCAAGGAGGGGTTGCATAGGAGCACTAATCCCTTTTCAGTCATGGAACTGTGCATAATGAGTCA